>NC_139554.1:112687171-113136976 GCF_965112155.1 Podarcis liolepis | reverse complement strand
TGTCAGATGACAACCAAATTTAAAGAAATAATATTAAAAAGTGATGGGAAACTCAAAATGAAACATCTGGATTCCTCTCAACCATAAATTCATTACAAATCTAATTTCATTTCTGTTATCACTGCAGGCTTCATCTTCGATAAGACATCTTGACTTATGCTATTTTCAAATTATCATCTATCTTCTATGTTAAATAATGTTTAGATGGATAGAGGTAAAGTAAGGGATTTCTATATGTGTATAAAAAGCAAAAGTGGCAGTCCTTGCCCGTAAGAACCCCCAATACCTGCCACACTTACACAAAAGGGCAATATCTTGGTTAGGCCAACCAAAAATTACAAAGCAGCTTAAAAGTTTTTGAGTTCTCCAGAACTCTTCATCAGGTTTTATGGTAAACAAGACAAGGGGATGGGAAGAGAGGGTTGGCAGAAAATGCTGATGTTAAGAGCCATTGATGGTTGTTGTTGTTGTTTAGTCGTTTAGTCGTGTCCGACTCTTCGTGACTCCATGGACCAGAGCACGCCAGGCACTTCTGTCTTCCACTGCCTCCCGCAGTTTGGTCAGACTCATGTTTGTAGCTTCGAAGACACTATCCAACCATCTTGTCCCTCTGTCGTCCCCTTCTTATGCCCTCCATCTTTCCCAACATCAGGGTCTTTTCCAAGGAGTCTTCTCTTTCACATGAGGTGGCCAAAAGTATTGGAGCCTCAGCTTCACAATCTGTCCTTCCAGTGAGCACTCAGGGCTGATTTCCTTAAGAATGGATCGGTTTGTTCTTCTTGCAGTCCATGGGACTCTCAAGAGTCTCCTCCAGCACCATAATTCAAAAGCATCAATTCTTCGGCGATCAGCCTTCTTTATGGTCCAGCTCTCACTTCCATACATCACTACTGGGAAAACCATAGCTTTTACTATACGGGACCTTTGTTGGTAAGGTGATGTCCCCTTCATGGATCACTGCCTTGATCACTGGGCTTGAAGAACCCAGAGAAGCTATGAACTATGCCGAGCAGGACACCCAAGATGACAGGTCATAGTGGAGAGTTTTGACCAAACGTGATCCACCCTGGAGGAGGAACCGGCAAGCCACTCCAGTATCCCTGCCAAGAAAACTCCATGGACAAAGACAACAGGCCATTGATGGAGTCTGCATTTAATCACAGTCTTAGAACGGAATGTGGAAGGAGGTGGAACACATTCAAATAAGGGTCGGTTTGGTCATTTGAAGGTTTCAGGTTGCACCTAGGACTGCTGGAACATAGAAACATACATCAGTTGATCCTCCACTCATTTGAATAAATAGACCAAACTTGGGTCTCCAGCGGTTTTTGGCCTACAACTCCCATCATCCCTGACCATCGACTCCAGCGGTGAGAATGAGCTGCAAAAGAAAAGGAGCTACAAGGAATCTCTCTGATCATTAGCTCTTAAGGCATCAAATCACATGGACATCTACAAGACATAATAGAGCCATACCCTTTTGGTGGCTTCAACATCTTTAGCAGTATCTTTTTAAAACTAGAGTCTTGGGTTTTGAGCGTAAAACCCATTTTGTCCAACCCCACCCTCATAACAGGATCATGGGTCTTGGAATCACCTATGTAAACCTGTGCAAAAAGTTCAGCTTATTATTATTATTATTATTGACAAATTATGGATTTTTCAATACAACATTCTCCTTCCTCCTCCTGTTTCATTAATGGTCTGCTTTGCAAACCCTCCCCCTGCTTTCTCTTGCATTCCTATGGAGGTTTCCCCTTTCCTGCGCCAGACAAGTTACCTAGACAATTCTGTTCTGTGTTCTTTCAGTTGCTTAGACATGATGTTTAAACTAGGTGGCTTAAAATAGATTCTGCATTCCTTGAGGACTGTAGTCTTCTCTATGTCATTAACAAGGCATAGGGTATACTGACAGATGAATAACAGGAAAGCAACAAATAATAGTGATCATGAATAAAATATTGGTCAAAGGGCACCATAGGAGATGATAGATAATGGTGATAGATGATAGATGATAGATAGATAGATTTTCTTTTTCCCTTTTTAAAAAATCCTCAAGAAGCTTCAAACAAGAACATTCGAACAATAACCAATTTTCACAATGGAAAAGGGGGACACTGAGAGTGCAGTGTAGCCTGTGAGCAATGAAATATTTAGAAATCATCCTTCTCAACCATAAAATATACATATGTTGAAACCTCTGCTAATGGCTTAGAGATGCTAGCTGCAGGCTTCTGCCTTATTGTGGCCAAAGCTTGGTCCCTGAGACAGCATTTTTCTGTTGATGACTAAACTGCTCCACATAAGAAGGAAAGGATAGAAACACAATCTTTCCCCATTAACTAATATAGTGACTGTTTAAAACTGATTTATGACTTGCCCACTCCCAATACCTTCTTACTCTGCACTTCAGTGGTGCCATCAATAGGATGCCCAGATTTAAACCAGGACTGTGCAGGGGGAGCTTATAGCAGCCATTGCAATTCTCATTATTCTGCAGGATGAGTTGCAAAAGGATCTTGAAACTCGGATAGGTGAGCTGAAGCTGGCAGCTTTTTGGTAGCTGTTCCGTAGATGCTTCTGTTGCCATCCCGCACGCACTCTATCAGAAGCCGAGTTGCAGCCTGGATTTTGGTGAAATTTTCCCCTCACCCATAATTTAATAATCACACTGACTGGGCTGCGGCCCAGTTCCAGGAAGGCCTGGGCAGGCGATTCCTGCACAGCTGAGGGGGTGGAAAGAGAAATCATTGGCACCTTCTCTTTCCGGTTGTGCCAGAACATCAGTTGAGTCCTGTCCAGAGGACCTGTCAGGAAGGGGGGAGCGAGATGGGTTCCCCCTGTATTTAAGAGGGTGACCTGCAGCCATGAAATTCACCAACCACTCACCCAGGCTGTAAGTGGCCTGCTCAGAGGTGAATGGGCAGGATGGCATTGGACCTTGATATGGTTTTTGTTTTTGTTGTATTCAGGGCCAGGGAGGAATGTTTTCTTGCTGACAAACTGCAGGTTTTCACCTACCTCATAGCAACTGTCACAATTTTGGTAGATAAGGCACTGGGCTGGATCCTTAACTGACCAGCAACCCCGTGAAAGGGGTCTAGGAGGGTTAACTATCCAGGAGCCCAGGCGGGGGCCTCTGGGTCAAAATACCTCTCCGAATGGCAGCCCCAGGAGGGTTTGTGGCAACTGGTTCATGTCAGAGGCTACACCCCACCTTACAGGGTTTATCAACCTGCGGGCGAGTGGCTATAGATCAGATCCACACCCAGTGCCTTGGCCAACCACCTGTAATCAATAATGCTGTGGTCTATTTTAACCCAAATACCAATCTCCTGTGTCCATTTACATGGTCTGGCCTGCACCGCACAGCGAACACGCTGCAGCAGCAATGAACTCATAGTAAAAGGGGATGGGGAAAGAAGGAATTTCAACAACATCTTTCAGTTCCCAGAAATCCCACAAGGACTGTTCTTGAAAGTTGGAGGTTTCAGCCATTATAGATTGTAGGTGTTTTTGGTTTCTTGCCAAAGGCAGAGATCCACAGAGCATGAGTTTTCTCTCACTGAGCAACTGGCTATGAAGCTGACACAAGTAGAGAAAGAAAAGATGCCTTCTGTTGCTCCCAGAGGCAAAATACTTCTCACTTCAATAATAAATTGCCTAGTCAGACACCTGAGAGTCTGGAGGGCAAGAGGCTGGTTGCTCCCTCTTGCTCTGTGGATTTTAAAATATGGGCCTCTCTGTGTCAGACTGGAGCATTTGCACTTGCCATATGGTCAGGGATGATGGGAATTGTTATCCAACAACATCTGGAGGGCTACAGGTTCCTCCCCATCCCTACCCTGGAGCATCCTTTATAGGAAACCAGGAGTAAAAAAAGTGGTTCCTGAGGCAAATTATTTCATTCTGTTTTTCTCTAAAAAGGGCTAAATAGATAAAAGAAATATTTGATAGTGCTTGATGTTGTATTGTCTACAGTGTAATTTATTGTTGCTGAGCACTCAATTAAGTTTTTTTTCTTGGGTTGGTTCTTTTTCTTTTTAAATCAACATGAGTGCAAGGTTTTAGATTGCCTAAATAGGATTAAATAATACTTTGGGGAGCTACATTTCCTTTCATATTGCTTCTTCTTAGTTTTCTTCTGACAGGAAACCAACCACTCTGTAGCTGCTAGCAAATGTAATGTCCCCTGAAGCAGGGTTGTCCATTTGGCACAGGGCCCAAACCATGACTTCATCCAGCCTGTCTCTCCTTCATGAATTAGAAATAATGTTTATTAGTGCTATTTCCACCCCCCGTTATTGCGGCTTCGAGGCACAGAGTGTAGGAGAAACACCTGGAAAAAGCATATGGCAGAGCATTTGCAGCTATTACCCACAATTCACCAGCTTTCTCCCTTACTTTTCTCCCACTTTCCCTCAGAAACCTACGTTGCACAAGGCAGCTTAAAACTAACCGCAGAAGATATTAGCTGGAAATATATTTCTCCCCACCCCCTCTCCCACCAGAAATCCAGGCATAAAAGGGAAAGAGGGAGAATGTGATGTGTTTAAAATTAAGGACTTCGTTCACAAAAGCCTTGTGCAGGGCTGGAACAATCCTCCTCAGCACAGCCCACAGATGAAGCCAGAAAAGTTATCCATGGCAAACACTGAGCTTTCACAGTCAGAAAATGTCCCAGAAATAAATAAAGCTCCAAATTCTGCAGCTGCCTATTTGGCTCGGCAGAGCAGGAGAATGCAGGCCCTGTCAGAGTCTGTGCCCACATTGAGCCTCTCCCCTTCAGCCCAACTCTCACCCCAAAATCTTCCTCTCTGGTGTCAACCCCAGGTGTCTCCTGGGCAACTGCTGCCATCACTACTTTTCTTCCAGCCAAAGGAGATTTGGAGGGAGCGATTGTGGTGGAGTTTGGCGGAATTTTAAAAAGTGGTTTTCAAGTGTTTCCAGAGGTTTAGAGGTTGTTTACAGGCTGTGTAGATGGCGTTCCGCGCGACGGAGTGAGCTCCCGTTGCTCTATTCCAGCTTCTGCCAACCTAGCAGTTCAAAAGCATACCAGTGCAAGTAGATAAATAGGTACCGCTCTGGCGGGAAGGTAAATGGCGTTTACATGCGCTCTGGTTTCCATCACGGTGTTTCATTGCACCAGAAGCAGTTTAGTCATGCTGGCCACATGACTCGAAAAAGCTGTCTGTGGACAAACACCGGCTCCCTCGGCCTGAAAGCAAGACGAGCGCCACAACCTCCTAGTCACCTTTGACTGAATTTAACCGTCCAGGGGTCCTTTACCTTTACCTACCTGGGAACATAAACCCTGCGTAAGTGAGGAGACACCTGTGCTCTTTTCATGCACACGGAAGATGACCCCCTCTGCAGTATGTTTTGTATTAGTAGGCAATTATCATGCTTGCGATCCTGAGAAGGCTTCTTGCTTTACAAACCACTAAGCATAAATAAATGAAAAACGTACAACTTGGAATTATCTCACAAGACCCCATTCTAACCCCAGACCTAGTATATTATTTAAGCAAGTGTGTCACCAGTGGTTTCTGTTGATGACTTTATTAAGTTAATAATATAATTCCATTTTTTATTTCCGTGCAATTACACATGGCTGCTTTTGGGTTTGTGTGTTTTCTCTCTCCCCATGGTGGTTTGCTAAGCTGTTTGTTTTGATTGGCAAGTGGATTCCATTTTCAAATAACTGTGGGTGAGAAAGAGTGAATCCTATTAAATACTTTTGTGTGATCCTTTTTGTTTATTTATAAAGGGTTCTCTCTCTCTCTCTCTCTCTCTCTCTCTCTCTCTCTCTCTCTCTCTCTCTCTCCCTTGATGTTTCTGTGATTCCCTGAAGCTCTGCTAAGCTCTTTAAAAGGAAGACTTGATTGAAAATTGTATTGCTTCAATAGCAATGTGAACAAGAGAGAGATGCATATTTTAAGGCCCCGTCAAATCCCCAGACAAACGAATATAATGTTAATAGTTATCGTCCTCATCTGAGAGCCACATGGCAACAAGAGAAAATGATAATTTATTGCACTAGATCTGTGTGTACAGAACAAGGGTCAAGAGACGCTGTTTTCCTCGTGGAAAAATATATGTAGCTGTCAATGGCTTCTAAAGCAAACACCTAGTACTGAATTTTCAAATCTCTTTATGGCGTGGGCATACAAACACTATGAAGGAACAGTGTTCATATTGCGGGGGTTTCTGTCTTAATTTAAAAGAAAGTAAAAGCACGACAAATACTTTCAGTTAGAAAAAAATCCCTTCTTTTGTTGATATGATTCCAAAACTTTACAGTGTGTTTATGTTTAATACCCGTGAACTAGGAGTACCTAGCTCCTCTGTGATGTGCTTTTAGATATCATCTCCAGGAGTGGCAGACTAAATTAATGGGCTATGCTGAAATGGCAAAACTTATGGGAGCAATAAGGAACTGGGGGGGAAGGGGGGGAAAGCTTTTATAAAAGACTGGGGAAAACTTGTGGATTATCTGAAATGTTATTGTACACACGTAAGTTCATTAGCAGGATTAACTTAAACCAAACAGTTAAAATTAATGTTAAAAGCTAGCTAGGGAGTGATTATTAATTGGAGTAATGAAGGAGATGCAGTGTTATAAATGAAAAAAATATAAGAAACCGCAAAATGAGTGGGGGGAAGACATATATTTCTGTGTGATAAATATTGGATTGTATTTAAAAGGTTATGGAAAAATTGAAAAATAAAATTTATTTTTTAAAAATAGATACCATCTCCATTCAGATAGATGGGGATAGATCAGGTCAGATGGTAGTGTCAAAGAGCTCCAACACCACATCATGCCATGTGAAGAAAAATTGGCAAGGGGAGGCAGAGGTATAGGTCCTGATGAGGCTGCCCAAGTGTCTGATCCAAGTTTAAAGATAAATAACTGTAAAAAAGAGTGCAGAGAGCATACCCTCGAAGTGCCCATATTTTCCAGGGACAACCCCAGATTTACGGAAGCTGTACAGTGGTACCTTGGTTTGCATACGTCCTGGTTTGCATACGTTTTGGATTTCAAACACGTCAAACCCAAAAGTGCGTGTCCCAGTTTACAACCTTTTTTTGGATTACAACCCATTTTTGGGGGGATTCCGAATATTTTTTTTTTTTGAGGCCCCATTGGCGAAAGTGCGCCTTGGGTTACAGCCTGTTTTGGTTTACAAATGGACCCCCGGAACGTATTATGGTTGTAAACCAAGGTACTACTGTATTAGTTTCTGATTTGATCCCAAAATATCCAGCTTTTCCTTAGGGCGTCCCTATTTTTATAGGAGAAATGTTGGAGTGCAAGGAGTTAGGCGACCACCCAAGCCAAGGAGATTTGTAACTATACAACCTTTAGAAGACTTCTGAAGGCAGCCCTGTACTGGGAAGTTTTAAAATGTTTCATAGGGTTAGCCATACGTCCAGAATTTCCAAGACATAACCCTCGTAAGCAGCGTCCAGGCGGAAATTGCCAAAATGTCCAGGAAAATCCAGATGTATGGCAGCCAGTGTTGGAAGTGTAGATTTTGACAAATGTCATTAAAAATAGCTCAAAAACTCTACAATTTCTGTGTCCGGATTTTCACTTTTTGAACTATGGCAACCCTATGTTTCATGTTTGATTATATTTTTATATGTGTTGGAAGCCGTCCAGAGTTGGACAACCCAGCCAGATGGGCAGGGTAATAATTGTTGTTGTTTAGTCGTTTAGTCGTGTCTGACTCTTCGTGACCCCATTGGGCCAGAGCACGCCAGGCACTCCTGTCTTCCACTGCCTCCCGTAGTTTGGTCAGACTCATGCTAGTAGCTTCGAGAACACTGTCCAACCATCTCGTCCTCTGTTGTCCCCTTCTCCTTGTGCCCTCCATCTTCCCCAACATCAGGGGTCTTTTCCAGGAAGTCTTCTCTTCTCATGACGTGGCCAAAGTATTGGAGCCTCAGCTTCAGGATCTGTCTTTCCAGTAGCACTCAGGGCTGATTTCCTTAAGAATGGATAGGTTTGATCTTCTCACAGTCCATGGGACTCTCAAGAGTCTCCTCCAGCACCATAATTCAAAAGCATCAATTCTTCGGCGATCAGCCTTCTTTATGGTCCAGCTCTCACTTCCATACATCACTACTGGGAAAACCATAGCTTTAACTATATTGACCTTTGTTGGCAAGATGATGTCTCTGCTTTTTAAGATGCTGTCTAGGTTTGCCAAGATGGATAATAATAATAATAATAATAATAATAATAATAATAATAATAATGAAATAGGATGTCCCTATTTTCATCAGAGAAGTGTTGGAGCGTATGTGGGAGGGACCTTGAAGTCATCAATTGCCACCAATTAGCACATGGGCAACAGACTCCCTGAACAGGCACATAGGTCTTCCCCACTGTGGTGAGATATATTGCATTTAAATTATCGTGAATATTATTTGCAATAATATGCACACAAATTAGCACCTGCAAACTTTACACAAACCTGCATCCTCATTTTGGGTGAAATGTTTCCTCTTTTGGGGGGTTATGCAGAAGTGGCCATCCTACATAAGGTGCTTTGTGGCTCTGTGGGGAATTGCAAAGTAGGGCACCTTTTATAGAGCTGCTTTTCTGAACGGGCTGGGTGGGTGGACAGGCAGAAAGGAGAAACCATTGCTTGAATGCCAAACTGACTTTTGCCAAATGCCAATTAAAATCCCCTCCAACTGCTCTCCGGCGTCCATCAAGCGTCCTCGTGCTTAAAAACATTGTGACAGATTTTTCAAATGAGCCTTTGAAAATGGAATGGTCCTTTGGAGAACTAACCCAAGATTGCAATTAAGCAATTAATGAATGCGCACCGCGGCCGTGGATTTTCTAGTGGGAGCAGATGAAAACCAGAACTTGGAGCACGGTTCAAACGCAGACAATACACTGAATTAAACCCAGTCATGCAGCTGCTTAAGTCTTTTGCCCTTCAGCACCTTTCTGCCATTTATGTGTAATCACAGCTTTGTACGGTGCCTTACAGACACGATGAAAAGCCAATTCCCTTGCTTCAGGCATCAAGCAGTTTGACGACACTCACTGTGTGCTCTAATTGGTGACGACTGAAAACACCAGTGCTATAGCGGTGTGTGATGAAATGCATTCATTTGCCTGTGTGGTAGGCTGCAATTTGTTCTATGATTGCACCTTATTTTAGCAGAACAGTAACCATTTTCCGTAATGTAAAATGAGGTATTTTCTGCTCTTGCCAGAACTGCTAAAGCTATAAGCTCGTTCGCATTAGGAAATGCACTGCGCACACTAGCACAGTGGAGAAAGGAAGCTCTTGAGTAAGGCCTCTTCCCTACTAGGGTAGTAAACCTTGTTTCTGGGCTGTTCCACTTCAGATTGGATTGGGGGGAACACTTGCCTGGCTGAATGCTCTTCCGTTGAAAAAAGAGATCTCAGTCTACATAGAAAACTAGTTTTGAGCAAGAGGAATTTAAACCTAGCTACCTTGCCTCCAATGGGATGCATTTGGCACTGTGGTCTAAACCACTGAGCCTAGGCCTCGCCTATTGGAAGGTTAGCGGTTTGAATCCCCATGACGGGGTGAGCTCCCGTTGCTTGGTCCCAGCTGCTGCCAACCTAGCAGTTCGAAAGCACACCCAAAAGTGCAAGTAGATAAATAGGTACTGCTCCGGCAGGAAGGTAAATGGCGTTTCCATGCACTGCTCTGGTTTTGCCAGAATCATGCTGGCCACATGACCCGGAAAGAACTGTCTGCGGACAAATGTCAGCTCCCTTGGCCAGTAAAGCGAGATGAGCGCCGCAACCCCAGAGTCGTTCACAATTGGACTTAACTGTCAGGGGTCCTTTACCTTTTTGCCTTGCCTCCAATATCTCTCAAAAAGTGAAAATCTGGACACAAAAGTTCTTTTAAAGCTGTTTTTAATAAAATTTGACAAAATCTACCCTACCTACATGGGCTGCCGTGTGTGCAGAATTTCCGGGACATTTCAGCAATTTCCACCCGGACACCGTTTACAAGGGCTGAATACCAGTTATGTCAGGAAAATTCCAGGTGTATGGCAACCCTAATCTATATGGATAATATATTGGGCAGCCACCAATAGTCTGATGTGGTGCAGCGAAGACACAAGTATCCCATAATCCCCTCTCCTCCTTGGCTGTAAAAATACCACGATAATAAATTGCTTCCCTTTCCATCCATCCAGAATCAGCTGACTTGGGCAGCAGCCTCACTCTGCATAATGATAGGACTGGCTCTGTTCATTCTTTGCCAGCCTTCTGCCCAATGCATCACTGCTATGTTGTGCATACTGCAATCCACCAAGCCGTTCATACCAAACTCATGTTCTCATGCACCAAAACTACAAACTTCCTGTGGTATGGTCCTCCTAACCAGGCCTCTGTGCACAGTGCCACTCTTTATACTTCTGCGAGTAGACATTGGCCCCTGGATGCAGAAGAACTTTGGTTTACATTGACTGGCCATCTGCTTTACTGCAAGCATGGCACAGCAATGGAGAACACAGCAGAGGACTAGAATAAGGAAAAAGAGAGGAGGGCTCAATAAATTTGAAAGTGGAGCCCTGCCACTATCTTCCATGCATCTTTCATACACAATCTCTCATACATGTGTGGAACAGGTGCACCAACTCCTAGGGGCGGAAGTGTCTTCGGTCCTCTCAAAATCTGCCGGCAGGGGGACTGTTATGTACTGAAGTTCTCACCCTGGGCCAGCAGGGGGATACCGTAGATAGCTTTCACTCAGGTCCACATATGCAAATAAGGATTTGAAAGTGACATTCAGTGATTGGATAGTTACAGAAAGTTGTTACTGTTGCATTGTAGTGGAGCTCTATATAAGCAGGCTGACTGAGCCCTTCAGTCCAGTTCTGTTCTGGCCTGTGAATAAACAAGAGCTGTGTGAAGAATCGCTGTGTTGTCTGATATGTTCACCCACAACTTAACAGGGACAGCTCGCCTCAATGTTGAGGGGGCAGAGGAAGCTGAGCATGGAGTGGTTCAGTGGCTTCTCCCGAGGGTGAGAGGAAACCATGCTGTGCTGGGCTCTCTGCGCTCAGCCTCCTCATGATTCAACACTCGGGCCCCCAATCTTGGGTGCAAGATGGTGCCTCTGCTGAGGTATGGGTCATATTGTACCCTATGCGCTCTCTCTCTCTCTCTCTCTCTCTCTCACACACACACACACACACACACACACACACCTGTACTGAGCCTGAAACCTGTACACTTAACCATCACTTTCAACGTAACAGTTCTTTATTACATACCAGTTTTATAATCTGTATAGCCTGTTTTTGGCTGTGGTACCATTTCGTTCTCTGGGCTCTCCATCTTCAGTCTTCAGTCTTCCTACAATAATGGCAGCTCTTACTCCCTCCACATTTACTTACTACCATATAAATTAAGTATTGTAAAGGAAGAAGGCACCTTCCTGGGCTTAAGACCTGTGCCTTGGCATCATTAGCATAACTGTTAATTTGGCCTATCTTGAGTTGGCATAAAATGAAGGATAATGTACGTATCCCATGAAGATGTAGACAAATGCACCCTGGTGTGCCAGCTCTATGTAGCTAATACATCGCAAGCCACCCTAGTGCGTTGGAATAATTTATTGCTTAGCTGGTTGTTTGAGAGAGAATTATGCACCATATTTTCCCCTTCGATCATTATAATATATCCTTAAATTATATGTTCTTGCCGATACTAATTAATGCTGAAGAAATATATAAATGGCAGTAAACAGTAATTGAAGAGACTGTCTCCATCACTTAGATTAACTGTTACAAAGGGAGATCACTCAAAATGAAGTGTAATCTGGAAAATATAATAAATCATTCAACAGTAAAAGCGATAGCACGCTTAAATATTCTCTGGACAATTAAATCTGAAGAATGAGTTGGTATATAATATTGTCTTTCAAGTATAAACAGATAATCATTTTAGAATCACTTGGACTTTGACAAGGACTGGAGAGACTTTGGTTCAAATCTCTGCTCAGCTGCAGTGCTCACTGGATAATCCTGGGCCACTCACTTGCCCTCAGACCAACCCTGGGGTTGCTCAAGGGGGCCCCCAAGGACCTCCTGTGGTGCCCCCAAAAAGTTTCAGTAAATATCCATCTGCATTTTTGCCCTTTGCCCCCCACGCCCAGCAGCCATTTTGTATTATGCCATGTCCCAAACACCTGTTTTATGATAAGTCTTGGGAGCCAGTTCCGCAGCTGCCAGCAGGATTTATTAGCCTACTGGAAGGGAGGTCTCCTCATGGCTACACAGTCAGGGCTAAGGAATGCACACAAGTGAGGAATACAGAGGCAGCTGGCTAGAGTTCCTGGGAAAGTCTGAGAGAATGAAAGCAGGTAGAGGTGGCAGCTTTGGGGGCCAGGAACCAGAAAGGTGGTGGGCAGGGCTATTTTTCAGCCGGAACTCATAAGAACAAGCAGGGCTGTCTTTATCTGGGGGTGCAAGGGGTGCGGTGCGCCCGGGCACCAAACTCTGGGGGGCACCAAATACATACCAGTCCCTCTCGAATGGCGGTAGTGAAAAGCAACAGAGCGGAAGTCCCCGCCCCGGTCCTCCGTCGCTCTGTTACTCCGTAGCATCAAACAAAACAGTTTTTCTGCTGCGTCGTTGTTACAGGTGAGCGATTGCTCCCCACAAAAGCTCAACAACCTTTCTAGAAGGTTTTCTAGAAAGAGGATGTAGATGGATGTAGAGGGGAGATACTGGAAGCGATAGAGGCGAGAGGAAGGAAAGCACTGGACTGAAGGAGGGACAGGGGAGGAGCTGGTGGGAAGCTTTACTTCACAGAAGGATCTGGTAAGGAATGTCTGGGGGCCAAGGAACCTCCAGCGGTGAGCTTCAGTGAGTGGAGAAGGGGTTCCATAAAGCATGGGATCTACAGGAGTAGACTAGCAGGAGTAGTTACCTGAGGAAATAAACAGATGGGATAAATCATGGTGTGAGCACTAAAGCTTGTGAGAGTAAGGGGCTCACCAGGTGGTCTCTGAAACTAAGAGCCCCCCCCAAGGGTCATACCCTCCAACGTTTCTCCAATGAAAATAGAGAAGTCCCATTCCATAATGATGATTTTTCTGTTTATACCCCACACATCTTTCTGGGTTGCCCCAGGCACTCTGGGCAGTTTCCAACATAAAAAAAATTTAAAGATTAAGAAAAACAACCCTTACCTATACAGGATTGCCTTCAGGTGGCTCAGGGGTTGGATAACTCCAAACCCTCCAACATTTCTCCAATGAAAATAGGGACACCCTAAGGAAAAGTGGGACATTCTGTGATCAAATCTGAAACAGGACGACTTCTCTAAATCGGGGCATCCCTGGAAAATAGGGACACTTGGAGGGTCTGGAGGGTCTGAAGATCCTTGGGAGTGACAGAGGGGATACCGCGTGACATATGCCTATGGCAGCCATTTTGTGACTAGCAAACCTATTTCCCCTTGCCTCACCTTTTGGAAGATTAAGTGAGATACCTGTGCATGGCAGTCAGAGCACTGTGGACAAAAGATGGAATGAATGATTATGAAATGTAGTGTAGGTGTTCAGGGCAAAAAGGCAAAAAGGGGATTGAATTTAAGAGGGGCAAACAGACACCCCTTAAATTATCCTGTTGTTGTTACTAGCCTTCACTATGATTGAGTGTTTCCCAGTTAAGACTAATAAATGATACTCATACATCCCACAATTTATATTTTTTTAAAAAATCACTTTGATTAGTTTTGCATATTAATATGAAAATGGCTGAGAGGGAAGAGAGGCAGTATGTTAAATCTAAAAAATTCAAGGTGCATGATCCATGCCCCTGGAGTAATCTTTAACGGACAATTATGAAAGAAATTATTCAACTATGATTTCGCCCTGAAGCGGGAGATGGTGAAGGAAGATGTCGCTGGTTAAAAATTCATGCGAGTATTTCAGAGAGCAGGCACATGTCGGGCAAAACCTTGTGCGTGCATTTGTTACTGTCACCCTAAGATATTCATTTTTACAGTATATAAAAATATGTGCCCTGTGATCATCACATGCATTTATTGGTGAAATATGGACAGGAATTGTGTGGGGGTTTTGAACAACAAAACTAAAACAACAACCTGGTTCTTATCTAACTAGATTAAGGTGAAACTTTCCCCCCAGTAGAAGCCTGATAATAATAATTTTAATGATTTTATTATTTATACCCTGACCATCTGGGTGGGTTTCCCCAGACACTCTGGGTGGCTTCCAGCAGCATATAAAAACATAATAAAACGTCAAATGTTAAAAACTTCCTGATACAAGGCTGCCTTCAGATGCCTACCGTGAGAATGAATCGCATTCCTCTAACCAAACTACTTTTTATATGGGTCGTAAAACTAAAATAAAAACCAGATCCTACTCAATGCATCCTGAGGAACAACAGTTGCTACTACTGCTAATTATAATGGTTATTTATGCATTTATTTGAAAGAATTTAAAGTATTTTCTTTTGTCAGATGACAGAAACCCTGTTCTCAAGACTAAATAGTGGACACATATTTAGGAAGGGCCTTGACCTGACTGCTGTGAATAATCATTTTACTGATTGAATGGGAATTTAATTCATCAAGAGTCTGCTAGGTAATATGCGCAGGTCCCGCTATCCGAACATACTTTACAAAAATTCAGAATGCCTGTTTATGCCCATCTGTGGCACTGACTTGGTCTGTCTTTTCCTCACTATTGGCACTTGATCATCATTGATTCGTTTCTTTGACATCGTCCAGTGTGTGGCCCCGATATAGCAGATAAGAAACAGGAGAAAGAAAGAAGAAAGCTTCCTTCATAGGGTTCAGCACAGCCTGCTGTAATTATCAGTATAGTCAGCATCTAGCCTTGACAATGGATAAGCCTTAGAGACGGATGGAGATTTTTTATTGAGCTGAAGGCACCCACATGTGCAAGAGCCATAATTCCTGTGGTTTACACACTCATTTATTTTGTCCCGCTCTCACCTTTGGATGACAAAAGGCGGGGTTACAGATTTTGAAGCGCTGCAAACACTTGCGAAACCTGTGAATAGAGAGATGATAGCCGGAGGAGTGTAAACGTCGCAGGCAATAAATGTTTTATCATAAGGCTTTCAGCTTTCAGGCAGGGGGAGCAGAATCATTGTTTGGCTTTTGTTTCTTTCTCAAGGAAGTGCAGGTGATAAAGTTAGAGAGAGTTGTGTACCTAACAGTATTTATCAGAGAGGATCAGAGATAACATCCTTTCCTGCAATAGCCCATTCATGGTGTTATTTATGTAATGACTTTGTATAGCTTCATTTTGGATTAATGCTCTGTTTTATATATTGCCAGAGCAGACAGTCATCCTTTGTGATTCTGTCTTAAGTTTCTATTCCAGTGTTTTCAGGGTCCATTACATTTTAAAGCATCCGACAGTGATTTTTTCCCTTAAAAACCAAGCCTTTTAACGTCTCATTTTTGCTCATATCTCTTCGCCAAGAAAAGCAAGAGAATTTTGTCTGTGGTAGCCATCCTCTTAAATGACATCAAGTTTTCTCCTTTTTCAACTCACACTGGAGGATGTAGAAATGAAATATGTAAACAGTATGGTTTCGCCTTGTCTTTCCTTTGGGGTGTTTTAATGTTTTGTTTTAAATGAAAGAAAAACTCTGAGATATAGTCCAATGTAATAAAGGCAATTTTCAGAACCTCAGCTTCTTGGTTGGTCGTGGCGGTTGTTTTTATTGTCATTAAAGTCAGCTGTCAATGTGAACACATTGGCAATGGTGTAAATGTCTTGTTTGCTTTCTTTTCTGCATCAACAATATTCACATAGGGCATAAATAGTGTTAGAGAGGTGTGAGGGCGCTTTTATTTGGTGTGTGTTTGGTGGTGGGGCGACCATATATATTATGCAAAACAAGAATGGGGGGAAAAATGAGTTTGTGGGTCTGTGATCCTCATACATCCAGAAAGTTTAATAATAATAATAATAATAATAATAATAATAATAGTAATAGTAATAATATTCTGACACTCATATGGCATTGCCACCAAGCCGAAAACAAAACCCCTTTCTAGAGCTAATCAATTTATTTGATTACAGTGGAACCTCATTTGTCGAATGTAATCCGTTCCGGAAGACCATTCGACTTCCGAAACTTTTGACAACCGAGGTGCAATTGCCGGTCATCAAAATCCATTAAAAAAAGGGAGAAATGCGCCTCGGTAGCTGTTTGACTTCTGAGGTGCATTCAGAAACGGAAACATTCACTTCCAGTTTGTCAACGTTCAAAAGCTGAAACGTTCAACTTCCAAAGTGTTCGACAACCAAGGTTCTAATGTATATACTTTATTTTTTTGCTACAGTTTCTACAGTGATGTGACGCAATGTCCCTCTCCTGGAATTATGGGGAAGGAAAGAAATGAGGGAGATCATGCGCCATTTTGTCACCTTCTAACTTCTGGGAGGTGACTGTGGCACTCAGAGCACCCAGGGCTCCCAAACATGCAAGAGAAGCCTCCACAGATGGTAATAAAAAAGGCTTTCTGATTCATCAAATCACCTTCCACACACATTAAAAGGTAAAGGGACCCCTGACAATTAAGTCCAGTCACGAATGACTCTGGGGTTGCGGCGCTCATCTCGCTTTAAAGACCGAGGGAGCCGGTGTTTGTCCGCTTCCACAGACAGTTTTTCCAGGTCATGTGGTCAGCATGACTAAGCTGCTTCTGGCAAAACCAGAGCATCGCACAGAAATGCCATTTACTTTCCCGCCAGAGCGGTACCTATTTATCTACTTGCACTACGTGCTTTTGAGCTGCTAGGTGGGCAGGAGCTGGGACCAAACAACTGGAGCTCACCCCGTTGCGGGAATTCGAACCGCCGACCTTTCGATCAGCAAGCCCAAGCAGCACAGTGGTTTAACCCACAGTGCCACCCGCGTCCCGCACACATTGGCACAACCCTAATAATTCCCCAGGTGCTTTGCTGAACTGCTGTGTCAATACCATTCTTCCGCAATTTCTTTGATACTGTTTTGGCACTATTTCATTAGCAGATGGCCTTTGGCTAAGCATTTGAGTTTATTCCCTCCTTGCTACGCTACGCTTTTTCAGCGGTACTGTCTAAATAGGAGTTGTCCTGTACTGTAAACCAACCACAATATTTATTTGCTGGTTTCTTTATTGAGCATTGTGTAACAATGAAGCATTTTAATGTGCTTCACAGTTTAGAGTCTGTGACCCTTGTCATTGTGTTCCACTTCACCTGTGCAAATTCAAACTCAGAATAGGAATTACTACTTGTTCGTAACTAGATTTGAGGCCAAGGTACCATATTTTCCCGTCTATAAGATGCCACCACGTATAAGACGCCCCCTAATTTTTGACATTATTTTTAGGGGGGGGACTAGTCTTATACACAGAAAAATACAGTATGCACTTCATGCATTACCCTGTACCCTAATATTTTATACAAATTATACAGATTTGTAAATCTGTCTTTTATTTTTTTGCAAGCACTGTTCTGTTCAAACTGTTATGTATGTTCTGCTATGAAGTTCTCTAATATTTCTTTCCAGGCACGTTGGTTACTTAATTCAAAACTGCTTAACTCAAGCTGTGCAGCCTCTTTTATATCTCAGCTCCATTCCAATGCACATGACATCATGACTCCCTAAGAGCGATTACTGAATTGTAAAATAAAAAAAAGAAAATGGTAATTTAGCATTTGAGCCAGCAGAAATATCTCATAAAGGAAAGGATAATCTGTCTTCTTCAGTGAGCAGTTGGATAAGGTTATTGGACATAGGGCACATGGCCATTGAAACAAAGGACAACCTAGCAATGTGCTCAGGTCAAAGGTATATCTTTCACATTTTGCTGCTCACTCCTGAATAATATAACAGAATTAATTTGAAATATAGATATATATTTGGGAGCCCTTTAATTTTTAAAAAATTATTTGAATCTGTAATGATGAGGATTTTAATGGAAGAACTGGGTGAACTGCAAAGCCTAATGTGGAGGTAGATGTGGTACTTTGTGTCAATTAAAAAGATGAGGGTCAAGTATTGGTAGGTAGAATAGCTATTACTCTGTTTGAAGACCTGTTCAGTCAAAGTTTGGTTGAAAGACCAAGAACCAACAGAAGTGAGAGCTGAAGTTGCCCATCTGAACAACAGACTGAGCAGGCATACAGGTCAGTTCGTCTTCACCACTACAAGAGATGTATTGCATTTCTATTTAAAATATTGAGTTGTATCCACTGAAGTCATCCCGTTTGTGCAAGAACTTAGCCTTGTGCCATGGAATTTCCCCTCCCTCTCTGTTTCCTGTGTGCTCCAGCTCAATCTTCTCTAGTGGGTTGGGAAAACTCCCAAAACAGTTTGGGGAGGGTATGCAAAGGAAGGAGACAAGAGGGGAGGTTCTGTTGCACAAATGGAAGTGCTTGCCGGAACATGACATCAGTGGATGCAGCCAATTGTAAGCCATAGTTTGTCTCTATGTAGTTGTTGTTGCTTAAAGGTAAAGGGACCCCCGACCATTAGGTCCAGTCGTGACCAGTTCTGGGGTTGCGGTGCTCATCTCGCTTTGTTGGTTGAGGGAGCCGGCGTACAGCTTCCGGGTCATGTGGCCAGCATGACTAAGCTGCTTCTGGCAAACCAGAGCCTGTGCACGGAAACGGCATTTACCTTCCCGCCAGAGCGGTACCTGTTTATCTACTTGCACTTTGACGTGCTTTCGAACTGCTAGGTTGGCAGGAGCAGGGACAGAGCAATGGGAGCTCACCCCATCGCGGGGATTCGAACAGCCGAACTTCTGATCGGCAAGTCCTAGACACTGTGGTTTAACCCACAGCACCACCCGCATCCCTTGTTTTGTTGCTTAGGCATTGTTGCTTAGGCATAGGTAAAAAAAAAAATACATTGTAAAAACACGCACATAATTCTTAAAAATCCACAAAGCAACCCTGAATAACAGCAGCAAAATAATTTAACAGTGCAGCTAAGAGCAAGTAGCAGCATCATAGTCTATCAAAAAAAGTCTGGGGAAAGAAGTAAGATTTTGTCTGGTGCCTTGCAAATTTAGCACTTCTAAATTTTATGTAGATTTTGTCTCTTTTTGGGTGAAGTGTTTCCCTCTTTTTGGAGGACTGAGTATAATATGAATAGAGGTAGTGGTGATTGGAGTCTCATTTCCCCCCCAGAGCGATTACAGATAGGAACATACTAGGGTTGCCATACGTCTGGAATTTCCCGGACATTGCTAGGATGGCTGTTGGAAACTGCGTCTGGGCGGAAATTGCTGAAATGTCCAGGAAAATCTGGACGTATGGTAACCCATGTCAGTAGCATAGATTTGGCAAATTTTGTTAACAATAGTTCAAAAACTTCTTCCTTCTCTTCTTGAGATTTTGCAAAGAAAAGAGAGCTGAACAACCTTTATACTCAGATCTTCACCTTTTGAAATATGGCAACCCTAACACAGACATGGAAGATGATCAAAGTTCACGAAGGCCCCCAGGTCTGACCGTTGATCGTGAGCTATCAAGAAACAGCCAATGAAATTTTCTGTAAAGAAGTCTCTCCTTTTCTGGATTGTGTCTGAACCCACCTGCCAGTCAGTCTAATCCAGGGGTCGACAAAGTGGTGCCCTCCAAATGGTGCTGCTATCATCCCTGACCATTAGCTATGCCAGTGTTGCTGACAAAACTCACAACCTCCTCTCTGAAGGAAGGTTCTGAAGCTCCCATTGGCTCCAATGGAGGCTTCCCTCACAGGCTTCCCTTGCAAGGCAAACGTCAGCTAAGAAGAAGGGCTTGGCCGAACCATGGTGAGGGTGGGAAAGCGAGAGCAAAACCTACTGTCCCTATTCCACATATTTCCAAATGTGCTCTGGCTTCTCCTGGGCTGATATTTCTTTAACAAAAAATCCATGTGAATTGCAGTTAATATGAATAGTTTTACTTCCGGTCTCATCCACACCATGCTCTTAAATCACATTTAAAACATTTGGCTTTCGCCAAAGAATCACCCAGACATCTCAAGGAACAGGTTCGTCCTTTTCTGTTCCAATCTTGTGTGGAGTCCACCATCATTTGCCATCTTGTTCTAAGACCATTGTCCTTCAGAAGGCACAAAATATGGCCTAATTGGGACTTTTATTCAGCTGGAACTCACTGGAACTCAGTTCTGGCCCCTCTCATGTGGGTGCCATTGATATGATAAGAGAACAAGGGAGGTGTTAATGGTGAGTTCCAGAAGAATAGCACTGGGCCTAATCCTTTTACATTCACTGCCCTGAGTACCTCTGAAAGCTTGTTCTCACAGTTCCTTCTGTGAGCAGTTCAACTAAAGCCTTTCTTCTAATTTATTGTTGTTTTAAAGCTTTTCACTTGCTGGCTCAATGCCATTGGCTATTTTTGGTTTTCAGTTGCTGCTCTTGTTGTTTTCATTGTTGCATTGTTTTAAAATTTAATCATATTATTCTAGTTAGATGCCTTGAGTCATTTTGTGAGAAGATGGGATAAAGATTCCTCCCGCCCCCCTCACCTCATATTTCAGCCTCTTGTGTGTCTAGAATGACTATTTAGGAGCCTGGTTCCAAGATTCCCTGTCTATTTCAAGGGCTCTGTACTGTGAGGTCCTATGACTCATAAGCTGTGATGTTCGCGAGTGATGACTGCCTGTTTCTCTGTTGCTTTTACCTTGTTAAGGACATAGATAGGAAAATGCACAGAAAATGGCTCTGGGTCACTCTTAGTAGACTTGACCCAATCTGGGGTAATCTGGGGCTGCCTGGACCCATTCCAGGAATATCTCAGATTGGCCTGAATTGGCCTCATTCAGTTCAGGATCTGGCATTTGTCCAGAGCCAGAGCACAGCAGATGGGGCTTAGAACAGTGATGGCCAAACTTGGCCCTCCAGCTGTTTTGGGACAACAACTTCCATCATCCCTAGCTAATAGGACCAGTGGTCAGGGATGATGGGAATTGTAGTCCCCAAACAGCTGGATGGCCAGGTTTGGCCATCACTGGCTTAGAAGGACAGCCACTTGTGTCATCAGCTGAGTTGCCCAGCCGAGCAAATGTTGACAGGCTGGAATGTATGCAGAGGAGGGCAATCAAGATGATCAAGGGTCTGGAAACCAAGCCTTATGAGGAATGGTTGAAGTAGCTGGGTATGTTTAGCCTGGAAAAGAGGAGACTAAGAGGAGCTATGAAAGCTATCTTCAAATGTCTCAAAGGCTGTCACATGGAAAATGGAACAAGCTTGTTTTCTCCTGCTCTGGAGGGTAGGACCCAAACCAATGGCTTCAAGTTACAAGAAAGGAGATTCTGACTAAATATACGGAAAAAAATTCTAACAATAAGAGTTGTTCAACAGTGGAACAGTTTCCCTCGGGAGGTGGTGGACTTTTCTTCCTTTGAGGTTTTTTAGCAGAGGTTGGATGACTATCTGTCATGGATGCTTTAGCTGAGATTCTTGCATTTCAGGGGGTTGGACTAGATGACCCTTGGGTCCCTTCCAACTCTATAATTCTATGTTTCTATGAAATATTGTTCTTGAAGCTACCAGCATGAGTCTGACCAAACTGCGGGAGGCAGTGGAAGACAGGAGTGCCTGGCGTGTTCTGGTCCATGGGGTCACAAAGAGTCGGACACAACTAAACAACTAAACAACAAACAACAACAAATGAAATATTGTTTACACTCAGAACTTGTGTTCAGATAAATAGGAGGGGGAGCGTGTGCACATGAGAGCTATTTAGGCATGAACAAGGGGATCCTTTTAAAGTGCTGGGCATGTGCAGAATTCAGTGGCCAGGTTGCTCACCGGAGCAAGACGGTTTGAGCATATTACACTGATCTGACTGCACTGGCTACCAATTAGTTTCTGGGCCCAATTCAAAGTGCTGGTTTTGACCTATAAAGCCTTAAATGGCTCAGGACCGCATTACCTCAAGGACCGCCTCTTTCCATATGAACCTACCCGGACCCTGAGATCATCTTCTGAGGCTCTTCTTCGTGTGCCCCCTCCTTGAGAGGTCCGGAGGGTGGCAACATGAGAACGGGGCCTTCTTTGCAGTGGCTCCGCATCTGTGGAATGCTCTCTCCTGGGAAGTTTGCCTGGCACCTTCATTATACACCTTTTTAACCAGGCCTTTGGTTGATTTGATTTACATCCTATGCCCTTTAAAAATGTGTTTATTGTATGTGTGGGGGTGGGGGCTATTGTGTTGTTGTTTTTATTTTTATTATATATTTTGTGGTTTTATATTTTGATTTTGTTCTGTGAACCGCCCTAAGACCCCTGGGTATAGGGCGATATATAAATTCAATAAATAAATAAAATGTGGTCATTGTGGGCAGCAGTTCACTTAGACAGTCTGGGTGGTTTCTGTGCATGTCCCTCCAAAAGTATGAAGACTTTTGCAATGTGGTGTGCCAGTATACCCCCCCTTCACACCGGTGACTTGCTACATGCCAACAGCCGCCAAGGGATGCGGTTTATAAGGGCTGTTGCCGGCCTGAAGGCTCATTAAATTTATTAGCAACTGCAGTACATAATGATCAAAAGCGCAGGTGTTATGTGCACCCACAGGTTTTTCTGGAGACTGGCTGCAGCTATCGTTCTGTTTTATTGGAGGTCCATTTGGAAAGTGAACGCAGCGTTTGAACTCCTTCTGATTCCTAGTTATAACAACACTAAGCTTTTTGCGAGGATTTGTCTTACATTTTTACTGCGCAGAGCAAATGAGCCCGTACCTGCCCTTGGCATCTCATAAACTGACTGCATAAAACCTTAAATGGCAAGATGGGGTGTTTAGAACCGAAGGAATGATACGTAGTGGCAGTAACTCTCTGAGTTTGGCTCTCCCAATATTTAAAACATTCTTTAAAATAATGTCTGCTTAATATCATTAGATGTGTGCTGCTGAATTCAAAGGGGTTAGATCTCTGCTTTACAGGCTTATATATTTCATCCAAAGATGAGTTCAGGGGGTTTTCTTCCCAAGTGAGTATGCATAGGATTCCAGGCTTTGGCTGTTCTGTACGCACTCAGTGGTTGCACAGTACTTCCCCTGCAACAGTCTCCTCATGATCTGGGTCCCTGTAGTGCTAGTGATCAATAATAATAATAATAATAATAATAATAATAATAATAATAATAATAATAGTAAAATTATTTATACGCCACCCATCTGGTTGGGCTTCCCCAGCCACTCTGGGCGGCTTCCAACAAAATATTAAAATAAAGTAATGCATCAAACATTAAAAGCTTCCCTAAACAGGGCTGCCTTCAGATGTCTTCTAAAAGTCTGGTAGTTCTTGTTCTCTTTGACATCTGGTGGGAGGGCGTTCCACAGGGCGGGTGCCACTACCAAGAAGGCCTCTGCCTGGTTCCCTGTAACTTGGCTTCTTGTAGCAAGGGAACCACCAGAAGGCCCTTGGCACTGGACCTCAGTGTCTGGGCAGAACGATAGGGGTGGAGACGCTCCTTCAGGTATACTGAGCCGAGGCCATTTAGGGCTTTAAAGGTCAGCACCAACACTTTGAATTGTGCTCGGAAACATACTGGGAGCCAATGTAGGTCTTTCAAGACCGGTGTTATGTGGTCTTGGCGGCTGCTCCCAGCCACCAGTCTATTTGCCGCATTCTGGATTAGTCATAGTTTCCGGGTCACCTTCAAAGGTAGCCCCACGTAGAGCGCATTGCAGTAGTCCAAGTGGGAGATAACCAGAGCATGCACCACTCTGGCAAGGCAGTCCGTGGGCAGGTAGGGTCTCAGCCTGCATACCAGATCAAATGCAGAGGTATCTGAGTCCACAACAACCCTGATGCTATAATGACAATGTTAGGGGGTTGCATACCCTGCAACGTGCTCAGGTCAAAAACCAGGCTGTGCGTCTTCTGGGCCGTGCTCCTATATGAATGGCATGCACTGCAATCTTGAGAGCACAGCCTCCAAAAAACAGGATGTCCCAATTTCATTAGGACAGTTAAGGGACATGGGATTGTTGGAGGACCATGCTCACACGAAGCATATTCTTTACCGGTTCCACTGAGCTGTGTCTCCTCACAGAATCTCACATGCAGACTTCTGCAATGAAGAATGTTTGGGCACTGAGCAGTGCTGAGAAATGAACATGTATGTGTATAGCAATGTCCCCCCCCCCCCGATTGTTAGCAATGAATTATCACTCTGCAAATGAAGCCACCAATTCAGGAACATTCCACCAGGAGTATGCATAGGTGCCAACTCCCTGGCTCTTTGAGCACCCACAAAATTCCCCATGAAGGGGCCTGGCACCCACAAATTTCAGTGTTAGGGCCATGCACGCTGCATGGCATCCATGGCCCCAGGCACCCACAGTTGTGGGGCCAAGCTAGCACTCCTAGGAGCATCTCACAGTTGGGGCTTTGTGAATGTTTGTCTTTGTTTTTTGGCCTAACCACCCAAATGCAAGCTGGAGGTAACAGAGCAGACGATGTTCTCCAAGTTGCTATTCCAAATTAGAGCAACTGTGTCTGGAGGATCAATGCCCCTTTGCCCCCTATCTCCCCCTCAGCCAGAAACTCCTGGCACCTCCTGAGAAAATAATGATTCCTTTTCTTTAGTTATGGGATGTCTGCACAAGTGCATCCGAGAGCGTTCTATTCATATTGCACTAAATGTGCACAAAGGAGATTTGTGCGCGTGTAGCCAGCAACTAGAAAATGTGGCCCATGTGGTGCAGTATACATTATGCAAACGCTGGAAATCGTTTCATTGAACTCAAAATACAATTTCCACAATTTCCCATACTGGCAAGAATAAGCAAGTGGGTGCCTTGCTGTGTGGGCGTGCTTGTTGGTGTCCATTGTGATCTTTCTGCACGGCGATAGCTGTTGAATTATTTGTCAGCTCTTCCGAAGAACCACATGGCACTAATAAGAAGCATGCATTCCTTGATACACAGGAGTTGCAACTGGATAATAAGAAAAGAGCAGAATAATTATGGGGAAAGTGAGTCTTCGTGCCGAAGCTTCAGATATAACCGTCCCCCCGCTGGCCTTTCCTAGCAGCGTGAACCTGTTGATGTGATTTAGTTTAACAAGCCATTTGGCTTTGGATAGGTTGAAGACCAGTTTTCTGAGAATGAGACAGAGTCCTGCTTTCCATCGATCAGTTGGTTAATTAGGAGTTATTTAGCCTGCGCATCGAGACTGCGAAATATTATAAGTGGGAAAGAAAAATGTTCAGACTCTAACCTTTAATTGTGATAACTCTTCTTTCTTCTCTACATGCCAACATCCTTGGCAGAATGTCTGGGTTTTGAATTAGATGTGTGATTCAAATAAATCTGGACAAATAGTAAATAATAGTACCCTACAGTTGGATCTGATATCTTGTTAAAGCTGTTGGCCACCAGCGGTCATAATTATTTAGAACTCAGGCTCCGGCAACAGAAAGCCTGAACGTTTAAGGGACATGGTTTGAACTCAAGAGTCTATTCTCTATTAGTGCCCAATCCATGGGATTTAAGGCCTATAGTAATATTTATAGTTACAGATAGGTAGCCGTGTTGGTCTGCCATAGTCAAAATAAAAAAATTCCTTCCAGTAGCACCTTAAAGACCAACTAAGTTAGTTCTTGGTATGAGCTTTCGTGTGCATGCACACTTCTTCAGATACACTGAAACAGAAGTTGCCAGATCCTTCTATATAGTGAGAAGGTGGGGAGGGGTATTACTCAGAAGGGTGGTGGGAATGGGTGATTGGCAGATAGCTGAGATCAGCTGAGCTGAGATCAGCTGAGACCCACCTTCTAATGGCCCATCAAGATGCCCAGTACAGTTGGGTGTGTGTGCAAGTATTAACATGCATCAATCCTAAATGGGTTGGCTCAAAAGTAAGACCCATTGAATTCAATTGAGCTTACTTCCAGACAATGCTTTTTTTCTGGTGGTTAAAAGTATGGCAACTGTAACAACTTCATGGTGTGTAAAAAAAAAGGTAAAGGACCCCTGACAGTTGAGTCCAGTCGTGGATGACTCTGGGGTTGCGGCGCTCATCTTGCTTTACTGACCGAGGGAACCGGTGTTTGTCTGCAGACAGTTTTTCCAGGTCATGTGGCCAGCATGACTAATCCATTTCTGGCGAAACCAGAGCAGCGCACAGAAACGCTGTTTACCTTCCTGCTGGAGTGGTACCTATTTATCTACTTGCACTTTGACATGCTTTTGAACTGCTAGGTTGGCAGGAGCAGGGACCGAGCAACAGGAGCTCACTCTGTCGTGGGGATTTGAACTGCCAACCTTCCGATCGGTAAGCCCTAGGCTCAGTGGTTTAGACCACAGCGCCACCCGCGTCCCTTTTTTCATGGTGAGTACCAGCACCTTTCCCCCCTAAAAAAATAAAATTAAAATTAAAAGAGCACTGCTTCCAGGTATGTGGTTAGAACTGCAGCCTCAACCCTATGCATGCATTAGCTCTAATGACAGATGTGCCTGACCTGGGAGTAAGACTCATTGATTTTAATTGGATTTACTTCTGAGTAGACCTGTGTAGGATTGTCACATCTGACTAGAGAGCACACCGAGGCTTCCCCTACTCTGCAGACAGAGGGATGTTGTGCAGCCATCCTTTAGAATAAACTTAAAAAATAAAACACCTTCCTCTTTTTTGAGGCTCTAGTTTTCTGTCGGAAAACACTGTGTGGCTCTGATGACTCCAGAGGCAGAAGGGGAAAGTTTCTGTTTGTTGTACCGTTTGACAGGTGCCGGTTGTAAAAACAGCATCATGGCATCCTATATTGATTCTGTCTCAAAGGCAGCAGCTGTGTGTTGCTTAGGTAAGAACGAAGATGATGGCATTATTCCTCTTAACAGCTTGTTCTCAAAGCTGCCTAGGTGACCTGAGAGGAAAGGAGACGTTGTTAAGTTTTCTTCCCCTCACTGGCCCATTCATCATTTGTGGGGAATGATCCCACAGGTCAAATGCTAATCTTAATAGAAAGCTTACGTGACACACATATAGTTCTCTGGCCACTGCTGAAGTTACAAAGGTCCTGGAAAGTTTAAGCTTACGGACAAGGGATGGAGACCATTATTTGGAACAGATGTCTCAAATAATTAGCAATTTTGTGGTCTCATCATGCACAAAGCCAGGCGAGGTCAGCTTACATTTTCCGCAGGTTTCTTCATTCTACATTACAGTGGTACCTCGGGTTACATATGCTTCAGGTTACATACGCCTCAGACTCCGCTAACCCAGAAATAGTGCTTCAGGTTAAGAACTTTGCTTCAGGATGAGAACAGAAATTGTGCTGCGGCGGCGCGGCGGCAGCAGGAGGCCCCTTTAGCTAAAGTGGTGCTTCAGGTTAAGAACAGTTTCAGGTTAAGTATGGACCTCCGGAACGAATTAAGTACTTAACCTGAGGTACCACTGTAGTGGAATTCCAGAGAGAGAGAGAGAGAGAGAGAGAGAGTCTTGCAGCAACTTAAAGATTAACACATTTCTTTAGTAATTATGTTGCTTGTTTGTTTTAGTTTATTTTTGCTGTAGACCACAGTTTTTGATGCCCGTTGTGGGTCTGGGAGAATGGAAAGCAGGGAGACATACAGCAGGTGGAGTCAGAGCCTAGAGTAGACAGAGCCAAATAATGATGGTTTTGTCCCAATGATCCTCCCTGCTGAATTCTGCAAAAGCAACATTGATGCCTCATTAGCACTGTGTATTTAAAGCAGTATTGTACCACTTTAAAGAGCCCAAAGAATCCCCGGAACTGTAGTTTTTTTTTTAAGGTGCTGAGAGCTGTTAGGGGATCCTTATTTCTCTCTTATTCCCAGGCTGGTTTAAAAACCAACCCCTCTTCCCAGGGAACTCTGGGAAGTTATAGAGTCATGTCAGGGGAATAGGCATCTCCAGACATCTCTCAGCATTGTTAATTAATGACAGGGTTATTTGGGGAGATAGACATGACTGTTTAAAGTGGCACAATACCAGGTGAGCCTCACATGCCTTGTAAAGCCCAGAGAATATAACAGGAAGACCGTCCAGGCCAGCTGCAGTAGTTTCAGGACAGGTGAGGCTCATATGCCTTGTAAAGCCCAGAGTATATAACAGGAAGACCATCCTGGCCGGGCCTGCGTCTGCACAGTCAATTGTTGTTTAGTCGTGTCCAACTCTTCATGACCCCATGGACCAGAGCATACCAGGCACTCCTGTCTTCCACCGCCTCCTGCAGTTTGGTCAAACTCATGCTGGTAGCTTTGAGAACACTGTCCAACCATCTCGTCCTCTGTCGTCCCCTTCTCCTTGTGCCCTCCATCTTTCCCAACATCAGGGTCTTTTCCAGGGAGTCTTCTCTTCTCATGACGTGGCCAAAGTATTGGCGCCTCAGTTTCAGGATATCTGTCCTTCCAGTGAGCACTCAGGGCTGATTTCCTTCAGAATGGATAGGTCTGATCTTCTTGCAGTCCATGGGACTCTCAAGAGTCTCCTCCAGCACCATAATTCAAAAGCATCAATTCTTCGGCGATCAGCCATCTTTGTGGTCCAGTTCTCACTTCCATACATCACTACTGGGAAAACCATAGCTTTAACTATATGGACCTTTGTTGGCAAGGTGATGTCTCTGTTTTTTAAGATGCTGTCAATTACAAGATGCTTTACTTCCTAGAGTGGATAGAGACAGGGGATATGTAATTTTCTGTTCCTCTTGTAGATGACTCAGCAGGTGAGTGGGACTCTATAAAAAGCTGGTCACACTGCCATTTTGTCCTTCTGTTCAATTTCAGCTCTGTTTGATTCAGTTCAGTTAAGTCTCTGGCTCTCAGCCAGCAGCACTTAGGCCCATCCTCACAAAGGATGTGAGCCACGTTATATCTTTGTAACCTGAAGCTTCAAGCTTGCCTTCTAGGATGTGTACTGTGAACAACTTGTGAGTAAATTTATTGTTATACTTTTAAAGACAGACTCATGAGTCTTCATTGTATTTTAAGAGGGAGAAAAGGGGACACCAGGAGTAGTCCACCTGGGCAAGCCAGATTGGATTGGTCATCTTGTAAAGATTCAAACGAATCTAATCAACTAGCGTCCGTGAATATAGAGGGGATTTGCTCTGCTACATCACTCACTAGAGTGAGTGAAGGAAGGATAATACTTAACAAATATTTATTTGCCTATTATCCTAAACATCTCCACAGGTCCTGCCCGGGTCGTAGGGGGAAGAGCCAGGCTCAGAAATTGAAACAAGAGACTGACTCTGCAGATGAGAGCTGGCTGACAGAGTCGAGAAAGGGCAGTTTGACCCTCCTTCCTGGGGAAGACTGTTAGCTCTCAAGAAGAGTTAGAGTTAGATGGCAGCCAGAATGTTGCTAGGCAATCAGCAGATAAGCAGAGGTCTGGTACTGTGTCAAGTGGAAGTGGGAAGGACAGAACTTTGGCTGGGGACTCAGCTATACAGCTGCAAATATAATGTTTTAAGTGCATTATACAAATGTGACACTAGCGATGATGAGCTAATGGAAAATTCCATACATATTTTACATGTTTTTAAAAGCATTTTCGAAGACAGGAGTGCCTGGCGTGCTCTTGTCCATGGGGTCACGAAGAGTCGGACACGACTAAACGACTAAACAACAACAAAAAAGCATTTTCACGGTGTTTTTTATATCTGTATAGATTCAGCCTTGATCAGTAGGGGGAATGAACAGAGACTATAGTTTCTTTGCAACTTGTGCATCTTCCATTATTATTGTTGCTTTGACAGCTTTAGAATGTTACCTCTTGGTCAACTTCCAACTTACAGGTCCATCCTACTTTCTCCAGTTCCATCTCAGCATCTGACGAAGTAGGCAGCCACCTATGAAATCTTACACTATTCTAAAATAAAGGAGGGGGCTTCTAAATTGTTAGTTTCAAGGTGCCATCATACACATTTATCCATCTTCAAAGTATTTCTAGTTCATCATTGGTTTGAGATACAGTGGTGCCCCGCAAGACGAATGCCTCGCAAGACGGAAAACTTGCTAGACGAAAGAGTTTTCCGTTTTGGAGGTGCTTCGCAAAACGAATCTCCTATGGGCTTGCTTCGCAAGACGAAAATGTCTTACAAGTTCCTGCAGGGTTTTTTTCCTTTCCCCCCCTTTTTCTAAGCCGCTAAGCCGCTTATCAGCTGATCCGATAAGCTGATAAGCCGCTAAAAGCCGCTAATAGCGCTAATAGTGCTAATCCGCTAATCCGTCAATGGGCTTGCTTTGCAAGACGAAAAAACCGCTAGACGAAGAGAATCACAGAACGGATTCTTTTCGTCTTGCAAGGCACCACTGTACTATTAAGAATCTGCCCCCTAGCTTCTAAGATGGTTGTACTCCCCCTTCTGGCAACTCCTGCAGTCAAACTGATGCCAAACATATTGTTCTACTTTCCTTTGGACCACAATGGTGAGGTCGAGAAGGGGGTCTTGTTATCTGGGCACCTTAGGACCTCCGTACACACTGCCCAGGCTTGCGTCCTGGGGAGATCACTTCAGTGCTGCTAAGACAGTGGTATGAGCTTCTGAGACGAACGATGTAACAACAGCATAGATTTCAGATTCCTTCCTTGCCAGCTAACCTTATAAGCCTGTACCACTGATGAACTATATAGGAAAATAAATGTGAAAGAATGACAGAATTTCTACTGTTATAAGGTCACCGTGATTTAGATACGCGCATGTGGCAGGAATGAAATAGACTTACAGAATGAACAAGATAGGATCAGATGGGTTTTTGGAGGCTAAGAAGCCTGCATCATAATGCAATGTTGGAAATAAGATAAATAAATGTGTGTTAACCTAAATGTCGCCATACATTTTTCATGAATAGGTATGTATATGAAAGGAGGGTGGCAGGGGGAGAGAAAGTAGTGAAAATAATTGTCATTTTAGAATCCAGCACATTCCTGTTTAGGCATGGAAGAGGAATCTAGGTTGGTCTGGATTTTAATGCTCAACTACTCGATTTGCATTTTCAAAAACAATATGGAAAACAAAATGAAGCTGCTCTTCAAAATTCACGCTTCCTCAAATTTTGCAATGTTGCTCTCTAACCAACTAAGGTGTCCAAAAATGCATATAAACATTAAATATAAACATTCATTATATCAGGGGAAATTGTTCGAAAAAATATTAGCAAGCTAGGAGTGGCCAGCCCACCTGCTTGCACTTCTCACTGATAAATGTTCATGTGGTGTTTTTTTAATTGTTTTTTTTTTTAAATCAACCTGATGCAGAAATGTTGAGATCTCAACATAAAATTGGAAAAATGAAAATGGAGCGAAACTGATACTGACCAATTTCTTCATCCCTGTTCCTGTTACACCGAGACCTGGGATATAGGAATATCTGAAACAACTGGATAGCAGAATGTTATAGCTATATTGGGTGTTCAGTTAGAGATCCTCCTCCAAGTCCTCTGGCTAATAAAGACATAGTATTTTGTGACTTGTGGCATATTTTGTGGCCAGTGCCCACATCCTATCACCTTAAACTCCTTCGGCTTGAGTTTTGCAACTTTTCAGACTGAGTTCAAATGAAATGTTGTCGTTTTTATTCAGTCTTATGTCCCAAAAAGCTAGCACCCTCCTCTCACAATCCCTCTGATCCTTACACACTAAACTGCAGTATTTCCCCCCTCTTCGTGTAACCTACCCACTGCTTCCCCCTTGCTGGAGTGAACGTTTCCCTTTTTAGTCTTGCAAATTTGGGAAAGAGTAACACAAATGCAAAGGGACTGGGCCATTCAAGCATCCTAATGACCCAATGGCAGCAGCCACAAGCAGTGGCATAGCGTGGGTTGCCAGTGCCCAGGGTCAGGCAGAAGGGAAACAGATGGAATACACATGCACATTCAACTGCCTAACAGCGGCTGCATCACCCAGGAGATTGTAGCCACAGAGGTAAGAAGAGAGTTGTTGTCTATAGAGGTCGCTTTCTGGTTCACACAGAGAAGCCATTTTCAATGGAGCCCAGTGACAAAAGTGCACAGCTTTATTGAGGTAGCACCAGATGTTGAAATTTTGCACCTCGAAGAATTTTGCACACAGGGCACCCCACGCTACACCACTGGCCGCAAGTGTGTGAGTATGCAGCCCATATAAATGATCCATTGTCACTGTCAAACAGTTGGAATTTTTGTGTCAACTTGTGACACTTTTCAATGGTTCACACATTCAACAGCTGGCAATCATGTGAAGTCAAGGGACATACATACTGGTATGAACCAGCCTTAAGAGATTACTTCCATCACCCATGTTCCTTACGAAATTTCTTACCTTGCAGTCTTGAGTGTTCTCGTGAGGAGCAGAGACTATATTTTTGAGTGCCAATAGGAGAACTCAAGCTCATCTAGATGACTGTTAACATGTCCCAGCACTGCAGATGTGTTTTTCCACAGAGGAACTCTCACTCATATGCTGTTGACTTGCCCCTCTGTCATCGTTGAAAGCCGTGAATTAACTTTTCTATTGTTTCATTGTTGATTTTTTTTTTTTAGCTCTAAACCTAATTTTGAGCTGCATCGCACCTACTCAGGAGATTACATCTTGTTAAAAGCCAGCTGTCCCAATATTCCTGTTTTCTAGTACTGGAAGTAGCTCCTTCACCATATAGAAAAATCTGAAGCTTCTGGGATTGGCAGTCAGAAGATAAAGAGTAATTTTGCTAGCACTAAATTCAATGGTCTTTGATAGGTGTAGTTAAGAGCTCTTTAGATCTTGATCTCCCCTGTCTTCCCAAAATGTCTAGGTGTCTCTGGTAGCTCACCTAAACTTTCCTTGTTTTCCTCCTCCCGTCCCTCCCTCCCCCTAGTCTATCCCTCTATTTCCTTCTCTATTGAAGACCATCTCTTCTTCTCCTTGTGTTAGCTGGGTTTGGGAAGAAGATTGGTGAAGTGCAGGTGGGTTCCCACAAGGCAAGACAAGTGATAACGGCAAGAACCTGTATTGAACTAACAGAACTGGACAACAGAGGCAAAGCAACTGCTTATATACATTTCTGAAGGCCTGGGCCACTCCCACTCCCAACATGATTGGCTGTCTAAGCTTCCATGCTGTGAATCATGACTCGGAGTTTAAGGGCCAATGGCAGAGGCCCAAATCCTGAAATGTTCTGTGATTGGATATCATGTATCAAATCAGAACACAGGGGCTAAGAATCCTTAGTCCAGACTCAAGCTCAGGCAAACACAGACCACTGAATACAGAACAGTTGGGTTATGCAAGGAAGGTGGGTACTGCAGTTTAGCTTGCAACCCTCCCAACCAGACAGGGGACCTATAGTTTCAACCATCCTTCACCATGCACCATATTGCCTGAGGCTGATGGGCTTTGAAGTCCACATCTCAAAGGCCACTGGTTGCCCACCCCTGCTATAGCAGCTGGGGGTTCGTTGCATTCTACTATGGACCCAAACAAATCTAATAAACTCTAAGTTAAGAAGAATAACAAAACCGTGCTTGGAAGTCAGTCTCTCTGAGTTTTATTGGGACTTGCTTCCCGTTCATTTATTTCATTTATATCCTGCCTTTCCATTGAGGCAGTCCTTCCAATAACCTTTTGCCCTCATAGGTAGGTCAGGCTGTTAGATATGGTGACTGGCCCAAGGCTACTTCAGTGTGCATCAAGGCTGAGTAGGGGATTTGAACCCAGATCCCACCACTCCAGTCCTAGTCCAATGCTTTAACCATTGCACCATATTGACTCTTCCTAGTAGATAGACATTAGTAGACAACAGCCTTGGTAGCATTTCATTTAACAAATGGATCAAACATTTACATTTTTTATATAGCCAAGGCTTTTCAATTTCTTAGCCTGGATCTCCAGCACTGAACAAAAAAACAACAACCCCACAGCAAACATTTACCTGCTTCCTCTTTCGCAAGATCTTTAAATATGCCTGACTTGCTTATATAAATGTCTGAGTGACCTAAAATCTCACCTAAAAGGGAACTTTAGAAGTAGTTGTTTGAGGTTTTGCTTTCTTTTTCTGCACGTGCTATTCTCTGTTCTATTCTCTCTCATTGTTTTTTTAAAAGGAAGTCTGTTTAAAGTACCGAAAATACCAAAGGCAATAAAATAATAATAATAATTCTCCACTGGGTGTAAACTGACTCCAACTCTACAGACATCAATAGAGCTAACTAGCCGTGGATCAGACTTTGAGTGTCTGTCTCTTTCATTATCTCTAAGTAAAGCAGATGAAAAAACAGAGCTGAACTCCAAGGCATAAGCAAATACCGGAGAGATCCAAAGACCGACTGCTTGCAGGGGTTTCTATCAAGTCACATTCACCTTGCAATCTCTCAGTATGGGAGAGCTGCATGTGTCTGAGAGCACACAAAGAAGGGCATTTGCCAGCCAAGGCAGAGACATGTTCCTTGGCACCACTGCAGGGCCTGCCACCTTGCAAAGGTGCAAGGGATGCCAGTCCACACGTAAAATGTTCACCCCCCCATTCTATTACATGCAGAAGCAATATTGTGCAATCAGCTGCCGACACATGCGCTCTCTGCTTGTGTGTATGTACACTTCGTACATGGTGTGTGTAGGGAGAGTGGTCTATATGTCACTTTCCATTTTTTCTCCTCCTCCCAATCTCCAGTTCACTTTGTCACATTTCCAAACCCACTGCAGTGCTTCTTTAAACCATCGCAAAAATCCGCCAACATTTTAGTGTGACTCTTAATCATGGGTTTGAGCTCCACACTGGGCAAAAGGTTCTTGCATCACAAGGGGTTGGACTAGATGATCCTTGTGGTCCCTTCCAATTCTATGATTCTATATCTCCTAACATACCCATTTTCCTATGCAATTTTGCCTAATACCCAGTTAAGTCATTTGCTGTAATATTGTTGCACGCCACCCCAATCTCTTAAATCAGCCTTTCTCAACCTTGGGTCCCCAGATGTTTTTGGCCTACAACTCCCATCATCCTTGACCACTGGTCCTGTGAGCTAGGGATCATGGGAGTTGTAGGCCAAAAACATCTGGGGACCCAAGGTTGAAAACCACTGCCTTAAATGGTGCGAGGTTGCAGATATTCCAGGTTACACCTGGGGTTCATGTTTCCTTTGGGAATGAGGCACAGCAGAGACAGTGGCGGTGTCTATGATAGATAGATGATTTATTTGCACAGTATACAACCTGAACCTACCATGGAAGGGTTCAAACCACTGCATTCCATGTGGGTCCCATTTTTCCCATTCCCAAACTGTCAGCTCACATTGTGCTTGATCACACCACAGCCAACTGAAATCCTCAAAACTTCCTCAAAACTCATCTCTGCCTCTTGACCTCCAGCCTCCCACTGACCTGCTTTGGCTTCTGCCTCTGATTCTGGACTTCTCTCTGCCACAGTCTCTCCCAGCTCACTAAGCCCTGTAACCTCTTCAGCTTCTGACACTTCCTCTTCCCCATCTTCTCCCTCTGACCATTCATTGTTGTCCTACCACCAGTCACCGAACTCTGAGTTTTCTTCCCTTTGGTGGTTCCCCAGCTACTTCCTCCCAAGCTGTCCAGGACAGGTGAGCCAGGAGCGGGAGCACTGACCATTTAAATAATCAGAAACAGACACCTCTCAAGGTTCCAGTTTTGCACTTCTTCATTGGGTTGGGAATGTGAAAGAACTCCAGTAGCCTCCACTTCAAGCAAACCGTGACGCTGCAGGTCCTGCAGCTACCTGGGCCATTTGGCAGCCACATATCTCCATGGAGTATGCAATATGAAAGCCGCCAAAGAGAACATGAATTGTGACAAATGAAAAGCTTTCTTTCCCCCCAGCCGGCATTGCCAATTCCCGCAGAACGGCGCCGATATGGATGGATCTATCATCATATAAAAATAAAGCCACCCATCTTCTACAGAGGACAAATGTGTGTTTGCTGTAAGAACAAGGTGCTCATTCGGGCCCTGTGTGAAGTGCCTCTTATTTGTTTGAGCAATACCTTGCCTCCCATATTTCCTCCGGCTTTGAACCTTGTTCGGCATCCTTATCTGTTTAATATAGTTCTGTCGAGGCTAAATCATAATGCTCACGCGGTGCCAGGAGGTTGACAAACTGCGCCACCTCCAGAGCAGCTGTGGGCAATTTGCCAGAGGCAGAAGCCTTGGCGGGGCCAGGGAGGAGGAAGAGGAGGAAAGGTAAGTAGAGAAAGTTGTAATCTAATCCGTATTCTTTTAATCAGAGGTAGAGTTTTGACCCAGTTGTGGAATGTGAAGGGCGCCCGTGTGCTAATACAACTTGGGGGAAGTGAACTCTTACATAACAATGAGCAACAGGACTCATTGAAGTGGGGCCACGCCGTGCATCATTCAAATGAGCAGCTGCGTGGAGCGCTGGCAATTAAGAGATACAGCAGCCGTGCATTCAGGAAGGCACTTCATCTTGGCAACAGAGGAGTGCTATTGTGAAGAGAGGAATATGGGCTCTTATATTAGGAGACAATTGGGTTGCCAAGAGCCCATGGAAACAAGGGCTCTGTCTACAGGCTAATTTTCTGGCCATGCTACAATTCATCTGACACCAGCGTGCGGCGGGTATTTGACATTTTCAGCAAGGCCTGAACTCATTCTCATGTTTGAACTGTGCCCTAGTTGCACGGTCTTATGCATGTTTATATGGAAGCAGGACCAGGGCTCCTCCCCAGCTGGAAGAGGGAGGTGATAATTGTGAGTCCCCGCACCCCTTTTTCAAGAAAAACAGCACATATCAGGACCCATGTTCCAAAACCATGCCTGATCTTTGTCTAATCTTTGGTGGGGATTTTCCAGCCCATGGGCCTACTGAGGCATGGGTCCCAATTTGGCCCGCAAGGTTGTTCCCTGAAATATACTCGGAGTCGAGTGTGGATTTCATGCTCTTTATTCAGCTCATAGTAGTGAGCAGTGGCGTAGCGTGGGTTGTCAGCACCCGGGGCAAGGCAAGTAATTTGCGCCCCCTAACCCGTGGATTTGCGCCCCCTAACCCTAACCCCCAGATGTTGCGCCCGGTGCGGCCGGCCCCCCCTGTACCCCCCACGCTATGCCACTGGTAGTGAGGGATGAAAGTTTCCCCAAAATATCTGCTTTATATACATTATTTACACAATGGGCCACATGTGATTGAATAATTCTAGGATTCTCCTGTAGGCCAATCAGATTGCAGATTCACTTCCACCTGGAGCTGGATTGGGTGGCTCCTGCGAACCAATCAGACTGCTGCATTGTTCTAGGACCAATCAGACTGCTGCATTCTGGACCCTATTGTTCTAGGACCAATCAGACTGCTGCCTTTTGGATCCTATTCTACTCAGTACATAACATTCCCCACAAACCATACCCACCTGTCCCGCAGCTGACGTCCTATGTGACGTGGATACTTGGAGCGAGTTGCTGGAATAACAGTCACAACAGAACGGGGTGCCTCTCTCATGTGACTCACAGTCAGCCAATCACACGAGAGCTGCTGTCAAGGGAAAAACCCCATGGTAAAAAATGCACAGTGATTTAATGTAAGTAAACATTCTCATTTCAGGAAATTAAGCCATTATCCTTAACAAGCCACTGCTAGTCAACATAGATAACAGCTGGGAGGGAAAGCCATCTGTCTGACTTAGAATATGGCAGTATGCTAGGTTCCTCTTGTGTTACTGAAAAGTACACCTCTCGTTTGCACGAAGCAGAGTTAAAAGGGCTTGTGCTGAGCTATACTTGGTAGAATGATCCTTATACAGCAAGGCACCATTCCATAGGAACTGAAGGTTGGGGAAACACTTGGTCCCACCATGCTGATGAACCAGTTCTGGTGCTGGCGCATTGGGTCACCAAGCCTTTATTGGATTTATCTTCAAGCCAGAATCATAAGCTGAATATTGTTTGCTTGGATAGTTCCATCACTGGAGGCTTCTCTAACATAAGGCAGAAGGTGTAAACCCCCCCCCCATATAGTAACATCCCTAAACGCTTCTGTGATGGGATTTTCATTTGTCTATTCCTTGAACTGCATAAATACCACGGCTAACTTATGAATGCATAAATTGATCGAGGTCTTTTGCTGTCCTGACTCCTCAAATGATTTATCCTTCATTAAAAGCCTCGATGGCACAGAAGAGAAATTCGCCCTCGTCGCAAGGATATTATCCTTGCAAATGAACAATATGTACAGAGATATAATGAAGGAGCAGGTCTCTGCCAATAAAAGGAACCTTAAGCACCCTTCTCCCCACTGATCTCCTGTTTTGCACAGCCGGGGGTGTTGGTGGAACGAACAACAAGAAAGGTTGAAATGGTTGCAGAAAGACAACAGTGGCTCCCTAGGAAAACACAATCGCTTTTATTTGCGGTGTATGTTTCACGGGAAGCTGTCTTTAGAGACGTGTAAAAGCAGTTAATCTTTAAAATTTGTTTCAGTCAGCCACCATTTTTGAAGTGGTTTTGAGCAAGGACGCGGCCTTATCTCCAGAGGCAAGGGGATTTTATTTTTGATTTTATTTATTTTACAATGCCTATTGAGAAGGGTGTGCAGATAGAACTACTGTAATTGTTTGTAAAGGCAGTTTCCCTTGCATAAGACGTTTACTCAAAAATGTGTTGGGAATAAAATATGTTCTCTCTCTGCGGATGTTGGCTGTGTTATACATGCAGTCAATGAACACGCAGAGGTGGTGGGCAGGCTCTGACCCCCTGCCTCATATGTTAGCTCATGGACATGGCTACAGTTATATGCTGTTAAAGGCATGCCAATGAATATGTGTGTGGCAGAGCCATGGATGTAGCCAGGATTTATGTTGGGCGGGGAGGCAGGACCGAGCTACCTGCAACACGATTGGTCAGTTCACAGAAGCCACACCTATCACTCAGCTGGGTTGCCAGCTGTGTCGCTGGAATGCATCACAACGTCATCCAAATGACCTCAGTGAGCATTTCAATTTCAAATATTCCCACTGTTTCTACTTCTTTTCATTTATTTACTTGACGGGGGGGGGGAGCTGCCCCCTGGGTTACGCCAATGGGCAGAGCTAGCCCCTCTCCCCATAAACACATACACGCGTTGAGGCCCTCCTTCGTGTGCCCCCTCCTTGAGAGGTCTGGACGGTGGCAACATGAGAACAGGGCCTTCTCTGCAGTGGTTCCTCATCTGTGGGATGCTATCCCAGGAAATTTGCCTGGCACCTTCATTGTACACTTTTAGGCACCAGGCAAAAACATTCCTTTTTAACCAGGCCTTTGGTTCATCTGATTTACACCCTATGCCCTTTTAATATGTTTTTTTTTGGGGGGGCTATTGGGTTGTTGTTTTTATTCTTATTCTGTATTTTGTGGTTTTGTATCTTGATTTTATTCTGTGACCCACTGTGAGACCCCCGGGTATAGGGCAGTATATAAATTCTAATAGTAATAGTAATAGTAATAATAATAATAATAATAATAATAATAATAATAATAGACTACATGGAGGAAACAAAACAATATCTGGAAATGGGATAAAGTATCTGAAAAAGGCAGCTTCCATTAGAAGTTTGACTAACAGCCTAGTAAAGTGTTGAGTGTTGCTGAGAGAATATTCCACAACTGGTTTGTTGTTGTTGTTTAGTCATTTAGTCGTGTCCGACTCTTTGTGACCCCATGGACCAGAGCACGCCAGGCACTTCTGTCTTCCACTGCCTCCCACAGTTTGATCAAACTCATGCTGGTAGCTTCAAGAACACTATCCAACCATCTCGTCCTGTCGTCCCCTTCTGGTACTCCACCCTAATCTTTACCATTCAAGCTCATGTGAGAGCGTGGTGCCCTAAAACCATAGCTGTCAACATTCAGATTTGAAAATAAGGGTTCAGCAGCCTCACCTGTCCCAGGGACAGTCTGCAGGATATCTAACAATCCGGGATAGCAGCGGGAAGCAGCGGGAAACAGCGCTGGGATAAGGGAATTTCCTGCAAAAAAAAAGGGAAGGTTGATAGCTATGCCTAAACCATCTCTTCTTGGGACCATGGTCTCGACCCTCAAAAACGGGACATAAATCGGGACAGTTGAGGGGCATGTTCTACTTGCCAGCCACGTGGCCTCTGAAATGAATAGCCTCCATTGTGGGTCCTACATTTTGCATCTTAGACAGAAAGGTTCATAATGGAGCAAAGGGTCTTCTGGATAAAATACACAATGGAGGATTTGCCATTGCTGTGCCTCCCGCTCCCTCCTTTCCCAAATCATGCCGACCACCTCCTTTCCACCCTTTTTGGTGAGCCCACACTGATGTTTTGCTTACTTTGACAGATGGGGCAACAGAGTGGGCAGCTGGACTGAGGGGAGAACAGGGGCAGGAGACCCAAATGTTGCATGGTGGTTGTTAAAAGTAAAGGAGGAAGCTCTGGGTTACAACCTGGCACAACCCTGGAATACATACAATTCTGCTTCTGAGACTTATTACTGATTTAGACACATATGCCACGCAGCCTGCTGCCCAAGACCTACAAAAGAGCTCATTATTATTTTATCAAAGAAGCTCTGAATGCCCGAGTGCTTAAAAATATAAAGATCTGTGTAAATTGGACATCAAAGAAATGATGAACAGTTTGCGTGCTCTATGCTAATAATCTCGGAATTCATACATTCTGTAGTTTTGCTCCTCAATTTCCCTGCTAATTATTTGTTTTGTTTTGTTTTGTTTTGAATCCCCCTCCCCCGATGTAAATTTAATTCTAAAACACCATTTCATGCTTCATTATCCCTGAATGAGAGTTGCCTGTGGTCTTTTGATTCATCTGTGAATCATGTGTTGTGTAGCTAAGTGCAATATTCGCTAATCTAAACAGCTAGGTCATGTAGATTGTGATTTTTCAGTATATCATCAGAAATGAGCTGCACAAGTTCAGGAAGAACAAATGTATCAGGGGCTGCATTGAGAATACTCTAAGTAAATACATCTTTACAAAGAAGGGTGGGGAGGTATAGTGGAGGGGAAACACAGCGGAACATTGAGACCCCCCCCTTTTTAGGACATAAGATATGTCATCTGCCAGAGCATAGGGGTAGCCAATGGGCAATCCTTGCTCTGACAAGTGATTTAGGTGATAATGAGGCTTTCAAGTTTCTTTGTGACAGATCAGAAGAGAGAAATCGGCTCTTTTGTACAAGTTTCTTTCATTTTTTAAATATATCTTTGCTTTTTGAAATATATTTCATCTCTGTACCTTATACCTGACCATGCTCAATTTCTTTCTTTCTCTCTCTCTCTCTCTCTCTCTCTCTCTCAATCTTCTCTCTTTCTCGTTCTCTTTCTCTTCCTTTCTTCCACTCTCACTATTCTTGGAATACGTTGCTAGCCTTCTCATATATTTAATGAACATAAAGTTGAAATAGCACATTTAAAGAGAGAGATGGGCGGGAAGGAAGGAAGGAAGGAAGAGAATGAGGAAAATCAGCAGAAGCTAGGTCCTTTTCCCGTTTTCTTTGATGGGGCTCCTACTTCATACTCGCAGCTTAAATGGCAACACTTCTTTGCAGGATTTTTTGCATTTCTAATTAAAAGCTAAAGCCAGTTAAAAGTTGCTGACAATATTTTGCTAGAGTTCAGTTTGCCTGACAGTTTGAACGTACCCAGTCAGAAGTGAGCACCAGTTTCTGATGGACTTTTTTTGCAAGGAGACTAGGTCTAGTATTGCTGTCATGCTGATCCTAATAAACTGAGTGCAAGGCTGTGCATGCCCTGCTCCTGTTGAGTGTGTGTAATAATGGATCGAGGCAGCCGCCTGGATTTTTGAACTTTCCTTGGGGTGTGTGGCTATGCCCTTTCTGGGGGATGTACCTGTGGCCACCTGTACCTCAAAGTTTACATCACTGGAACTAATGTGTAGAGATTTCACAGGTTTCCATAAGGAGAGCACAAAGCGTTCAGGTTTACTCAGATGTAAGAGAATGCTTTCTCTCCAACAGGAATAATGCATATAGTGTCAGTCTCCCATCAAGGGTGTGTGAGCAGGGAGAGGCAGCACACAGTTTGAGGTCATCAGAGCAGGAATCTGAAATAAGACGCATCCATTTTGACATTGAGGCATGCCATTTAAAGAGGGCATGGGGACCATCAGAAGGCTCAGAAAATGGCGACCAAAACAATCAAGAGTGTCGGGCAGGGGTAGGCAACCTAAGGTCCGTGGGCCAGATGCAGCCTAATCGCCTTCTCAATCCGGCCGTGGATGGTCCAGGAATCAGCGTGTTTTTCCATGAGTAGAATGTGTCCTTTTATTTAAAATGCATCTCTGGGTTATTTGTGGGGCCTGCCTGGTGTTTTTACATGAGTGGAATGCGTCCTTTTTTAAAAAAATGCATCTCTGGGTTATTTGTGGGGCATAGGAATTCGTTCATTCCCCCCCCCCCAATATATATATAGTTCAGACCACCACATGTTCTGAGGAATGGTGGACTGGCCCACAGCTGAAAAAGGTTGCTGACCCCTGGTATAGGGCATCTCCCCCTGTGTGGAAAGCATTTGGGACTTGTTAGATTAGAGAAGAGACAAATATATTGCCCACTATACATTGGACCCAGGAGGCAATTTTTCATCCTACCATCCATATAGGAAAGATGTCTCTCCCCAGCAGAGAAGGTCCTATGACTTCCTAGCAATATAAACACTTCAGTGACTCATAAAGTCATCTTTTGTCAGCCAGAAAGACCAGAAAGACGACCCTGGACAATATACGTAGCAGTGAAATGTAAGGGAGTCACAGAGATCTAAATAGAGATTATTATTTGTGGCGTGACAACACCTTTGCTTGTATTTTTTAAAAAATTCAGATTTGTCATGGCCAATGGCTAGCATAATAAAGTTATTTAGATATAAAATTATGCATGGCCTCACTTGTAGAAATTGGAAATGTTAAAATGTTATACTTGCAGGAATTGGTAAGTGGCGACCTGACGGTTAAGGGTAATAAGTTTTTTTTTTAAAAAAAAATATTGCCACAATGTAAATAGCTGGAAATACAGTGCAGCAACAAGAGGAGACTCTGAGCACATTGAGGATGGACTGCGGGGAACCCGTTTTTGGAAAAAAATATTACACTTGCTTTGTGGTTGATTAAAAATTGGAAAATCAATAAAAACATTTTGGCGAAAGAAAGAAAGATATTATGCATAGCATGGAGAAAATGAATAGGGAAAACTTTTTCTCCCTCTCTCCTAACATCAGAACTCGTGGACATGCAATGAAGCTGATGTTTGGGAGATCCAGGACAGACCACAGAAAGCACTGCTTCATGCAGCTCATAGTTAAACGATAGAATTCACTCCCACAGGAGGGACTGTTGACCACCAACTGTCAGGGACTGGGTAGAGGAGGAATGGTGGAGACCGTCTCCCCAGCCTGAACCTTCCAGAGAAGAGGGAGACGGTATAGATTTACAACAGTGGTTTGAGGGAGGTCACAGCTCAGAGGTAGATGAAGGGCAAAGCTGGGAAATAATGGGAGAGGAGGAGGAAGAGCCAGAGCAGCTGGCTGACATGTTGTCACTAGAAAGCATTCCAGACCCCTCTTCTCCAAGAACCTGGCGAGCATTGAAAGTCAGCAAGCAAAGGGCTCAGAGACAAATAATAATAATAATTTTTATTTATTTATACCCCGCCCTTCCTGGTTCAGAAAACCGGGCCCAGGGCGGCTAACAACAAATTTAAAACACTCAATTGATGCAACAAAAAAAGCATAAAATACAGTATAAAACGTGAATTTACAGTATAATTTACAGTATAAATTCAGAATTCAAAAATCAATTTATGGGGGAAATCCATCCAATAAACATTAGATGATCACCAGGGCTAGCTGGCTAAATTAGTCCTATTTGAGCCAGCGAGGAGACCAGGGGAGAATTAGCTGTGGGATCCCAGAGCAGGTAATCTTCATAAAAAGGGGAGAGGGAGGGAAGAAAGGGGAATAAAAGGTCAGGCTAAGTTCAAATTGAAAGCCAGGTAGAATAACTCTGTCTTACAGGCCCTGCGGAAGGAGGTTAAATCCTGCAGGGCCCTGGTCTCATGGGACAGAGTAAGGTGTTTGGTGCTGTTCATGGTTGAGGAGAGAAGAGGGGGGTGGAGATTACTCAGAGCATTGCCATTACTCTAAGAGGCAGCATTTCTAAGCATCTCTCACTTAATATTGAATAAAAGACATTGGCAAGGCTATCCTTGTCTATTTATCCCTGGCAGCCTGCTGTGAGGGGATTGGATTCCCTGACGCCTGACACCAACTTGGATGGCTTTGAAAGAAGATTGAGCAGCCCCATGGAGGAGAAGGCTATCAATGATGACGTTCTACCTCCGTGGTTAGAGACAATATGCTTCTGAATACCAGCTTCTGTGAACTGCAGGAGAGGAGAGTGCTCTTTTGGGGCTTCCCGTGGGCATCTGAAAACAGGATGCCAAACGAGCTGGGCCACTGGCCCAATCCTGCAGGCTTAGTCTTATGTTCTTAGAAGACCCACAGGCGAACCTCTCCCAAGACTCTACTCCAGCCATATCTACACTTTCAAGAAAACAAGGTATATGGAAGTACAGTGGTACCTCAGGTTAAGTACTTAATTCGTTCCGGAGGTCCGTTCTTAACCTGAAACTGTTCTTAACCTGAAGCACCACTTTAGCTAATGGGGCCTCCTGCTGCTGCTGCGCCGCCGGAGCACAATTTCTGTTCTCATCCTGAAGCAAAGTTCTTAACCTGAAGCACTATTTCTGGGTTAGCGGAGTCTGTAACCTGAAGCGTATGTAACCCAAGGTACTACTGTAGATAGTGTTGTGCAGTGTAAATTAATAACGCAGAGTTTTAAAGAATAAAGCTTTACTGAGTTAAAATAAACTTATTCATAAACAACATGGTTTGACTGAGATTACATACTGACTCTGTTCACAACTGAAACAGACTGACTCTCACTGAAATCTTACAGAGAGCACAAAAAGAGAAACTGGCTGCTAAATCACATGTCAGAGTGACTCAACAGTTAGCAGTTGGGCCTGAATAACTTTACAGTGGTGCCTCGCAAGACGAAATTAATTCGTTCCACGAGTTTTTTCGTCTAGCGAATTTTCCGTCTTGCTAAGCACGGTGTCAGAAAAGTTTTGGAAAAGCTTAAAAAATCACCAAAAACCTCAAAAAAGGCTACCAAACCGCGTTCTATGAGTTGCTCCTCGAAGTCAAGTCGCAACTGTATTAACGGTGTTAAGAAAAAGGAAACAAACTTGCAAGACGTTTTCGTCTTGCGAAGCAAGCCCATAGGGAAATTCGTCTTGCGAAGCAGCTCAAAAACCACAAAACCCTTTCGTCTAGCGAGTTTTTCGTCTTGCGAGGCATTCGTCTTGCGGGGCACCACTGTAGTAGGCCCAAATGATTGTGCAGTCCCAGCACTTCCCAGCCTGCTTTGCTGCTTCTGCTCTCATGTGTCTTTGTCACATGACAGATAGATATCATTCTACATGTTGAATGCCAGACTATGAAACACCATTAAGAATTTGAGTGCCAACCAGCCTGCAGAGGTGGATGGGGTGCTGTGCCAGCATCCCTTCATTGCAGCCCATTTGACGGGGTTGCTGCTCATCTTGTTGCATACAACGGATGCATGGAAGCAACATTTTGGAAGACAGAGCAACATGCAACAGAGCTGACATTTGCAAACGAGTACAAAAGGGATGCCTGTAAAGCCTGGAACTGTGCAGTAGAAAGCAGCCATACAACTAGGAAGAGTGTCTCCTTTTAATCTCCATCTGTATCTATATAGACACAAGATATGAAATGCTGTGGTGCAAATGCACACTTTCGCTTAATCATGCAGTGGCAAAGACCCTTCCCTGGTGACTCATGCTCACCGTGATCTCAGAGGTGGGTAAAAACGAAGGCCAACTGTATGAAGAAGGGATTGGTAAAGCCCCAGTTATGCTGTGAATTTGCAGAGGAAAAGTGGGAGAATATAAGTGATAGTTTTAAATTGTCCACTCCTAGCAAAGTGCCTGGTCGTGCTTCACCAGGAGGCCTCCGTGATCTTAGCTGCCTCCTTTACGAATTCTTGCAGTAAATATTCAACTGAGAGTGTTCCATTTTCCAAATGTCGATTTTATATAAGCACTAGACTGAAGAGTTCTTGTTGGTGCTGCTGAAAGGCACCTGTTTCTCAGGTAGTAGGGGGAAAAGAGAAGCTAATGAAATGACAATGAAATCCTAAAGAGGAGAAGGTGGTTCTGGGCTGGAGGGGAGGAAGTGCAAGTTATTTCTAAAGCTTGCCCTTGGATAGGTAGTTCTTTTCTTTACCTTCTGCTTTCCATCTCCGTCTATCCCTCTCCTCACAATTTGCCCAGTGTTTACTAGACTGAAAAAATTGGTTTCTTCTCATATGGGCCTTTTACCTGCTACCATGTTTTTTCTAGTTGCCCTTTGTTGGAACTGCAGCAGCAAGGATAATTCAATTTGTAATTTAAGGGTTAAGTCAACTAGACAAGAGGGGGGCAGGTGGAGGTGGTGCATAGCAACTCAGCTGAGTGGCATGGTGCTTATTGAAGTAGCATGCACTCTGATTGGTTAGGTAGTTCTGAGAAACTTTTTCCTGTATGTTTGGTTGACTGTTTCTTGGCTATGTACAAGGTCTGACCTAAGAAAGGCAAAACTTTTGTTGCTTTCTCCTCTAATTACACACGGTTCTTGTTCAGATTGTCTTAGTAGGGTATTATCAGGACATTTTCATCTCTGTTTATTTATGTGACCCATATCAATTTGTCTCTGAAGGAGGTTCTCAGTGTTTCCTAGGAGATCCTTGTGTGTGGCAAGAGACTATTCTGGAATGCATCGCCAGAACAGGACTATTTCATTGAGTGATTTATATCCTGCTATCTCAAAGAAGCTCACAAAATCAAAATCAAGCAGCATATAACAAAACCTCATTGGTTGATAAAGACAAAATATCAAAAAAGCAATAGAAAGCCTCACTCCCAATGTGCAATCCTTTGCCACAGCTGTTAAACATCAGATACTATGTGAGAAAAATGGCTACTAGTCATGATGGCTCTCTTATCTCCTATATCAGAAGCAGTATGGAATGTACAGAGCTGCCTTATATCGAGAGAGGTGATTGGTCCATCTAACTGAGTATTGCCTACATACATTGGTTGGCAGCAGATCTCCAAGGTTTCAGGCAGGAAATTGCCCCAAACCTGCCAGGAGATGTTGGGGATTGAATTTGGGACAGCCTACATGTCCAGCAGATGCTCTACCCCTGGGCTATGGTGTGCTGGTGAGGATCACAAGCTGTGCAGATGCCCTGCTTGTGGACTGGATTTCTGTCCTTATATAAATCAATCAGAGGCTTTGTGGAAAGGCCAGGTTTTGCCCTGATTCCATAAGGCCAGCAGCATTTCTGCTCCTACAAGTTCTTAGATGTTGAGCAGAAGGTGTATGGGGGCAAATCAATAAGGTGATTCTCACAATCAAGGGCTTTAAAGCTTAGAAACATCCCCTTAAATCAAGCCTGGAAGCAAGGAGGCAGCCAATGAAGACCCAACAAAATTATGAATGACATGGTCCAATTAGCCAACACCAGTCTACAATCTGGCATCAAGATTTCTTAATGCTTTTTAAGGGGTGTCCCAGATAGAGTGCATTGCAGTAGTCTAACCTCGAGTTCACCAGAGCCTAATTATTACATTGTGTGTGCTGAGTGTGCCCTCTAATGCACCCAACTCTCCCTTGTGTTTGCACACGTGAAAGGAAGATTAACAGTGGTAGGCAAGTTCTTTTTTCCGGAGACCTTGATTCACTGTTACCCTGGCACACATTTTGAGAGCTCCTGGCTTGGGCTCTTATGAGCTCTAATAGAGGCACAGTTCTTAACTTCGTAATTTGACTTTCCCTTGTGAGCAATTTTTCTTGACAATTACGCGTATATGATACCTCCCTCTGCATATTTCATAATCATCTGAGCAGAATACTGAGGGTTCATTTCAGAGATTTGTCGAAAAGTACTCTTTTTTAAAAGTCATGTTTTATTTAAGAAAGCCATCTTTTTCATGGAGAGTCTTTACCACTGACTGCGCAAAAAGAGCCTTCGAGCGTGACCAAAAGTCCTTCCCTGCAATAAATGAGATGCATCTTTCCCCTATCTCTCCTCAGCCCTCTCTGTACATTTGTCACAGTTTGTTCCTTTATCCTTGACTTGCAGGGCCCCAAATCTCCCAGCATCCTTTGCCTGATCTTCACCCACAGCCTCCTCCATTCCTTATCGAAGTCACACTGCTCCCCTAATTCTTGCACGAAAGCAACACTGCTATGTCCTTGAGCAGAGCAGAAATAATCAAATATTCTCCCCGGGCTCAGATATCCTCTTCTTCACTGCATGCTCTAGGAAACCAATCTTGAAGTGCAACACCAAATGGAACACTCTGATATGCAGCTCTGTGGTAGGTGCCATGAAATAGGCCTTCAGAACCCATCGGCCAGAGATGGAGAACCTGCTGGAGTACAACTCCCATCATCCCTGACAATGCTGGTCAATATTCTACTTTGATCAATGACTTTTCAGAGCAGCAGTTGGCTATAAAGTATAGGACACAGCACTTGAAACATCTTCAGTATTTGGGGAATGGATTATAGAGTGAAGAGGCCTCTTCAGAATATGGAATTCCTTATCCATCTTTTATTGGTGGACTATGCGTTAATCCTGGACCTTCAAAATGCACGGCGTATTATTAAGGTCTTGTTTCTCTGCCCTGGCTGAATGAGCCATGTAAGCGCTTCTGGTGCAAATTAACCAAGAGAAGCCTTTAAAATCCACCCTTTTCTTTGCAAATATTAATTCAAAACATAGCTCGTCAAGTCAGATGTATAATTAAAATGGATGTTTGAGCTTAGTGAAAGAGGAAGCTTTTTAAAAAGGATCTTTCAGAAGCAAGAGGAATTCAAAGAAGCCAGTGCAGGGAGGAAGCTAGCCAGGGGTCCTCGCTTAGTGTCTGCTAGGATGGACTTTCATGCTGCTACTTAATGCAGAAAGGTTTCTTAGTAGCTGTGGGAAATGACTTGGCTATCCCCCATTTATTACCATAAGTTATCACAGTGGTCAAAGGCATGAGTTCAGTTAAACTCTCATGGTTCTGAAAGCTTGAGGATTTTCAGGTCTAGTTGTTTTGTACTACAGCTTTGCTGGCAGAGGCTGATGGGAATTGTAGTCCAAAACAACTGGAGAAGCCCCTGCTTGGCAAAGTCTACCATTTACTAATGGTCAACCCATTCATGAAGTGCCTATCGTTATGCAGGTTGCCATCATCCTATATAATGGCATCTTCCACAGGTTATGCAGGTTTGAGGGAACTCCAAAGTTTGAAGAAGCACAAAAAACCCCTTTAGGTCAGCCTTTCTCAACCTGTGGGTCCCCAGATGTTGTTGGACTACAACTCCCATCACCCCTAGCTGGCAAGGCCAGAGCTCAGGGATGATGGGAGTTGTAGTCCAACAACATCTGGGGACCTACAGGTTGAGAACCACTGCTTTAGGTGGACAAAACCTCAAAGGCATCAAATGCAATACAATGAGAACTCAGAATGGTTACATAATGCTGAATAACTGCTGGGGGAAGAATGGAGACTAATGGGTGGAATAGAGTGTCCTTAAAGAGGGTACAACTGGTTGACTGGCACCCTGAATCAGAGTACTCCACACAGCAGCAGGTGGTTTGCAGGTCCCACTCGTCGATACCACTTCCCAGTTCCCCCCACATTCTAGCATCACACCAAGAATGGGAACTGTCTGTTCTCAATGGCTACCACCTCACTTCCAGGGAACAAAGCACATGGGATGCATTTGGGGAGACACTGGTGAGATGTGGCAAAACATGCTCCTTGTCCCAACACCAAGTTGAACAGAGGTAGATGGAAGGCTCATCCTCACTCCAAATGTATTCCTGAAATAAAGGGTATACTTCCTAGAGCATGTGGCTGTCATGTTATAGGATAAAGGGCATTGGGCGGTCAGGGGGAAGCATGCATCCATGGAGGAATTTGCTTGGGGGGAAGGGAGGGGAGGACCACCACATTCAAACTCAGCCTTGTATCTGATTCTAGGAATAATCAAGCATATACTCTTCAACCCACAAAGTTATTGGGTTGGCACAAGTCCACACTGGGTTGGCACAAGTCACCATGATTCACCCATGTTACTCCATGAAGATCCTTAGATGGAGAATCAGAGGGGGTAGCCTACACTAAGGGACTTTTGCTGTGTTCATGAAGGGGAGAGAAAGAGGTGTGGGCTGAAATGTGTCATTCTGATCAAATAATATTCTAAGACTAAGCCAGAAAAGAAAGAGAAAAGCCAAAAGAGAAAGAAGGAGAGGGAGAATGAATGAAGAAAGAACAATCTATGTGGTATTGCACCTGAAATAGTGAACTCTGTGATACCGATTGGCTTAGCAGATATGGTAACAGAACGTCCAGTTGCTCGAGGAACTGGTTTACAGTCCAGCTGCTATGAGGAAAGTGGTAGCTGTCAGTACAGCATAGACTAAAATCTCATAGACACTGGGGAGTGGTGAGAGGCTCCAGTACCTAGGGAAGATTAGATAAGGAACAGGGTGTGCAAGGAGGTCAGAGGAAGGGTGCGGAGCTGATAATGAACCGAGAAAGTTTCTGGAATAAGAGGAGGTGGAGATTGATGCCTGGGGGAAAGGGCAGATGAGAATGGAAACGAGGGCAAATAGGGAATGGCAAAGAATGGGATCTGAAGAAACCTCTCCCTGCTTAATTCAACAAGTGGGCTGTGTGATGTTGGAGAGAGAAAGAGGAATGCTCAGGAGGCATGGTAGCTATGGCCTGTGCACTCTCAGCAGAAGGGAACTCATGGGGAAGGTGGGCCAGGGAGACAAGGGGGCATAGAGCTTCTATACAGAATGGACATCACAGGATTTGACTTTATAACCTTAAGGGGCACCATGGACCCAAAAGCAGGGATATGAGGAAACAATGGGTGATGGGGACATAGAATTGAAGAGATAAGTAAAGATATGGACAGCCGTTACCAGGCATGATGCAATCTGGGAATGGAGTTATGCCAGAGTAAGGTAAAGATAAAGGGACCCCTGACCATTAGGTCCAGTCGTGGCCAACTCTGGGGTTGAAGCACTCATCTCGCTTTACTGGCCGAGGGAGCCGGCGTACAGCTTCCAGGTCATGTGGCCAGCATGACTAAGCTGCTTCTGGCGAACCAGAGCAGCGCATGGAAACGCCGTTTACCTTCCCGCTGGAGCGGTCCCTATTTATCTACTTGCACTTTGACGTGCTTTCGAACTGCTAGGTTGGCAGGAGCAGGGACTGAACAACGGGAGCTCACCCCATCGTGGGGATTCGAACCGCCGACGTTCTGATCGGCAAGCCCTAGGCTCTGTGGTTTAACCCACAGCGCCACCCGCGTCCCTATGCCAGAGTAACATATTGCAAAAGGCTCTTAGCTGGTATTTTGTGATATACCTTAAGGTAGGTCTCCATACAAAGAATCCTTGAAGTGAGCGGTTGGTGACTTTTTGGACCACAGGTGCAGCCAAGATAAAGCAGGAGTGTTATATAGCCCATCTTCCTTCCATTATAGTATTAGTGGCAGTATACATAGGTAGGAACCCAACTGATTCCAGCTAAAAAAACCTGCTCTGAGGGTACCAGAGACCATCTTGACTGTGGGTCAGGAAAACATGTTACTCATGACACCTAGAGACAATCAAGGTGGCGTGGTGTTTAGGGGCTTGTATTGGGGCCAGGATTTCCACGGTGCATTATTTTTGCTGCTTCTGTAATTATGTTTTTGAATTTTCTTATCAGACCTTACTGTGAATTATAAGGGAATTTTTTAAAAAAATAATAATTGTTGAATCTTTCTTAATGAGATGCTTTCATTAACTCATTGGTGCTTTGTATGTTGTCATCTTTTGTGAGTTGTGACTTTTGTCATTTCCCTCCCACTGTGTTGAGAGCTGCCTATGGAAAAATGACATACAAATAAACGATGATTTGCAAAAAGCAAACAAACCCCTCTCATCCAAGTACCAGACCAAGAATTGTTCAACTAGGTTGGTTCATCATGTACCTTTAAGACCAGCTTTCTCCAATCTGGTTTCTTTCAAAAAAAAAGGTTTTTTTTATTTTTTATTTGGAATCTTGCTGCCACTAGCCCCAACCAGAGTGGCAGGTGGTCAGGTTTCATGGGAAATGTAGTGCAAAACATCTGTGAAATCCTGATTTGGTTTGGCATAGCTAGCTTGGTGCCCTCCAGAATTTGTTGAGACTCCTTACCCTGGCCATTGGCCATCCTGGCTTGAGTTCATGGGAGTTGAGTTCGCAATGGCTACCCCTGGTTTTGAGAATAGCCTTGAGTCTTGAAACTGGCATGAGGTTGCTGTGTCTACTTCCTGCTTTTCCTTTGCTGGTGACACCCCAACAAATTGGTTGGGCAGGAGTGGGAAAACCTACGAACAGCACCAGGGTGGCCTTTTTACACAATTGAGGCAGAAATACAGCTGCTCAAGTGATTTGGGAATTCCAGCTACAATAACGAGTGCCAGTTATAAAATTCCAGATTTCCCCCAGTCCTATTTCAGTTTTAATGAGGAGGTCTGTTTTCATTTCTAATAAATGAAACATTAAGAAAAGGAAGTGGCATCGTTAATCACGAAAGCGTCACTTACACTAATTTATGATACATACACTCCAAGCACTATCACAAAATTGCTCATGTTTAGGGAATGGTCGTTCCAGGTAGAGAAAGAGATCCATCAGGACAGCCATTCACATTAAAAACATTTTGACAGCTGTGGCAATCAAACCTTTTCACAGGTGCAAGGAAGTGTGTTAAATTCCGCTCTGGCTACAGTTCTACACAGGTCCGTCTGTTTTTCTTCATAACTGCAGTGAAAACAAGATATGGGGAAGATAGTAAGAGTAATTGTCCATAGACAATTCAGAAGTTACAGTGTGCCACCTGAGTTTTTGAAACACCCAGCTGAACTTGAACTCCCCATCAGATGATAAAGAAAAAATAATTTGGAGCCAAGAGGAGAAGAAAAACTTTGTAGCGTTTTGATTAGCTTGATTTTGATTATTAAAACCAGTTTGTGTGGTCCTAGAAGGGGAGGGGTTGTGCAAAGGCATATTTTAAAAAAACACCGTAAAGTAGTACAGTGTGCTGCATAAATGCAGCATGGAAAAGGACAATATTAATAGAAATTGTGTGTGTGTGTGTGTGTGTGTGTGTGTGTAAAAATATATATAATTTTTATTGATTTTCTTTTCTCATAACAAATATTCAATATCATCATTTAACATCCATTTTCTAATTTCCCCCTCCCTATTGACTTCCCCCAGCTTCCATTTCTGGTTTATTACACCAAATGTATCACGGCTGGTTTCTCTCAAACTAACCATACTTGGTTAACCTAGAACAAGCCCTGGTTTAACAACATGGCTTTCCTGGAACGAAACAAACCACCATCCCTAGTTCAGATGTCATGCTAAGCCTGGGATCACCATTTGTCACTCCTGTTTGTGCTTGGGGAACAGTGATGTGGGAACTACCTGTGTGTTCATGGCAAGCTGTTAACCGTTGTTTACTGTGATATGCAGACACTGCCATGATCTTAGTACACTGGTACTTCGGGTTACATACACCTCAGGTTACAGACTCCGCTAGCCCAGAAGTAGTACCTCAGGTTGAGAACTTTACCGCAGGATGAGAACAGAAATCACGCAGTGGCAACGGGAGGCCCCATTAGCTAAAGTGGTACCTCAGGTTAAGAATGGACCTCCGGAACGAATTAAGTTTGTAACCAGAGGTACCACTGTAATTGCCTCAAGAACCCTATAAGGCAGGGCAAGATATTTATTCTGTCTTCCAATATCTTGAAAAGTTTCCAAAAGATACCCTCATTCACAGGATCCTTTAGAATTTTGGCGTGTACAGGGCCACGGTGGCAACTTGAATAAAATATTGTTGGGGCCCAGGTCAGCCCCACCCTGAATAATCGATCACACCACACAGTACACAAACACCATTTGAATGGGAATGTCCATCAATTTGGTGGGGGCCCATCCCCCTCAAATATTTTATTGTGGGGGCTGAAGCCCCCACAGCCCCTAGGAGTTGGCTCCTCTGGTACAGGGTTGCGCTTACCTTGTCACTGAGAGATGGGTGGCGTGTGAGGTTTTCTCTCTTTCCATTCACTAAACATTTCTTTGGCGATCTGCAGATCAGGTCAGTTGTTAGGAGACCTACAAAGCTACAATTCCCAGCGCCCTTAGAAACTACAACTCCAAATTCTTTGAGCGAAGCCGTGGCTGTTAGAGTGAATTAAAAGTATGCTGTGACGTGACCGCAATAGGTTTTTAGGACTGAGCTTAGCCTATATCCAGGATCTGACCTACCAGTTCAGAGAGCTTCTGCTTTTTGCCACACCACTCTAGCATTTGCCTTACGGTACTTTGCTTGCTATTTAGTAGTTCAAATTTGATAAGAGAGCGAGAGAGCAGGTGGAGGGGGAAATCCTTTAATGCAGAGTTGCACATCACCTGTGTGCCCCATGTACTTTCCTTTGATTTGGCAAAAGCAACCTCTGCCAGCTCCGAGATAATAGCTGATGATTTAATAACATAATAATTTCAACAAGTTCAAGCTTGTGCCCTGGCGGTTGTTGTTTTTATCTCTCACACCCCACTGGTGTGGGTTCTCGCTTCCCTCCTTTCTGTATGGAGCTTGATCCTTAGTTTAAATTATTTCAGCTAGAGCTGAACTAACATTTCCAGAAGACCTTTATCTGAGAAAGAAAGAAAATCTCTGAGATCTTTTTCTCACCCTCAAAAAAAAAGGAGGACACATTGCAGAATTTGCTCTGATCCTGCAGAGCAAACCAGCAGGTGATACCTGGTGGTCCATGCCTACTTACGATTCGCTGATTAGGCAAGCAGGTGGGACCAGTTACCTAGGCAGCAAGCTCCACCCAGAAGCTTCCTTTGCTGCCTGGGAAACAGTTCCTGGGACTTCCCACGCTGGACCCCAATGCACATGGGAATGCTAGCACACAATGGCGCCCACCAAAGAGGATGAGTGGGCTTCTCAGAAGACCTTTAGCTGGGGGGAGGGGCGGTTAGATCTCTTTTCCTTTTTTCCTTTTTTCTTTTTTACAGGAATTCAAACTTTCCTCTTACACACACACACACACACACACACACACACACACACACACACACTTTTCAGGTTTATACATTTCATTGATTTTACAATCATTTTGACATTTCAAAACTTGACTTCCTTCCCCCTCTTTCTGCAGTTCCTTAAATTTATTTTTAATATCTTCTGCAGATCCAGATTAACTTAAATTGCTCATTTATTCGTCTTCTTTAAATATGTACTCTTATGAAACTTCAGGTTATTACAATAATCCTGCCAATGTTCTTATATGTTTACAATTTATCTGTAACCATTTCCATTCTTTTTTTAAAAAAAGTTTGTTATCTTGATTTCTTATTCTTCAGGTAAGTTTCGCCATTTCTGCATACTCCGTACGTTTTTGTATCCATTCTTCCCTTGCTGGGACTTCTGCTTCTTTCCATTTTGGGGCAAGTAACATTCTTGCCACTGTAGTAGCATACAGGAATACGTTTCTGTAAAGTTCAGGTAGTTCTGTCCCTATAATTCCCCAAAGAAAACCTTCTGTTTTTTGTGGGGGTTTTTTTTTTACAAACGTTAATTTAAACATCCTTTTCATTTCATTATATATCATTTCCCAGTAAGCTTTAACCTTACTACAAAACTCCCCCCCCCCCAATATCTCTTTTTCCCACCCTCAAAGAAAAAGGAGGACACGTTGCAGAATTTGCATTGGTTATTCTTCACTGATTTGGTTAGCAGTGCTCAGCTGAAGAGCTTCTGAATACTTGCTGGAAACTGCAGGCAGGGAGTGTTCTTGAAAGTGTTTTTGTGCTTGGGTCTTGCTTACAGGCTTCACACAGGCACCTCTGACTGGCCACTGTGAGAACAGGATGCTGGACTTAGATGGGCCCTAACCATGATCCAACAGGACTCTTTGTCTGTGCTTATGTTCTTAGGGATAAACCACAGTTCCCATGGTTCTTTGTGTGGGAAGATTGTGCTTTAAATGTACGCTGCAGATGTGACCTGAGTTGTGAAAAGGGCTCCAAAGGTAATTTGAAGGTGCTCCTTGTCTGAGACACTACTACGTCTAGGGCTGGGACGCGGGTGGCGCTGTGGTCTAAACCACTGAGCCTCTTGGGCTCGCCGATCAGAAGGTCAGCGGTTCGAATCCCCGCGACCGGCTGAGCTCCGGTTGCTCTGTCCCAGCTTCTGCCAACCTAGCAGTTCCAAAGCATGTCAGTGCAGGGAGATAAATAGGTACTGCTGTGGCAGGAAGGTAAATGACGTTTCCAGGCGCTCTGTCACGGTGTCCTGTTGCGCCAGAAGCGGTTTAGACATGCTGGTCACATGACCCATAAATCTGTCTGTGGACAAACGCCAGCTCCCTTGGCCTGAAGCGAAATGAGTGCCACAACCCCATTGTCTCCTTTGACTGGACTTAACCGTCCAGGGGTCCTTTACTTTTACATCTAGGGCTTCCCATAGGTGGAATTATTTCCCTTATTTGTGTCCTATGGCAGTATTTGAAAACCTGATTTGAAAGCCACAAGGACCTTGCATTGTGTGCTACATGCTGGGAGAGCTCTTCCCTTATGGGTCCTGGTTTGTGTCAGAGAAATGAGGCCCCGTAGTACATCTTGCAGCAACAGTTGATATTTCCAGACTATTTGTTTGCAACAAGCCCAACCAACCCCCGGCCCCCAGGCAGGACATAGCATGCCAAATATGTCTCACGGCCTCTCAGGTGCTTGAGAGACCTCCAGGTTTTTTTTTGCTCTACTGGGACCACAAACCAGTAGATTTATGATGCCCCCAAGACTCTTCAGCCCCTGACAGATAAGCTGCATGGCAGGCCTGGTTTACTGTGCTTTAGGAGAGCATTAGCAGACATAACATGAGCAGCTGGCTCATTTGTGGAAATATTTATGGTATAGCTTCACAGGATCACTGAGTTCAAAATATCAGCCGGCGATGCTTGCATAGTCATGGACGGTTTTAGAAACTAATCTTGTATATAAAATATCATCACAGAGAGCAAAGGAAAACACATTTTACAGTTCAGCAGATTTTTTATATATATATAAAAATGCAGTGGAGAAAAACATCATGAACGGATCAGGTGTCACACTTCTGCTGTCTTTCCATCAACACATCACATCATCAGGGTGGTCCAGCAGATGGAGGGTTAGATATGGAGCTGTTTTAAGGTCTACTTTAACTTGCTGAGGGGGGTCTTAAGCAAATCTCTCTCTCTTTCTCTCCCTCTCTCCCTCTCTCTTTCCATCAGTTATCCAACCATAGCATGAGATTAGCAACATGGCTTGGAAGATGGTGAGACTGTGCAAATGTATAGTTTTAACCATGGGTAGGCAAACTAAGGCCCAGGGGCCAGATCTGGCCCAATCGCCTTCTAAATCCGGCCCACGGATGGTCTGGGAATCAGTGTGTTTTTACATGAGTAGAATGTGTCCTTTTATTTAAAATGCATCTCTGGGTTATTTGTGGGGCATAGGAATTCATTCTTTTTCCACCTTCAAAATATAGCCCGGCCTCCCACAAGGCCTGAGGGACAGTGAACCGGCCGCCTGCTGAAAAAGTTTGCTGACCCCTGGTTTTAACTGTCTTGTCTCCTCACAAAATATTATGGGAACTGCAGATTGGTAAAGGTTCTGGGAATTCCCAGTAACCCGTCCTAGATTCCCCTTTCAAAGAACTATAGTTCATTCCCGGGAATATAGAATGACTAGGAACTGTGTTTCAAAACAGAGTGTAAATACACCAACGTGTTGTAATGCACTTTGCACGAGACAGCTGCAATCCAAAGCATAATTACACAGGAATGAAGGAGGCTGCCTTATATACAACGAGTCAAAACATTGGTCTATCTAGCTCAGCATTGTTTACACTGATTAGCTGTGGCTCTCCAAGATTTCAGGGTAGGGGACATTGAAGATGCCAGGATTGAACCTGGATCTTCTGCACACAAAGGAGATGCTCTGCCCCTAAGCTGCAACAGTTACAGCAATATCAACGTTATTGTAACTACGAGTTCTGAATTTGAACGCTACTTTGCAGTAGAAGAGGTACCCACAATTCTGGGCATTTGAAATGACCCTCAGTGGATTTGTACAACAATACCCTCTTGCTTCCTCTGTGGTGATCACACTTGTGGATGTCTGACGGGCTGAAAAGATACAGATGGCAAGAATGACTGAGTGCAAAAATGATTTCATGCCAAGCTGATATCCAGCACACTATGAATTGCATCTCTTTGGGGGAAGTTGTTCAGCAGTTAATGTGAAAATAGCACTGTATTCAGTGCTACATTTCATAAAAACACCTGCCTTCTCCAAGATTGGCTGATCGAAAAAAATATTCCCCAAGGAAAAACTCGATCCCTGAAATGTGCAGGTGTCACTTTCCCATTTAATCCTTTTTACAGTTAATGGTTCTTGCCTCCGTTTGCTGCCTGGCATGGTAAGGACCATCCACAAAACCACTACAATCTTTTGATGTGGTTTGCAAAATGGCTATGTTATTTGAACTTAGTTCTTATCAAAATCAAATGGGTCTAACTTGTCCCAGTGACTTCAATGAAACTTAGTTTGGTCTGCCTGGAAGGCATTAATTCCTACCAAATACTAAATCTGAATAGGAACAATTGCTCAAACAGAGGTCAACATCTGGGGCTTGGGTGTGTGTCCAGAGTTTGTAAAAGCAAAGCTGGATTGTGGCTGTTTTGTGAAAGATGAGTTTATTGAAGGAGGATACATAACTGTACTTTCTAAAATGAGATGTGTCTGAGCATCACACCTGACAGTCTTCCCTCAAATCCCAGATGTGTGGAAGCTGGTTCCAGTGACTTGACGGGTGAGACAAGGGCACAATAAATATACTCAAAGCTTCTCTTTTGCGTATTATGATTGCATGTTTTCAAAGGCTGAGTGCTGGCATGCACCGTTGAGCTCTGTCTCGCATGGAAGCCCAGACAGATTTACAAGATCTCAGCGTGGTTCAGAGGAAGAAGGCATGTCTAAGGCAAGGGTGGAAAACTTGTGGCCCTCCAGATGTTAAGAGCAGAAGAAGCTACCTTCTGGATCAGGCCAAAGGCTCATCGAAGCCATGGCAAGAGCAAGAGACATAACAAGCAATATTTGGGTGAAATCAGGCCACAGCTTTATTGACAACAGATGTAAGAGGTTTGGCTTAGACAGTGGGTAGACCCCACCCCTTCTGGCCAGTCTGCCAGAAGAACTTGTGTTTTGGGCTCAAATGGAAATGAGGGGCTCTCTGACCTACATCAAGGAGTAACTCCCAAACTGTTAGAGTTGTTAGAGAAACTGTTGTTAGAGAAAAGTCTATGCCAGGTATAGGCAAACTCGGCCCTCCAGATGTTTTGGGACTACAACTCCCATCATCCCTGACCACTGGTCCTGTTAGCTAGGGATGATGGGAGTTGTAGTCCCAAAACATCTGGAGGGCCGAGTTTGCCTATGCCTGGCCTATGCTATATACTGGTTGCCCATGCCCGCTCGCAGACCCCCCAAGTGTCCCTAATTTCCAAGGACAGTCTCAGATTTACCAAAGCTGTCCCAGAAGCTATTTCTGATTTGCTCTTGGCATGTCCCGCTTTTCCATAGGATGTCCCTATTTTCACTGAAGAAATGTTGGAGGTAATGGTAGGACGTCCCTATTTTCATCAGAGAAACGTTGAAAGATATGTGCTCATTTTTAATGTTTGATGTTTTTAATTATGTTTTTAGATATGTTATATATAAGCTGCCCGGAGTGGCTGAGGAAACCCAGTCAGGTGGGTGGGATATAAATAATAATAATAATAATAATAATAATAATAATAATAATAATAATTTCCTGTTTAGGCAAGCAGGCAGGACCAATTACCCAGACAAGCCCAGGCCAGAGGCTTCCTTTGCTGCCTGGGAAGCAACCCCTGGGACTCTTGCACATTTGATCTTGGTGTGCAGGGGGATGCTGGTCCACAATGGCACCCACCAGAGAAGGTGACACTGACCAACCATTGGCCATGCTGGCTAGGACTGATGAGTGTTGAAGTCCAATGACATCCAGCAGGCCACAGGTTCCCCTCCCCTCATTGAAAGGCCACATCATCCATTATACACAGTAGACAATCCAATTTTTCCACTCAGTGTGTATACTGGACAACGTGTAAACTAATAAATATGTGTGCTTGTCGCATTCACACTTTTGTAGGTGTACACCTAAAGCATCTTCTGTTTGTTTGAGGGGTGTTTTTTCAGTCTGCAAACGTTATGGATTAGGAACTGCAACCCTGCCCTCTTCATTCACCAACCCTCAATCCCTTCTTCTCCCATTCCCCCAGAAGTAATCCTTTAGACCAGCGGTGGGGAGCCATTTTCACCCCAGGCTACAGATCCTTACCAAGATCTGCCTCACAGGCCAAATTGGGCAGGAGGGCAGGGCCTGCACCTGCCACTGGAGTGCTGTCACAAATCACCTGGGACTTCAATGCACCTTTCAGGCAGCAATGCACTACTAAAAGAAAGTCTTCACCTTCCTTTTAGAAGGAGTTCCCTTGTGTGAGTAATCCTTGGGCGAGCCTAATGCATACTCTACAATAATAGAAACATAGAATTGTAGAGTTGGAAGGGACTTTGAGGGTTAACTGGTCTAACTCCCTGCAACGCAGGAATCTCAACTAAAGCATCCATGACAGGTAGCCAGCCAACCTCTGCTTGAAACCCTCAAATGAGGGGGGCCATTATTAGTATTTTTTCTTACTTGCACTTCCTTTGGGAAGTCTCTCTCTCACACACCTATACTGTGCCTTTGAAAAGGTGCACTTTTATTTACAGCTAATTGGTCAAACCATTAAAAAGTAGGTGCTTAATCAAGTTAAAGGATTTGCTGTCCTAAAAATGCCTACATTTAAACAACGGATTTGAGGGTAGGTGGCCCACGCTTCAACACCCATTGAAATTAGCGATGTCTGCTCAAAGGTTTGGTAATTAGAATAGCCGCTACATTTCAATCCAGGAAGATATTTACTTGCAGTAGAAATTGTGTCAAAATTGTTTCCCCCAAACATGGCAAAACAATGACAGTATCTGGATTCTTCTGTGGAAGACGAGAACATTTTCTTGCTGCTGCAAGCGAGAGGCACCAATTGTCTGAAAATGCAGCTCTCCTGACGACAGTTGAAAACCCATTATCTGTAATATGGAAGGAAGATATTCACATTTATTCTTCTCAGTAGCCGGAGACTGAAAGGAGCACGCTCACCTCAATGACCTATAATCCACGCCGTTTGATTATTTGTAGCCAGCATTCTTTTTCATTCATGTAAAATGAAATGCATTTAATACCTTAAAAAAAAGTCTTTGGAAGGATATACTGAAACCTTTAAAGTTGGTTGTAGAAGAAGTGGAGGAATATTTTTTATATTCTTTTGCGCTACAACCACCATAATCTGATCACTTTTTGGAAGTCTGGCCTTCAATTCCCTGCTGCTCAACCTCTCTGGATCAGAAACATAAGAGTGATAATATATGCACTGTAGGTTAACACAGGAGCTGAAGACAAGCATTTTCTCAAAAGGCTGTGATTCACTTTGCGGGTCCATGTTACTGGATAGGAAATACATGAGTGATGAATGACAAGATTAGAGGTTTTAGCCCAACAGATAACATAACTCTTTTTACAAGTGACTTTTCAACTGCTCCGGCTGCCTTCATCTATCAAGACAGGAATAATATAGTGGAGAAAAGTGAGCTGAAATAACAGTGACAAAAATATAAAATTGCAATAAGTCCCTAGATCATGACCGACTGGGACATTACTGCATACACTTCAACTGTCCTGATTAAATCAGGACATCCTATTTTTGACGTGCTCTTGTATGAGAGCATGTTGCCCCAAAACACACGTTTTGAGGGCACCATGATTTCATGAAAGGTCATGTCTTCCGGGGCCACGATCTTCTGCAAGAGCACAGCATCCCAAAAATGTGTGTTTGGATGCACTGTGCTCTTGTACAGGTTGCGTGACCTGCACAGGTACACCACCCCAGAAGACACACGTCCCAGTTTTCCACTGGGACATGTTGGGGGATATGTTATTATGATTTAATTATTATTGTGGCTCAGGACTGTAATACCTGAAGGACCGCCTCTCCCCATATAAACCATCCCAGACCCTGCATTTATCATCTGAGGCCCTTCTTCATGTCCCTCCTTCACGTGAGGTCCAGAGGTGGCAACATGAGAACGGGGTCTTTTCTGTAGTGGCTCCCTATTTGTGGAACACTCTTCCCAGGGAGGTTCGCATGGCTCCTTCCTTATATATTTTTAGGCGCCAGGTGAAAAGGTTCTCTTCAGCCAGGTCTTGGACTGCTTCATATTCTACAGCCTTTTAAATGTGTATGTGGGAAGTGGAGATGTTATTGTTTTGCTGTTTTGTTTTACTTATTTACTTGTTTTTATCTTGTATTTATTCTGTGAACTGCCCTTAGGTCTTATGGTGAAAGGAGGAATATGAAACAAACAAACAAGTTGATGGGGAAACCTTCTGCCTGAGATGCAGGAGAGCTGCTGCCCGCCAGAACAGACAATACTGAACTAGATAAGACAAGTAGCCAGGCTTGATACAATGTAGCTTTCTGTGAGGTCATCACTAGAATTACAATAATCCCTCACAGGGATGACAATTTTGGCTTCTCTAAGATTCTCTTTTTTTTGCACTCTTCAGATCTGTTGTCCACATTTCTGCACGTTTCTTTTTAAATAAAAGTCCTAATAAAATTTCATTAACAAAATGGTGTGCATTTCTCCTGATAGGCACATAGGCGTCTCCACCCCCATCGTTCTGCCCAGACACTGAGGTCCAGCTCCAAGGGCCTTCTGGCAGTTCCCTCACTGCAAGAAGCCTAGTTACAGGGAAGCAGGCAGAGGGCTTTCTTGGTAGTGGTGCCCGCCCTGTGGAACGCCCTCCCATTAGATGTCAAAGACAGGGCTGCCTTCAGATGTCTTCTAAACGTCAGATAGTTGATCTGACGTTTAGAAGACATCTGTAGGCAGCCCTGTTTAGGGAGGTTTTTAATGACTGGTGTTTTAATATATTTTTAATCTTTGTTAGAAGCCGTCCAGAGTGGCTGGGGAAACCCAGCCAGATAGGCGGGGTATAAATAATAACATCATCATCATCATCATTATTATTATTATTATTATTATTATTATTATTGCTACTACTACTACTACTACTTGTAGGAAATTTTGCATAATATATACATCTTGCAAGCAATTTTCTCTAATGCAATGCATTTTTGTATGTTGCTTAAAATAGCAAGTGCATTTCAATGCACACTTTCCCCAATGTGCACATTTTTCTACAGATTATCTGGAGAACAGCGTCACAGCATTTAAAGAAGCACGGATTTCAAATGAAATCTCCATTTTGCTTCACATACTGTTTCAGGATGTGCAAATTAAGTAGGTTTACATGAAAATGCAATCTGAAACGAATTTGTCCCTTATTCCTTAATCTTCATACTTGGTTAATTAAGAGTGACATTCTCCACAGATTTTATGCTATTTCGCAGTTTAACGATTACAGCACTGGGGGAAGTACATACAATTCTGAGTTCAATCAATCAATCAGAACTTTATTAGCAAAGCCAACAGGCCACAGCTATACAAGAATTAAAAATAAAATAAAATAAACATAAAGAGGGGATAAAAACAAACAAAAGGAGGTCCGTCAGATGAACACGTCTGTCACTCAGATGGTGGCCCTCAATTTCACAGCTCTCTCGATGTACCTTGCGACCTTCTCTGTTGTCTGACTGTCCGTATCAGATAAGAGAAAGAACAGTATAATGTCTTGTGGACGGCCGGGGTTGGAGAGAATGAGTGGAGTAATAATCTCATTCCTTAGGTCTTTATAAAGGGGGCAGGATAGGAGGACGTGGGACACTGTTTCCGTGTTGCCATCTCTGCATGGGCAGAGTCGTTTTTCAAATGGAGTCTTTTGGTAACGACCTTCGAGTACGGCAGAGGGAAGAACATCCCATCTAGCCAATGTAAAGGCGCGTCTGTATTTTGGGATGGTTAATTTAGACAGATATGAAGCTGGGAAGTCAAAGTGGGCAGGGGGAAAGTAAGTATACCATGGACACATTTTCTTTAGAATAGTCAGGTTGTTTTGCCGTTCAATGTCTTTCAGGCGCTGGCCTATTAGGCTCTTTGCTTTACTAAGGCCCATTGATAGTAGGGATTGCGAATGCAGACCGCATGTAAGGAGTTTTTGATGCACAGTTTTGAACCACGTGCTTTTATGGGGGTCTTGCATTACTAGAGGCAGTAGACCGGGTGGATTTAGATTAAGGCGAAGCCAATAGTTGAGTGTTCTTTGCCAGGTCTGAGTTTCTACAGATGGGAGGCAGGCCTCGAGTCGTAAAGCTGCGTTTGGGACACAGGAGGGGACACCGAATATTTGCCTTAGGAATTTAGACTGAACAGTTTCAAGACTTGAGCAGTGGTTCCCCGTCCAGATTTGTGCCCCATACAGTAACTGCGCCAGAGGTTTTGCCTGAAAGACTTCAAAGGCTGCTGGGATATATCTGCCCCCCTTCGTGTAAAAGAAGCGCGACAGCATCTTAATGCTTTGAGCTGCTTTTTCTTTGGCATATTTTTGATGGACATCCCAGGACCCGGTCGACTGGAAGACGATACCCAGATATTTAAAGGCTTTAACCTGTTCGATTGTCTGGTTATCCATCCTCCAGCTATACTGTCTGCATTTCCTTCCAAAAACCATGATTTTGGTTTTCTGATAGTTTATTACCAGTTGCTCTCTCCTACAGTATGCTGAAAATTCACCTATGAGCCTATTTAAGCCTATTCTTGTTCGAGATAGAAGTATCGCATCATCAGCATACAAAAGCACGGATATTGATTTGTCAGCCAGTTTGGGGGCATGGAAGTCCGGAGATGACAAGCAGTTAACCATATCATTGATGTAAAAGTTGAATAGAACTGGGGCCAGGATGCAACCTTGCTTAACCCCCTTGCTGACAGGAACTGGTCCTATAAGATGGCCATTTAACGAAGTTCTTACATACAACACCGTGTCTTTATATAAACAGCTGATCAAAAATAATAGTCTTTTGTCTATACTTGATGCGCTCAGTTTGTCCCAGAGTCTTGCACGTGGAATTGAATCGAAGGCAGCCTTTAGATCGATAAAGGCTGCGTATAGCACCCCACGGGATTTTTTGGCATATTTGTCAATTAGGTAGGCTAGGGTGAAGCAATGGTCTATGGTGGATCTGCCTTGCCTAAAACCCGCCTGCTCTTCCGCTAAAATAGCTTCAGTTTCCAGCCAGCTGGTTAGCTTAATATAAAGATGTTTGGCATATAGTTTGCTGGGTATGGGCAGAAGGCTGATTGGTCTATAGCTCGCCGGGTCTGGCATAGGTCCTTTTTTATAGATTGGAATAACTATTGCCTCTGTCCAGCCATCTGGAAGTAGACCCGTTGAGTCAATCCAGGAAAATAGAGATGCCAACAGGGGGGCCCACCAGCCGATGTTAGACTTCAGAAGTTCAGCAGGGATATAATCGTTCCCTGGGGCCTTATTGTTCTTTAATTGTGCGATTAGGTTCTCAACTTCCTTTGCAGTTACTGGTGGCCAATGAGGTAGGTCCTCCAATTGGATGCGTAGTTTATAATGTTGGACTTCCTGGTCGTGAAACAAGGATTGAAAATGACGCAACCACTCCATTGGTTCCACTGTACAGATGGAATTGGTGCGCTCCTGGTCCAATAGACCAGATATGGTTCGCCAAAAGCAAGTAGTATCTTTCTCGTGCGATGCCTTAACCAAGCTTTGCCATGCGGCTCGTTCAGCTTCCAATTTCTTTCTCCTTAATAATTGTTTGTAGGACCGTCTCACATAGATATAAGCATTAAGTAGGGTGGCAGTCCCTAATTTCCTATATCTCTGGTAGGCTGTTCTCGTTTGTCTCCTTGTTTGCCTGCACTCCAGGTCAAACCAGCTAGCTCCGTCCTTTGCCCTCTTTGTGGCGGAGCTGTGTATCGCTGTTGTTAAGTGGGATTTCAGTCTTTCCAAAAGTAATTTAAAGCGTTCCATGATCGCGTCTACTGCAATTCTGAGTTCTTTCACGTTATTGGCAGAACTTCCATTGACTTCATGGGCCTGGTCTGCACCCTGCCTTTTTGAAGCTCAGGAGATCTTGGCTAGTCAATGCTGATACCTGGCTAGTCAATATTAACATAGGGGTACCTATGGAGAATGCCTATTGCCATAAACTATCTCTTAGTGTCAGAAATCATGAAAAATCTGACATTTGGCGCTGCCAAATACTAGTGACTCTCATGCTTGCAAACTGTAAGAATCAATCAGAAACAATAAAACAGCACCAATGTCCTTTTCCATTATGCCACTGTGGGGCAGCCTAGTCTTCAAAACAGTTAAGACCAATTGAATCATTAGCATAGGTTAAGGAAGTGCATAGGCAAGAAACCGTCATTCAAGAATTAACGTCTCTAAAGGCTGAAATCCATTTCCACACTGCTGAAATAAAAGCCAATCACCAAGCCAATCCTTACCTTGAAAATTGTGGTGCACCAGCATAAACACACCTGATTGGGTGATGTGAATAGCTTCACATGTCCACATTGGGCCTACCCACACCCAATGGTTTTTCTTGTTGGGATAAGCTTCTATCTGAACACCCCATTTCTCCTTTTGCAACAGCAAGACCAAGACATGCAGCTCCACTTAGAAAGAAATATTCTATCAGTATCTTCTTCCAAATGTAAGATGTTCTCATATGTTTAGAACACGATTGAGGGGCTGTTACTGGGGTGGAATGAAATTCCACCAATGGATATAATCGGGGACTTGAGACTTGAAATCAAGTTCATCAGTTCTCTACTCAACTGCTGAATTTAGCAAGCCACCCAAGATTGGAAACAGCAACAGTTGCATAAACATTTGTCCTTAATGGACAGATGAAGATGAGAGATAAACAAGGAGGACCTGGAACAAAAAGATGGACTGCTTACACCTGCCCTTGAATCCTCTTTTCCACATGCTCCACTAAGTGCCTGGAAGCTTGAAAATGCCACCACTTAAGTGTCCTACAGTGCCATGGAGTTCCATTCAAACACTGTGTCACCTGGATCATTGTGGGAAATGTAAGTGGAAGTAGGTCCAAGTCACCTGCTTCTCACCAGAACACCATTGTTAGTGGCCACTGCCAAGTAGTCTGCTAGGGTTCATAGAGGGGTGCCAATGAGGAGGGCCTCCAAAGTGATGAGGGCCCTATCTGCCCTGCCTCTAAGGCATAAGACCTGTTGTCCAGACTGTCAGGAGCATCTTCTATCTTCCTACAAAAGGAACTGCTATATCAACTCTCGTATTCTACAAGGAATTTCAAATTTATGTTATTCTTTGCCTGTCTCAAGGGTGCAGAACCTGTGGCCTTCCCTTTTGCAGACCCTCCTAGTGTCTCTATTTTCCAGGGACAGTGGAACTCTGGATTCCAGGGACTCTGGATTTACAGAAGCCATCCCAGTTTCTGATATGATCCCGGAATGTCCTGCTTTTCCTTAGGACATCCCTATTTCCATCAGAGAAATGTTGGAGAGTTATGCTAGGAGGTCCCTATCTTTATATGAAAAAATGTTGGAGGGTATGGAGCTACGTGACCCTTGATACGAGGAGATAAGTAAATTACAACCTTCAGAAGATCTGAAGGCAGCCCTAGGTAGGAAAGTTTTATTACGCTTTTATATATGTTGGATGAAGGAACGCGGGTGGCGCTGTGGGTTAAACCACAGAGCCTAGGACTTGCCGATCAGAAGGTCGGCGGTTCGAATCCCTGCGACGGGGTGAGCTCCCGTTGCTCGGTCCCTGCTTCTGCCAACCTAGCAGTTAGAAAGCATATAAAAGTGCATGTAGATAAATAGGAACCACTCCGGCAGGAAGGTAAACGGCGTTTCTGTGCACTGCTCTGGTTTGCCAGAAGTGGCTTAGTCATGCTGGCCACATGAGCTGGAAACTTTATGCTGGCTCCCTCGGCCAATAAAGCGAGATGAGTGCCGCAACCTCAGAGACGGCCATGACTGGACCTAATATGTTGGAAGCCATCCAGAGTGGCTTGGGCAACCCCGTCGGATGGGCAGGGTATGATGATTGATGATGCTGGAATAGGACTTCCCTATTTTCATTGGATAAATGTTGGGTGGTATGTGATAGAGATAGTCAAACTTTGGCTGTTTAGACACTATTTGCTATTTGTGTTACAGGGTCATTATGCGAACTTGGGATTGCAGTTACAATATTTGCACACTATATTTAATCATTTCACTTGAAATTTGAGTTAGGTGCGATATATATATATATATATATACACACATACATACTGTGCATTGACAGTGAAATTAGCATTCCGGGCATGGCGGGATATTGTATGTTTGCGGTGGGGAGTCACTCGCTGCACCGAGGCGTTGAATAATTCATGAGGCGTGCTGTTGAATTTGCATTGTTTGCTAGGAACATTACCAACCTGCTGAAGTGTGCTTGATGCATTAGCTGTCTTTAGGAATTTTATTTAATATACAGTTTTTATTGTTTGCTCGGCTCCAAACATCATTTGAAAGTCTTATGTGAACTTCGGGATTGTTTATTCTGCTAATAGTTACTTTGTATTTGATGCTGCCTTTTTTGTGTGTGACCGCCCCCTGTTATTTAAAAATAAAAACTTTGGAAAGGTTCCAGGTTGCCTTTTGCAAAAGAAAGAAAGAAAGAAAGAAAAACATTTTTGCACCTCAGGTGCAGAAGAGGTATGGTGCATTTTTACCTTGAGTGTTCAGAAATGTCGGTTTAGCTATAGGGAGAGCCTTCGTTCCAGGTTCCATTTGACAAACACAATTTATTTCTCTGGAATTCCAAGATAGAATCTTTCTTTTTTAAACTTATTATTATGCTTTATTATACTTACTTGCATATGTACAACACAAACTTCAATTCATTGTTATCAGTAAACCAAATCATCCAAAGTCAGAAAAAATAAAAACATTTTAACAATAAATTTTCTTCTGGCCTCCTGTCTTTTCCATATTTCATTCACTTTTAACCTGTTGCATACATTTGTCTATTTGTTTAGTAATAAAGTATAGGTATCTATGTTGGGTTCCATGATCATTGCAGGTGGTGACAGCAGTCACAAAATTAAAAGATGCCTGCTTCTTGGGAGAGAAGCAATGACAAACCAAGACAGCATCTTAAAAAGCAGAGACATCACCTTACCAACAAAGGTCTGTATAGTAAAAGCTATGGTTTTCCCAGTAGTGATGTATGGAAGTGAGAACTGGACCATAAAGAAGGCTGATCGCCGAAGAATTGATGCTTTTGAATTATGCTTTTGAATTATGGTGCTGGAGACTCTTGACAGTCCCATGGACTGCAAGAAGATCAAACCTATCCATTCTGAAGGAAATCAGCCCTGAGTGCTCACTGGAAGGACAGATCGTGAAGCTGAGGCTCCAATACTTTGGCCACCTCATGAGAAAAGAAGACTCCCTGGAAAAGACCCTGATGTTGGGAAAGATGGAGGGCACAAGGAGAAGGGGACGACAGAGGACGAGATGGTTGGACAGTGTTCTCAAAGCTACCAGCATGAGTTTGACCAAACTACGGGAGGCAGTGGAAGACAGAAGTGCCTGGCGTGCTCGGTCCATGGGGTCACAAAGAGTCGGACACGACTAAACAACTTAACAACAACAACAACAATCTATGTCATTTTCCTTTTACATGTATTATTTACAGAGATTGTTCAAAAGCTGCTACCGAATTTAAATTACAGCAACTGTTCTCGAGATATCTTCTGAAGCCTTCCCAATTCAAGATGAACTCCTGCTTAGGCTTGTCTTTAATCTTTTCAGAAAGGTTGTCTAACTCATCATATTCTACTAGATAGAATCTTTCCTAGCCCTCACAGAAGACACCAGGGATTGAACTTGGGACTTTGGGTATGGAAAACATAGGTTGCCTCCCTGAGCTATGACCGTTCCCTGTTGCCATAGGTAGTCAAAATTGTGGAACAGTGGTGGAGAAATGTAAGACATTGTGATATCAGGATATAGCAAGGTTCTCCTTGACTTTATGGAGGCTGAGGATAAAACAATATGCATGCATAGCTGCCATTTTCAGTAGTAGCCATATTTAGGATCATTCCTAGTTCAGAAGTGGCTTTTCTGCCACATTCTCCAGGTGTTTATAACAATAAACATATACACACCCACCCATCACCTAATACAATCTGTCTCAGGGTTGTTTGCAAAATAAAACAACAAAAGAGAAAAATCACAGTAAGATGCAATTTCATAACCCAGGGGAACCAGTAACTCCAACATTAAATGCCCGGACTACAACTCCCACCACCCATGTCCGTTGGCCATGCTAGCTGAGGCTGATGGGAGTTGTAGTCTAACAACACCTGGAAGGTCAGAGGTTACCTACCCTGGTCTGGTTGGTTCTCTGGTTAATAGGTGATAGAGAGATGGGCCTTGCCCTGAGAGATGGTCAGGAGCTCAGCTGTTACTAAGCCATTTGAAGACAATCTACCCGAGTACCATAAAGCCATCTGAATTGTCAAGTGATAGAACCGTGTGTTAACATAGTCAATGGATCCTTGGGTTGTACAGCCATGGATGAGATGAAGCTGCATGAGCAGTTCACCGGACAACAGCCTGTTGCACAAAGTCACAGTCAATTTTTGCACTGCCTCCAGCCCCATTGGTTTCACGCAAAGCAAAAGTGGCATTGTGACCCCAATAACATATTAATTTAAAGCTCAGCATATGCAACCCTCCCACAGCATTTTTTTGCGCTACACTCAAAGGCAAAGTTCACAATAAGTTATACACTTTGACATCAAAACTAGGAGAAAGGCTTCCCAGCTCCATAATATTCTGTATAGCTCTGAAAATTACTTTGACTCCAGTGCCTTCTGTATTATTTTGAAAATATGTTCACAATAATATTATATTTCCATGCTGGCAGAGTCAGTGGGAGACTTGGTAGTACAGTATTTAGACACATTGAGAAAATAATAGGATTTACAATAGCTGGCAATTTGTTTTCTCTTGCCACGGTATGTGTGTTTTGTTCATGTCTCTGTTGCTCTTGGGAGCTTCTTTGTGGATATTTCTGATGCTTTTTTCTGTCTTGAGCATTTAGTTGCAGCCAATCGTCAGTGCACAGAGATACTTTTTCCTGCTGTGTGCCTTTACAAGCAAACATAACTTAAGGAAAGAAGCAAATACATTCCACTCTGCAAAACAAATGGCACCTTCCCACTATCCTCTGTTTTGCAGAATTATTGCACAGCACTTGATTTGAAGAAAATCTCTCAGAAAATAACTGTGAGGTCTTAGGGTGCTTGGGAACAGAAGGACCTATTCAGAGGAGAGGGCTTGAAAGATGAAATTTGTATACACTCCACTGTTGGGAGGATTGTCTGTATCGTGAGGCTAGTTTTAGATTTATAGATGAGCGAGATTTTACTGGTTTTGCTGTTTATTTGAAGTTTGTTTTATTGTTTTGTGTGTTTATCAGCTCCTCTGCAGAAGGAAAGAAAGGCTTCCATTTAAGGAAGCTGAAAAAGTAAGTGGTAAAGGACCCCTGGACGGTTAAGTCCAGTCACAGGCGACTATGGACTTATGGCGCTCATCTCATTTTCAGGCCGAGGGAGCTGGCGTTTGTCTACTGACAGCTTTCCGGGTCATGCGGCCAGCATGACTAAACCACTTCTGGTGCAACGGGACACCATGACAGAAACCAGAGTACACGGAAACGCCGCTTACCTTCCTGCCGCAGCGGTACCTATTTATCTACTTGCACTTTGATGTGCTTTCGAACTGCTAAGTTGGCAGGAGCTGGGACAGAGCAATGGGAGCTCACCCCATTGCAGGGATTCGAACCGCTGACCTTCTGATCGGCAAGTCCTAGGCTCTGTAGTTTAACCCACAGCGCCACCCGTGTCCCACATTTAGGCAAGAGCAAGTATGGGTACAAGCCATTTTGTCAATGAGGTTATAGTGACAGGGTGCGTCCACACATGAGGAGCACCAATCCTGCAATAAACACCCTTCTGAAAGCACTTTATATGCTGGGGGATGTTTTCCTGTCCTGAAAATGCCATGCAACTTTTTATTATTATTATCTTGACAAAATAAAGATATCCTATCACTCTAGTGCTGAATCCCAGACCCAGTTGCCCGTCTAAAATGTGAAAGAGAAAGAAATCCTGTTTCTATTTCCACAGCTTATGGAACATGTTTGAAGCCTGAGCTTTTTTGTTCCACCCGCATTCCCTTCCCAAGCTCTCTCCTACAACCTTGCCTTCCTTAAGCCCCTCCTATTGATTTTGATTGGCTCCTAGTGTCAAGTCAGCTGGTCCTCTGCATTATTGATTCCCGCAAAGCACAGCACGCGAAGGACCTTAACCCTTGACTGAAGCTCTCAAGTGTTTCCTGTAGGACTAGTATTTTCTTAGTGTTCTTTTCCCAGCAAGAAGAGTAAAAACAAGCTTTGTTTCACCTGGCTTTTGGTGGGTTTAAAAATCTACTTCCTACTTCTGCTTTGGTAATGGCCTTTGTTCTGTTTGAACTGGCAACCCACACATAGGGCCATAGCTAGGGGGTGGCGAGATGGGTCCCTGCCAGGGACGCAGGCAAGGGTGGGCGCACAAAATCAGCTTTAAAATATGTCCATAAATATATCTATAGATAAAAATATCAATTGTTGCCTATTTTAAATAGAAGGTGAATTGAATGGGTGGAGCAGGGGTTTGAGGAGAGGTGGAAAGAAGAACTACCGTATTTTCCGCTCCATAAGACGCACCTGACCATAAGACGCACCTAGTTTTTAGAGGGGGAAAGGAAAAAATATATATTTTGTGCAGAACATGTAAGCGGCTCTCGCTTTTCTTGCTTTAAACCCTTCCGTCCCTCCTCCTGCTTCGCTGAGAAGCCAGCAGAGCAAGAGCAATAGCTGCGCAGTGCCTCTTGTTCTACTGGCTTCCCAGCAAAGTGGGATGAGGGACGAAAGGGAGCCCTTACAAGGGAGCGTTGAGCAGAGCCTGGCAGTGGCTCTTGCTGGCTTTTCTGGGAGGTGTGGGAAGGGACAGAGGGCAGCCCGTTAGTCCCTCCTCCCTCCTCGGGGAAAAGCCCCCAAAAGCTGTACACACGCTGTGTGCGGCTCTTTAAAGGGAGCGCTGAGTAGCGCCTCCTGCCTGTATCCGCTCCATAAGACACACACACTTTTTAGGAGGGGAAAAGTGTGTCTTATGGAGTGAAAAATACGGTAATCTGTCCATGGATAGGGGGCACAATCTGGACGGTTCTGCCAGGGGTGCAAGATCACCTAGCTATGGCTCTGCCCACACAGCAAGATTTGGGGGGCAATGGCAAGAGGGGCTCCCCACTTTTCCTCCAGAGCCATTCACCTGTTAGAAGGCAGAGATGTGTATGCACACAACTTCTTCTTTGCGTCCTTGGTGCACCTGCTGGCTCAGGTGTGATGGAGATGACTATTCCATCGTTGGGCTATCTCATCACAATAGGTGACATCAGCTTCTCCTCATTAGGAAGCAAAACGTGTTTTTGAACTAGCCCTATTACATTGGGAAGCCATTGTGGAAAGATGATCAATAAATATTACTGCAGAGTGGTATTCAATGACCTTTTTGCACTAGTACAGAGGTTAGCACTAGTGTAAGGGGATTCCCCTGTCTCTCTCCCCACCCTACCCTATGTGTATCTGATGCTGTCCTCAGATCTGTTTCAGAGGATTAGACAAACCCTGAGAACAGATTTTAAAGGGGCACATGAGGAGAGATGAGGAGAGGAGGATAAATTTTCTTTGCGCAAGGAGAAATCCTTGCACTGACAGAATGGTCACCTTAGTGCAACATTGAATGCAACCTATTGTTACTGATGATGGTTATTATTAGAGGGATTTTTCCATAGAAGCAATACAAGCTCAAAAAAACCCCATAGATGATTCCAAGGTCTTTGGCAGACACATCAGGAAAACAGCCTGCACCTTGCCCCCATCTCTTTTGACACTGGCATATTTCTCTGCTTATATGGAAGCAATTTGTCATGCTTTCGGATCTCTTTCCTTTGCCCCGGTGAAGGCTATTAATGCTCTGGGGGGAAAGATGATAGATCCCAAATTGCAGAGTTTTTTTGTTTTGTTTTTTATAATCATTGTCTACTCTGTGGAAAGATGGGGTGGCTGGAATTGAAGATTTTCTCTGCCGCCGATGACAGAAAAGTTGGCATCGGCAAGAAGCAATTGGCAGTTCTGTAAAGGATCGTTTTATTTAAGTTTTGCACTGAAGCATACAAGGTGTTTCAAAAATCAGCTCACGAAGAGGAATATTGTGAAAGAGAAAGCAAAATCTAATGGGCCTGGAAGAAAACCTGGAAGTGGTACTGGAAGAATTTGACAATGAAGCTGCGTGTTACATTTAAAGTGCTGGTGAAATAGACATAGGGTTGTATCCAACTGAATCATATTTGGTAGACCCACTGGAACCAATGGACTTCACTCACAAGACCATTGATTTCCATGGACCTAATCTGGGTATTGCTTTGTCAGATACATCCTGTAATCCCAAATAAGGAGCAGAAGACATGCAGAGTTATTCTACACATTGAATCTTTCTTATTTATTTATTTATTTATTTATTTTTACTCAGGCATGAGTTTCAGTGGGGCTGATTTACTTTCTAGTAACTCTGAATAGGATTGCAATGTGCCAAGAAGGCTGTGATGTTGGTGACGGACAGTGTCTTGCAGTAAGTAAAAAGACCACACAGAGTCAAAGGTCCAAAAGAAAACACTTTTACTAAAAGGAAAAGGCTGGTTACAAAAAACTTCAGAAAAAAATTCAGACACACAAGGTACAAATGAGTGAGAGAGAGAGAGAGAGTGCATTTCACTGAATGCAGGAATTTATCTCTCCTGGTTCAGCATGACCTTAAGATAGTCAAAACAGTATTTGCATCAGAAATGAACCTTCTAGAATCTTCCAGAATCTCCTAGCACTTTCCAGTTTCTGCCCTCAAAGACTTTAGTCATGACAGTTGGATGCCCTCAGAATCTTGCATGGTTCTCCCACCACTTCAAGATACACCCAAGGACCTTACTCCCAAGTCCAAATTCCTAAGCACCACTCTTGACCCACCCATGAGGTGACCACCTCAGGTAGCAGGATCCACAGGAGCAGCAGATCCTGATGTAGATCTTTATTCCCCCCCTGTCCCTGATGTAGATCTTTTCTCACTTTTTTTGTCCCAGCAGCGGGGGGGTGGGGGCGCCATTTTGTGATTCTCTTCAGGTGCCAAAATGACTTGGATTGGCCCAGCCAAGCACAATGGAGTGAAAGGATATTTCACTCACCTGAATGGGATTTCCTTGCTAGTCAATATGATCAACTCCTAAGCTCATTTAGGTAAATTATCTTTCATAAGCAACAAGCACCCTGTAGGTGAACAAAAAATAATTGGAACAAACTTGGCTTGTCTGAGCAGAAGCACAAACATTAAACAAACTTGTTTTCTCTAGAGAGCTAACAGTGTTGTTTTGCTGCAGCAAATTAAGTGAAGAATCTTGTCAGTAACAGCCAAGATGGGCTGATTTATTTTTTATTTTTTGGAAGAACCTCAATTATGCATCATACCTTTAAATCACATTCAAAACATATGCTTTGCCTCAATGAATGCTGGGCACTGTAGTTGATCCCCCACAGAGTTACAATTCCAAGCAAGCCTTAAAATTTTCAGTGCCCAGCATTCTTTGAGGGAAATAATGTGCCTTCAAAGGACTTGAAAGGTATAGTGTGTACACACCCTTGATTAAATGCGTAGTCCTAGATCACTGCAGGCAGAATTCCAATTTCTCCAAACCTGCAGTTGTCTAGATATTTTCAAGGACTTTTTGGCCCTTTGTATGAGTGAAATTGCTCTGTTTTATATGGCTAGGTCTGATTGTGGGATTTGCAAGATATTTAATACCCTGGCTTAATCAGTTCCCTAGAACACATTCCAAATATGCAAGTACATTACATCTTCTGTTTAAATCCCAATACACTGATGTCAGTGCCTCCAAAATATATTATACATCTATCTGCTGTACTATTTAATGAAGTCAGATTAGTTTTGTTCACACTTCTGCTCCATATCCAAGAATTAAACAAGATGGTGGGCGTAGAAGAGTTGCTTTTTTGAAGTCCCCAGTCCTTTGGGTATTAAGATACAAATGTAAACTGCAAAATGCAATCAGAAAGAAAGAAAGAAAGAAAGAAAGAAAGAAAGAAAGAAAGAAGAAGAAGAAGAAGAGTTTGGATTTGATATCCCGCCTTTCACTCCCCTTCAGGAGTCTCAAAGCGGCTAACATTCTCCTTTCCCTTCCTCCCCCACAACAAACACTCTGTGAGGTGAGTGGGGCTGAGAGACTTCACAGAAGTGTGACTGGCCCAAGGTCACCCAGCAGCTGCATGTGGAGGAGCGGAGACGCGAACCCGGTTTCCCAGATTACGTGACTACCGCTCTTAACCACTACACCACACTGGCTCTCGAAAGAAAGAAAGAAAGAAAGAAAGAAAGAAAGAAAGAAAGAAAGAAAGAAAGAAAGAAAGAAGACCACTTCACATACGCTGGAGCTAAATATATTTTTGGGATTTATAAATATTGCCTCAGCTACAGCACATTCTACCACTGAATTATCAGAAATTCTGGTGCTATACTAGTGTTTCTTAGGAATCTTCCTCCTATTCTGGAAATGGATTTGCTGGAGTTTAATGGATACAGAACCAGCTCAATTTTTTAAAAATCCACACCTTTTTCTAAGCAAGGGTTCTTTTGAAAAATAGGTTTGTCAAGAGATACATTTCTTGCCATTTCTTTGCTTTGATGCACCTTGCTTTTAAAAGAAACTTCATGCATGCTCCTTAATATAGAGGCATGTAGCTTATAGTTACCATTTGAAACTAACTGTGTGGTATAATTAATTTCAGTACTTCCTACTGCATAACAATCTACTATCAGGTAATACTAATACATTTTCTTCCTTTAGGATGCATGCCTGTTTCCAGGACACTTAGCTGCTCATTACAGAAATATATTGGGCCCCATAGCCAAATAATTGTGGGGATGTTGAACAAACCACACCAGATGAGGTTCTCTGTGAAGTAGCACCTGTCAATGTGTTGGTGGATGTTTTGGTTAGATTCAACTATGTATAGTGTCTAACGCACTGAGGCCCAGCAACCATTGTTTGGTAAAATTGGGGTGGAGAGGTTAACTCTGCGTGTTATTGGGCCGATATGCATTGGATTCCATGCACATATCTCTCACCAGAGGCATTTTCATGTTTAACACTAAGAAGTGTGTTATGTACTGAAGTTCTCACCCTGGGCCAGCAGGGGGATACTGTAGATAGTTATGCAAATGAAGGATTGAAAGTGACGTTCAGTGATTGGATAGTTTGTATGCAAATGAAGGATAGAAAGTGACGTTCAGTGATTGGATAGTTTTAGAAAATGGCAACAGTTACCTTGTTCTGGAACTCTATATAAGCAGGCTGACTGAGCTCCTCAGTCAGTTCTGTTCCAGCTTACAAATACTGTAAAGAGCTGCTTTGGAAGAATCACTGTGTCGTCTGATATGTTCGCCCACAACTTAACAAAGTGCATTTGAGACTCCTATTTTGATGGTTGTGCACGAATGTCATTCTTGTGTGGGAGAGAACTTGGGTAATATTGGGGCACATATGTTTTGGGTGTGCTATGAAGCTATAATGCATTAAGCAGACCCATTTTCTCGAGAGGGGTAACTGTTATTTTGCTGCAGCAAAATAAGTTTAGAATCTTGTCATTAACAGCTAAGATGGGCTGATTTAGTTTCTTTAAAAAAATTTGTCCAGTTTGAGCCTATTGTGCAAAAATGACCTTTATTGACATTTGATGCAATATGATGTACCTCCACTTTATTTGCAAATATACCATAGCATGGTGCATGGAAAGAAGATATGAACTGGGCTTTATGGGCAAATGTATTTCCTATTCTCCTCCTGTAAATGCATGCATTTTATGGCCAAGTTCTCATCAGGATGATAAACCCGGATAACCGAATATACCAGACTCCACCGCAGGGCATGATCACTCCAATGCTTAAAAAAAAATGGTGGAGGAAACGTAAGTAAGAGTATGAAAACAATGCTTTTGGTGTGACATTGTTTCTACTGTTAAATAATTTCAGGATGTTTCCTGTGAAGTCGTTTATAAATTAAATGACACAACAAGCAAACAAACAGATTAGCAAGGGAATGTGGAACATTCAGGCAGCACTTCAATAGATGCTCTAAGCATTTTATGTGAAAGTGCCATGTTCCAATATTATCAGTGCCAATTACTTCCATGTACCTTCAGCCGGGTTTATATTTCTGAAGGAATGACAGGGGGGAGGGGGCGGGATGCAATATTGTTCCTGTATACAACCCACAGAGAGAGATTTATTTCATGAAAATTATGCACTGCTTGAACGTTAAAAGGAAATCTCAAAATGGTTTACAAAAAAGATAAAACAATAAAATCAATAACAAGTTACAATACTTAGTTTAAAACATACAAAAAGTTAAAACACTAAAACAGATTGAAATTCATATGAGCGTTGTTTAGCATCTGGGTAGGCGTGCCTAAACAGGAATGTTTTTAGCAGGCACCGAAAACAATTCAGTGGTACCTCAGGTTACAGACTCTTCAGGTTACAGACGCTTCAGGTTACAGGCTCCACTAACCCAGAAATGGTACCTTGGGATAAGAACTTTGCTTCAGGATGAGAACAGAAATTGTGCGGTGGTGGCGTGGCGGCAGTGGGAGGCCCCCTTAGCTAAAGTGGTACCTCAGGTTAAGAACAGTTTCAGGTTAAGAATGGGCCTCCAGAACGAGTTAAGTTCTTAACCCGAAGTACGACTGTACAGCGAAGGTGTCAATTGATGTCAGTTGATAGGGAGTTGCAAAGTTTGGCCGCTTAACAACTGAGTTCTTACAGAAGCAGAAAGGATGAGAACTCTTGTATATGTAACCTAAAAACTCGAAATGAATTATTTTTTAAAAAGAAAGGAAATATCACTCAATAGTGCAATCCTAACAGTGTCTGCTTAGCAGCAAATCCTATTGAATTTGATGGGGCTTACTCCCAGCTAAGTGAGATTAAGACTGCAGCCTTAGAGTCAGAAGCCACAGCAATAGCTGACTATAACGGGCAAAAGAGCAGTTACTTAGCTCGCTGCTTCCTATCCTTTGATGGTGACAGTTGTGTTTATCCAAAATGCCAGCACCTTGTTCTGTGAGCAACATAGTCCATCAGCTATCTTGCTTTCTCCACCGCAGGATCCCCATTAGCATGGCATCCCTCTGGTATAAATAACATTTGCCACATTCGTCCCTTGGCCACAATCACTCTGAGGACACAGCTGTGCATCTCCTGCAGACTAAGCAGAGAATGCTGAAGTCACCGTATTTGAGCTTGAATTAGGAGTTAATTATGTTACAGGATGGGGATCACCTACGCCAGCATGGGGGGCAGGGAATACATGCAAGATGCAGAGTGGAAGCTGTTTAGCCACAGCCTAAGAATGCATTGCACTGTCATTAGGAGAATTGTTCATCGGAGGGTTGCCTGGAATAGACAAAGAAGCGAGCCAGTTGAACTGAAAATGGCTTTTGTAACTCTATCACAGCACAGGAGTCTTCCTTTCAGGGTGATTTCAGCACACAGAAAGAAATTTTAGAGGCAATCCTCAGTGCAAAAACAGCCCACCGACAAAAGATTGCTTATTGACTGCTCTATGGGTGCAATCCTGCATACATATAGCCGTGGAAGCAAGTTCCACTGAGTTCACCGGGAGTTACTACCAGGTAGGTTGCAGCCTAAATGTAACTGAGTAGGAAATGAATGTGATTAAAACAGGAAGGTGATGTCTTAGATAATAAAGGTAGCAAGTTCCTCTTTTACAGCCTGTAGTCAAGAGAAATCACAGCTTCATAACGAAATTTATTTCAACAGTGGGGAGAAGACTAAACCTGGGAGCCTTTTCTCTTCTGCGTCTGAATGCCAGAAAGTTAAAATTCTCTGCATTTCTCTGCAAGTCTGTTTATCAAGCATTCATCCTGAGGGCCACCGTATCTTCTGGGAAACCTGTGGTGGGCAGGGCAACGGATGTGAACTTTGCGCTTCTACCCTAGGGTAGGTTCTTCAGCTTCACACACCTCTGTCTCTATCTTGTATCCAGGAAAGCAGGAAGCATTGCCAGAGTTCAAGGACTCATTCCAGCCAGGCAGTATCACCCAAGGCAGGTGCAAAGCAGGACTTGTGAGGGTGTGGCTTTTGAAGGAGATCCCAAGTGCCTCCAAGCAACAGGTTCTCAATTCTCAAGACCATTCCTGGCCTTCTCTAGGCACCGTAGCTGTCCACAGTGCTGGTTTGATTTCATGGTTTGTGACCTGCTGGACACTGGTTACATCCCTCATCCTAAAGTTATGAGTATTTCTTTAGGGTGCTTCCCCACCCCTTGCCATCCAGGTTTCTGAGTAGGCCGAGACATCAGATCCACTGATCTTCAATTGGTAGATCAGAACCCAAAATTCAGCCAAAGACCCATTTAAAGTGAGACACACTAGAGAGAACCATAGTTTTATTTTGCCTTTTCTAAACAATATATTTTTTTTAAGGATAAGGTGAAAGAGAGGGGGGAAATGGAAAGATTGGAGCAGCAATGAGAGAGATGAAGAGAAAGAGGAAACGAAAAAAGGACATAAAGTGGGTCCCATGTCTTAGATTGGGGTGGAAATGGAGTCTTGGTTCAGAAAATGTTGGAAACCGCAGCTCTAATCTATTTCACGAATTAACTGCATTGGAACGCCCCCTAACAACCAAAATGCATCTAACCACAAATTGCCCGGCAAAGACGGTTAACCAGATAAACAAACAGGAAAATTAAAAATAAACAGTAAAGGACACTATGCCACACAAGAAATTCACAGCGCAACTTGTATCATGGATGGAAACGTGCCAGAATTAATTGAAATGGCTGCTACAAAGATTATAGAAAGAGAATGAAGAGAAACAGATGGTGAAGGATAACAGGGAAATAATTCCTGGGGCCACAGGAATCTTATCTAAACTGGAATCAGATGCTACAGGAGCATTTCATTTGCTGTGTGGTGGGAAGGAGAGCATGTGAGAACAAATTGGAAGAAAACAGAAACTCCCAGGATTTTTAATTTATTTTTTTTTGCTATATATTGTTCCTCTTCTGCCTCTTGTTACGAGTTCTGAATACCCTTTGAAGGGTTTCAAATGGCAATGGACGAACCTGTCAGTTTTGGTTTTGCACCGTTTTTCCTTTTTCCAACCTTAAATTCTGTTTGCTGCACCAATTTGCAATTTACGTATTGAATCATTGAATTGCAGAGATGGAAGGGACCCTGAGGGTCATCTAGTCCAACCCCCTGCAGTGCAGGAATATTCAGGTGTCCCATATGGGGACTGAACCTGCGGCCTTGCCGTTATCAGCACCACGCTCTAGCTGCCTGAGCTATCCAGTGCTTATAACCATTTTAAAAGGAAGTCTTACTGAAAATGCATCACCATGGTAGTGCAAAATTCTCTCAATATATGTATGCAATTTAAATATAAATAAAAGTAAAAATAAAAATATTATTTGTACCCTGCCTATCTCACTAAGTTGCCCCAGCTTTTCTGGGCAGCTTCCAACATATGTAAACATTACACATTGAAAGCATAAACTCCCAGAGCACTCAGCAGCTAACTTAAAAGCAACATGATCAGTTTTGACTAATATATACACTTTTGACTAATATATACACTTTTGCAAGCAGTTTCCCCTAGTATATATAATATATTTATTTCACAGTATTTTCATGCATTTTTGTACAGAGGTAAAGGGACCCCTGACCATTAGGTCCAGTCGTGACCGACTCTGGGGTTGCGGCGCTCATCTCGCTTTTCTGGCCGAGGGAGCCGGCGTACAGCTTCTGGGTCATGTGGCCAGCATGACTAAGCCACTTCTGGTGAACCAGAGCAGCGCACGGAAACGGCGTTTACCTTCCCACCGGAGCGGTACCTATTTATCTACTTGCACTTCAATGTGCTTTTGAACTGCTAGGTTGGCAGGAGCAGAGACCGAGCAATGGGAGCTCACCCCGTCGCAGGGATTTGAACCGTTGACCTTCTGATCAGCAAGTCCTAGGCTCTGTGGTATTTTTGTACATACTTCCCCCTAATAGATGCATTTTTGTAAACATTGGTTGGAGAGGAGCATCACAATGTTTGGAGAATTGAGGAATTTGAAGGATAATTGTGCTTTGGTTTGAGAAATGTGAATTGGATAGTTTCTCATTAAGACGCAAACAAAATCATATTTCTCCCTCATCCCTAGTTTCAAATGCCAAAACGACATGCAGTACAATTCAAAGTACAGCCATTCATCCTTTCAAATTTGCCCTTCTCTGAATTTTGCAATGCAGTTTGGCAGCCAAGTAACAGCTACAAAAATGTGTATACTAGGGTAAAATGTATATAGCAGTGAAAATAACATACAAGAATGCGTTACATTAGGGAATCCTCCCTGCAAAATTGTGTTCATTAGGAGAAATGTGCTCTCTACTGCTGGTGATTTGCATGAGGACTTAAAACAATAGCAATTCACAGACTGATGTAGAACTGTGGAAAACTGAAGTTAAAACTGAGAGAGAGAAAGAGAGAGAGAGAGAGAGAGAGAGAGAGAGAGATTAAGAGAAACCAAAATTGGTAGATTCATCCATTCATAACTCAAGGTCTCCAACCAGTTTTGGGATCCTACTCCTGAATAGCTAAATCAAATTGTAATATTTTGCGTAGTGGAGGTGACAGATGCGCGTTTCCTTGTATAGATGTTTTATAACACAAAAAAAATTAATAAAAAACCAAGAGCAAACAACAACAACCAAGCTCCATGCAACACTGTTTTAAAATCATTTTGTTATAGCTTGTGTTGTATCAGAGTATCTTTGAGGACTTAAAAAGAAGTAATAAAAGACACAGAGCTGACGATAAAGATAACACAGGCATCCTTTTAAATTAAATTTTATTTCACAAACATTGAGCTACCAGCCAACTAAAGATTGAGTATTCTATCATGTATAATAAGGGAAGTCTACTTATATAGAATACTTCATTCAAAATAAAGTCAAGGCTTGAGAGGCTGTTGACAATAGCATCTTTCTCTGAAATCAGGAAAATTTTCTTCCGTATATTACATAATTTCATGGCAGATCAAAGCAAACTATTGGGGGGGGGCAACTATGCTAAAGGGTTGTGATGAATGCCGACATCTCATTTTGCTTGGATTTTCGTTTTTCGAGTCTTGGCACCAAAGACGACATTATATTTAATTATTGTATAACTTTTCTCAAGCACATTTAGGCATCTTTGTATAATAAGGCACTATTATAGTGTTGCTATGGCAACGTTAAGTCATGAAGACACTCTCTGTCTGCCTGTTTTGTGAGTTTTAAACTTTGGTGAAACTCTCCTTGAAAACTGCAGAAAATCTCTGCTGCAGCATTCCAGGTACAATGTCTTAGGCTAGTTACTCCATATTTATTTTGTAAGGTGAAAAGGAACAGAAAGGAACCTTTCATGCTTCAGGAGCAGAGTTAGAAAAATGCATTGTCCACTTTTGCCGAGAAAAGTGTTGGAGTGTTCCTAAATACCTAATCGAAAAGTTGCTTACTGAAAAAATGGAAAACACACCTGGTCTCTTTGGCCATGCTGAGAAAACTTGTGAAGCCCCTGTAGTGTAGCTTCCTGTGTATCTCAAGACTGCACTTTTAAACTCACTGGAAATATTTGTGCCCTACTTCCCCTAGCGTTTGTTGCAGCTTACAAAACTATTTAAAACACCATTGTCAAAACAGGTCAATAAAAAATTGCAGTTAGAAATTGAAAGGGAGAAGATCTTATCTGGTTGGCCACCATGTGAACAGAATGCTGGACTAGATAAGCCACTGGCCAAGTCAACCAGAGCTAATCTTATACAGTGGTACCTTGGTTTTCGAATGTAATCTGTTCCGGAAGACCGTTTGAGTTCCTAAACGTTCAAAAACTGAAAACTCAGTACGGAAGCCTCAAAACAGAAAACTCAATATGGAAAACTGAGTACAGAAGCCATGTTTCTGGTTCGACTTCTGAGGCATGTTTGAAAACCGAAGCATTTACTTCCGGGTTTACTGCGTTTGAAAACCAAAATGTTTGTCAACGGAGATGTTCCAAAACCCGAGGTACCACTGTATGTTCTTAACACATCCCAACAGCATCACTTCTCACTTTTAGAATCCATAATAATAATGGCAACAGTCACGGTTGTTGATTCTTTACTTCGGTGTCCCTCACTTAACTTTGGTGTCCATCACACCTGTGCGATAGGGATCACATTTCATTCGAAAACTGATTCATGAGGAACATTCTTCAGGAATTTTATTGCAAGGCCTAAGAATTGCTACAGAGGGGGAAGACTCTTCTTTGCTCAAGTTTCAGTTCTAACCTCCGTGGGCTGATGAGACTCAAAGCTGATGTGGAGAAGGTTCGCTTCTGGGGGTACTGCTTTGCCAGCAAGTTCCCTGTGGGAAATGCAGTGGTGAACCTGACCCCTCCCCCACACCCTCACGAGCCAACTTTGACAGGAGGGCGGGGCTGCCCGCCAATCAGTCACCTGATGTCACTGGGATGTCAGATAATTGACGGGCGGTTTGGTGTGCCCACTTGTCAGAGTTGGCCCATGGGTGAGGGAAGATAAAGACCTGTCTAAAAAGGTTCCCCACCCCTCCGATAGGTTGACAAAGTGTTTTAATTCAATGCAATAGTGCAGGCCTGAATTTCTGGTGTACACAGGAATCCCTCCCACAAAATAGTGACAGTTTGGAGATTCCCCATGTCAGTTCCGGATTCCAGGGTCATCACGGAGGAAGCATCTATTTTGTGCGCTGCAAATATGCCCCAGAGAAGTTTCAGTGTTGTTCTTTCCTGGAGAAAGCCGATACATACAGTTGCACTCCAACATTAGCAATGCAAATCTCCCTTGTATTCATCTGCTTCATGAGAATTACATGTCCAGCATGCAGATGATCCAGCAGATTAGGCAACCCTGCTTGAAGATCGAAGCCAAACTTTTAATAATCTTATGCAAGAGAAAGCAGTCTGATAAGACAAGTAGGGAAAGTTGCGTAAGGTGAGAAAGCGTAAATCTGAGTAAAACACCTTCAGATGATGTTATCTCTGGTCTATGAATGGACAGATACAGGCTTTCAAAAAACGTCTCTCAAGTCAGGGATCCACATCTCTGTCCTTTGAAATCAGTGAAGTGAAGACAGAAGGGAAAATATACTCATCTCTATTTGTCATCTGCAGTGTGTGTTTGTGCATGTGTGCGTCAGAGTGTGAGTGAAAAACTGTTGCCTTCACCCTCCTTCCCTTTCCCTGAAACATCTGCATGCGTTTACTGACCCCAATTTCCATAACTACATTTTGTACCAGAATGATCTGTCCAAAAGCATAAAAATATACAAGCACGCAAGTGCAACAGTTATTTAAGACACTGTGTTGCAAACCGCAAAGCATGTTATGAGCAGGAAGTGTAATGGCAATAAGATCTACTTTATTTTCTTTCATTCTCAGTTTAGGAATTAGTTATCAGAACAAAAAGAAATGCTAGATTTGGCCCGGGGTGCCAAAATGTCACCAAACATGAAGTAGGTGAAATATCGAAAGTGGGTGTCATATAGTATATAGGAGATGTGAAGCTCGTGTAAAAAAATAAAATAAATCTTGTTACTTGAGATATAGTGGAATTTCCTACAATTGTACTTGGCAAAGCACCATCACTGCTATACTGGAGGAACTCATTGGACTACAACTCCCATCAGCCCCTGCCAGTGTGGTCAGTGGTCAGGGATGATGGGAGCCGGAGTCTAGCAATGTCTGGAAGGTCAAAGGTTCCCCAACCCTGCTTAAGAGGACGTAATAAAAAGACCGGGCTTTTTGTTGTTAACGTCTACAGCCTGAGAAAATGAGAAGCCGTCACCACAGGAAGACACGGCTGACATACAATGCATGAGGGAATCCCAGAGGGATTTCTCAAGTTTTGGCAGAGAGCTTTATTAAACGGGGGCCATGCCAGGGAACACCGGCTATGTCAGAAAGCAAGCCAGAATTCCATGGGAAAGGGAGCTGACAGGAAACCACAAAGTCTATGCATTTCACTCACTGCCACTGCTAGACTTTGTCAGTCATTGCTGCACTTGCCACCTCTGCCTCTGCTGCCTCAGGTTGACAGTGTTTGCTTCTCCCTCCCTCCCTCCATCTCTCTCTCTCTGTTTCATTTGCTGCTGTAATGGAACATGATCCATAAACACATCAGAGCTCAGTCATCTTCAAGTCAGCTGCCGGTGTTTGTGTGCAGCTAAGGGATTTAGCTATAAAAGTAGGAAGTCCTCAGTTAAAATCTCCCCTCTACTAGACAGCCTTAGGCAAGTCCTCTCCTCTCTCCCCCCCTCTCTGTGCGTGCGTGTGTTTGTCTCAGTACCCCATCTATAAAACAAGAGGCAATACTCCTAATTTACTTTACAAGGTACTCCTAATTTACTTTACAAGGGTGTAGTAAGCAGGGCCTGTCCAAGACATTTTGGCACCTGAGGCGAGCCACAAAATGGCCAGGGAACAAGGAGTGAAGGTCAGCATGAGGAACAAGGTGGGGAATAAAGACCTACACTGGAAATGAAGGTGGAAGGAGACCAGCAGTGCCTCTTATTTGCCAAGAAGCCGCTGTAGAGATGGAAGTGAGTGGGGGGCCAGGATCCAGATCAGGCTTCCAAGAAATGCATAGCCCTCTGCTGCTGCTTCAGTGACAGAAACAAATAAGACACACTCCTTGGCCGCGGGATCTGCTGCTTCCTTGGATCCTGCCGCCTGAGGCAGTCGCCTCACCTTGCTTCACGCTTGAGCTGGCTCTGGCAGTAAGGAGGATAGCGTGTGTGAAGCGCTCTGAACAATTCAAAGTGCTATCCAAGTGATGATGATGATGATTTGATTTATTAAATTTGTATACACATATATCTCAGGGAGGTTTGCAACATAAAATTACAATATAAAAAACACAAAACTAAAACAAAAATAAAGACAACCCAATAATCCCCCATGCCGATGTTAGAATTCCTGATCCGTGATTGCAGTCATGGGATGGTTGTCTTTCACATGACGGTATATGTTTTGACTCCACAGAGTGGGAAGTGACGAAGACAGAATGTTTGGGTTACTGTGTTCCATGAAGTGGGACTATTCTCCTTTGTTCTTTTTTTCTTTGCCGTCTGATGCTAGAGAGAGAGGGAGCCATGTTGCAGTGCTCCATGTGTGTTTATATGTAAATAAAGTAGATTAGCCAAAGTGCTGAGTTGCTGAGGTCTGTTACGCAACTGCGCAAACTCTGCGGATCCCTAAGTGTGCCGATGTCTGTTGGCATCGGTCGCTGTGATGTTCGGGCAGAAGGTTGGTTTTGAAGCTCCCAAATGATCGATCAGGAGGGAGAGCACATGCCAGTCGGGCATATGTCTCTACCAGGGTCCTACTCGAGTGTAGGCCAAACTCCTGACAGCCACACAACGCATTTTAAAAGGGCATTGGATGGTTTTGCCTGGCATTTAAAGATGTATAATGAAGGCGCCAGCTGAACCCCCTTGGGGAGAGTGTTCCACAAACAGGGAACCACCTCAGAAAAAGCCCGTTCTCATGTTGCCACCCTTCGGACCCCTCGTGGAGGAAGCACATGAAAAAGGATCTCAGAGGATAATTCTGTAGTGGCCTTTGTTGAGTATTATTATTAATGCCAGTGTTTTAATGCTGCCATATTATCTTTGCCTGATGTTGATATTCTCACTCGTTTCTTATCCCTGTTGCATGATACTGTGGTCAGGGCCAGACTATGGGAAGTCTGTGTTTACTGAAGACAATTTATGACTTCAGCTGGCCAGACTTTAGCAAACCGAGTCAACACTGAGACAGGGTTAGGGTGCTAGTCTGCAACCTGGTAGACCAGGGTTCAAATCTCCACTCAGCCATAAAGCTGAGCCGACCTCTCAGGGTTGTTATGCGAATAAGAATGTGGAGAAGGGGAATCACATACACCACAGAAAAAGGAAAGGAAGGGTAAAAATTTCACAAAAGAAAAAAAACTATTATTATTATTATTATTTTATTAATATATCTGCAGGTTTCAGGGTGGTTTACACTGGTCATCACACTGTTGCTTTGTGGTTCCCTCACCTGATTAACTGAGTGAGCTCCTCTAATTCTTACTTCAGGGTCATCAAAAGTTAGTTTCATCTAGTAGAAAATTATTTCTCACCCTCAGATATGTACATCATTTCAGAGAAATTCACAAAATGCAAAAGCTGACCCTCGTAGGTGTTCATTAGAATACACCTGAAATGAGCCACGCTCCCATCGAACCCTTGTGGGATTTGTTCTTTGGTCGCAGACAGTTTGCTGGCAGACAGTGATTATTTTTTCCTAAATCGATGGCCTGAGGAATGACTTGTGCATCACGACATAATCAAATATGAATTGGGGAGAAATCTTTTCGAGAGTTTAATGAGATTCTCTCTTATAGATGCATCATTGACGTCCTTGGCAATAGATAAAGGCAGCCAGCGCTTCAGCTACAGAACACTCCACTCCAAAGTTCTTAACAACACAGATTTACAACTTATTTTGTGCAAAAATGTGCCAGAAACCTTCCTTAATTAAATCTGAGAAACTGAATTCTAGGAAGCAAGCAAGGAAGGAAGGTTAGATCTTGGTTGATGTTTGCAAGACGATTAAAATGATTTCATTGTTACCATTAATTAGAGTTGCCATACATCTAGAATTTCCCAGACATATCCAGAATACTGCAGTTGGAAGCAGTGTGCGGGTAGAAAATGTCCGAGAAAATCCGGATGCATGGCAACCTATGTCAGCCGTGTCAGTTTTGGCGATTACAAATCGCTCAAAAACTTCTTCTTCAAAAACAACTTTGCTAAAACTTTTCTGTCTGGATTTTCACTGTTTGAAATATGGCAAAACCCTGCCCATTAATGTTCAAAATCTGAAATGATTATCATTGAAATTATAAATAAAACTGTTGCATGCCTTTAAGACAACAGCAACATATCCCCCCCCCACATTGATATTCTCTTGGTGTACACAAACCTTGGATTAATATGAATGACTATGAGAGGGGCAGTTCTGGTTTTCCTTGCTTCAATAATCCACAGACTAGAAAAGATTTATGCACAAAAACAAAAGGACACCATGGAATTTCTGAAATAATGAGCAATTGCAAAATGATGCTCTGTTCCCACACATATACTTACCTATCAGGGTCGGTCCACCCCCCCCCCTCAGCAACACTAAAACATAGTGTTGCGAGTCAGTCTGCGAGGTTTAAAAATCTAATGGAGGATTCCATGGTTGAATTAACCAGGCAAGGGTCCTCATTACCTGTTTGTCAGACAGGAGCTAACTGCAGCAGGCACATGTTCCAGCAATGTGGATCCTCTAAGCCAGGGGTCAGCAAACTTTTTCAGCAGGGGGGCGGTCCACTGTCCCTCAGACGTTGGGGGGGGCAGACTATATTTTGAAAAACAAACAAACCAAGAACGAATTCCTATGCCCCACAAATAACCTAGAGATGGATTTTAAATAAAAGCACACATTCTACTCATGTAAAAAACCCACTGATTCCTGGACCGTTCGCGGGCTGGATTGAGAAGGCGATTGGGCCAGATCCGCCCCCCGGGTCTTAGTTTGCCTACCCATGCTCTACCAGCTTTTCTCAACCTGTGGGTCCCCAGATGTTGTTGAACTACAACTCCCATCACCCCTAGCTAGCAAGGCCAGAGCTCAGGGATGATGGGAGTTGTAGTCCAACAACATCTGGGGACCCACAGGTTGAGAACCGCTGCCTGATGTTGGTAAATGTATTTCTGATAGAAATGGGAATTGTGGGAGTTTTGCCACAGAAGTTGAAATGGGAATCTGGACTAAAATTCCTGTCTAGGTCAAGCTGCAACTATCAGCCTTGCCAGCTTAGTCTACTTATTAATGCTGACTCTGCAATTGCAAAGGTTTGACGTCAGCTTGAAATACGTCTCATTAGCAATCCGAAACAAAGTCAGAGTTTCAGAGTTAGGGTGCCTGACTCATAACAAGGGCCAATTTTATGAGCTGTGAAAAGTCGTATTCTCTCCAGTCCTCTAATTTGCAAACTTCATCAGCATCACTAGTGAGCTGTGGTGGCTGGAATGACTTATGAGATGGGAAGTCCCTGGGGCAAATCCTCACCATGAATATTCTAAGTGGCCTTAGGCAAACTATAAGACACAGGCTGCAGATGCACCAAACATTTTAAGCACATTCTTCCCACCTGTCCCTGCATCCTGGGAACTATGGTTTACCCATCACAGAGCTACAATTCCCAGCACCCCTAAAACAAACCACAGTTCCTAGGATTCTTGGGGGTGCACTTTAAATGTGTGGTGTGCGCACGACTTCTGTCTCAGCTCACAGCCAAATGCAAAGCGGTGGGTGATAATAGCTTGCTTTACATTACAGAATTGCTATAAGGTTTGCCGAGATAATGGGAAGTGCTTTGAACACAGGAAAGTGCTGTGCAAATGTTAAATATTACTATTATTTAAAAGGCGGCTGTCATCATTTCACAGACCTATGATACTCTGGTAGTTGAGTGCAATGTGTCTGTGGCTTCCACTGGTTTTAAGAGATCGGGATCACTGCTAAGATGGGAATTGGCTGCTGTCATGAGTATGCTCTTTTATTTCGTTGTTGTTGTTTAGTCGTTTAGTCGTGTCCGACTCTTCGTGACCCCATGGACCAGAGCACGCCAGGCACTCCTGTCTTCCACTGCCTCCCGCAGTTTGGTCAGACTCATGCTAGTAGCTTTGAGAACACTGTCCAACCATCTCGTCCTGGTCTTTTCCAGGGAGTCTTCTCTTCTCATGAGGTGGCCAAAGTATTGGAGCCTCAGCTTCAGGATCTGTCCTTCCAGTGAGCACTCAGGGCTGATTTCCTTAAGAATGGATAGGTTTGATCTTCTTGCAGTCCATGGGACTCTCAAGAGTCTCCCCCAGCATCATAATTCAAAAGCATCAATTCTTCGGCGATCAGCCTTCTTTATGGTCCAGCTCTCACTTTCGTACATCACTACTGGGAAAACCATAGCTTAACTATACCTTTGTTGACAAGGAGATGTCTCTGCTTTTTAAGATGCTGTCTAGATTTGTCATTGCTTTTCTCCCAAGAAGCAGGTGTCTTTTAATTTTGTGGCTGCTGTCACCTGCTCTTTTATTACTGTCCCTCAAAGGCTGGATAGCTCAGTTGGTAGAGCATGAGATTCTTAACCCCAGGGTCATGGGTTCGAGCTCCATGTTGGGTGAGAGATTCCTGCACTGCAGGGGGTTGGACTAGATGACCCCTTTCCAACTCTGCTATTTGCCCTTTGGTGGCACAATGGGTCAGTGTGTCTGGCTGTTAAGCAGAAGGTTAGTGGTTCAAGCCCACCCAGAGACGGCTGTGGGCAGGATTCCTGCATTACAGGGAGTTGGACTAGATGACCATGGGAGTGTCAGGAGCTTGTCCTACGCTCGAGTAGGACCCTGGCAGAGACACATGCCCAACTGGCATGTTCTCTCCTTCCTGGTTGATCGTTCAGGAGCTTCAAAAGCTTTCTTCAGCCCAAACATCACAGCGACCGATGCCAAAAGACATTGGCACACTTAGGGATCCGCAGAGTGTTCGCAGTTTGTGTGACAGACCTCAGCAACTCAGCATTTTGGCTAATCTACTTTATTTACATATAAGCACACACGGAGCACTGCAACATGACTCCCCCTCTCTCTAGCATCAGACAGCAAAGAGAAAAAAGAACAAAGGACAATAGTCCCACTTCACGGAACACAGTAACACAAACATTCTGTCTCCGCCACTTCCCTCTCTGTGGAGTCAAAACATATAACGTCATGTGATAGACAAAAATCCCATGACTGCAATCAAGGAGCAGGAATTCTAACAGGGAGGTCCCTTCCAGTTTACAATTCTGTGATTCTGTGACGAATCCCAGAGTGGTGACCTTGTTCTCCTGTTGCTGCAAAAACAACGAAGAAGCTTTGAGCACTTTGAAAGACTAGCAAACATACTGTGGCAGAAGCTTTTGCAAACCACATCATCAGATTCACTGGAATTTTTTTTCCTGAAGGTGGCTGAGGAATAGTGGATTTTAAAAGGTTGGAGGAAAACAGAATATGGAAGGTATTGACAGTGACAATTACATTATTCACAGGGACCATTCAAGAAGAGTGTAGATGACAACACCAACATTGGTAAGTGAATTAACACATGCGATCAAAACCACCATCCCCACCCTGTATTCAAGCCACAGGTGGTAGAACTGAACCTCTTGGCAAATTGCCACTCTTCTTGAGGTGCCTATACTTGAACAAAGAAGTTCAAAGGGAGACTTCATTGTGAAACTGCCGAATTACAACTGATCGGGAGGTTCACTCAAGTTGAGTGGTTTGAATTGGGGTGTGTATATCTCCCACGACACATGTTCATTATCAATGTTAGGGCGTTTGTGTATTCAATGCCAGCATGTTCTTTCTGTGCAAATGGTCACTCTTAATAATGACATTGTTCGTACTCCCTGTATTCCATTTCCCCCTAATCTTGTGGTATTTATAGCTGCGACTCAGGAAAACACTTAAAGCAACTGATGAAGAGGACTCTCGCCCGTGAACGCTTTTGCCATAATAAATGTATTAGTCTTTCAGGTGCCAAAAGACTCGCTTGTTTTTCCTTGTTGAAACTGGGCAGATTTCTGTGGTTCATTTTGTGCTTGCACCCCCAAGTTCAACAAGGGAGAATGAAATGTCTCTGTGACCACATTATCTCCTCCACAAACACCAGGAAAAAAGTGGGAACTTCTGCATTATTTCAGTAGGCCTCCTGGCCAATGCTGTGTCCACTAAAGCTTTGGCCTGGGAATAGGGTACTTGTGGGTCCCCAAACATTGCTGGACTACAGCTTCCCTGACCTTTGACCATGCTGGGCATGGCAGATGGGAGCAGAAGTCCAACATCATTGGAGAATTATGACTGTTGATGTTTGTGTTGTGTTGTGTTAGGCTTTGAATAATGTGTTATCTGCACTGATGTACACACTGCCCTGGAATATTGATCAGGGGTAGCATAGAGAGTTTTATGATAATGAATAAATGAACAAATGAACAAATCAAGACATTATCACCCCCACCTCAAGGTGGCATGCATGGTTTGCCCCTAATTCTTTTTATTCCCACAACAAGCTTCATAGGTAGTCAAAGCACTCTAGCCACTGGTCTTATATAATAAATAAGTATCTATCTATGGAAAACAAGGCTGGCCCAAGACATTTTGCTGCCTGAAGCAACAGAGACAATAGTGCCCCTCTCTCCTATTCCACATACAGAACCGTACTGGAATGGCAGTGATGGGTCAACAGGCTCCACTGCACCTGAAAGCAGCAGCCTAGTTTAGGAAGTACGAAGCAAGCCTCTTGGAAACACTGCTACACAAATAGAGAGAAACACACACACACACACACACAGCCTCATTCTGCCCCATGGTAGGTCCTGTTCTCTTCAAAACCTTCAAAGGAAGACAGCTTTAGAATCTGTTCTGGCAGCTTCTTCTATTGCTGAGTTGCTTTCCAAAGAAGTTTGAAAGGTTTCCAAGAAGCTCATGCTTATATCTCCCCTACTGAAGTCATTCCGGGTTTTAAAAAGTGCTTGATTTTGGGCTGGATTGCATATAATGCTTCTTCCCCTTATTCCCGGTGGGCCTGTTAAAACGAAACGCTTCCCTTCCCTCTCTTGTCCTTTTTAAATATCGCAAAGTGTCGACGCGACTCGAGCCATCTTCTTTTGTCTAGACTCAAATGCACAAAGTTGAACGCTAAAACAAAGCAGTCATGCATTTACGTCCTCCACCCCCCCAAAGTCCACCCCCCCCAAAGCTTTATCAGCTGAGCTAATGGAGCAATTCACTGCAGCTCGCAGAGCAAAGAAGAGCCTCAATTGTTCTCTGCTCTAAGAGCTAGTGGTGATGTAAAGTCAACATCCAGGGGTTACTTTCTGGAATTGTGCGTGGCTGTAGATCCATGAAGGGGGAAACGGTTGTCTTAAAGCAAGGCAAGCAATTAGGATGAAATGGTTCCACACCTGGGGGAACGATGCCCAAAATTAACCCTCAGAATGCAAAAGGTAAAACTGCTATTAAAAAAAATATATGTGTGTCTCATATTCAACATATGTTGTTGCTAACAGTATTGTGAAACCTTTGGTTCAGTTCGTTAGTAATCTGTTTACTAAGCTGTAGCACGGTGTGATCTCACGCCTGGGTTGCATTTCCTTATCTAGATGCCTGTGAAACTTTTATTTGTGGTTGCTTCATCAAGAGGCTGTGTTTCTCCAGGAATCGTGCGCTCCAAGTTTCTTCAGCCTAACACACGGGATTGTGTTATTTATTCCTTATTTCTTTATTGCATTTCTAGCCCATCTTTTTCTCCATGGAGCTCAAGGTGGTTCAGACTTGGTTCTCCCTCACCTTCCTTTTCTCTTCATAACAAGCTTTCGAGGTAGGTTGGGCTGAAAGTGAGTGACTTGCCCCAGGCCACCCTCATGGCCAAGTGGGAATTTGAACCCTGGTCTTTCAGGTCCCAGCGTGACACTCTAACCCAGGGGTAGGCACCCTAAGGCCCATGGGCCAGATGTAGCCCAACTGCCTTCTCAATCCGGTCCATGGACGGTCCGGGAATCAGCGTGTTTTTACATGAGTAGAATGCGTCCTTTTATTTAAAATGCATCTCTGGGTAATTTGTGGGGCATAGGAATTCATTCATCCCACCCCCCATATAGTCCGGCCCACCACATGGTCTGAGAGATGGTGGACCGGCCAATGGCTGAAAAAGGTTGCTGACCCCTGCTCTAACCACTGTGCCACACTGGTCTTGCAAGCAAGTGCTCGCATATTATTTCTAGTGGCCATATGGACCTGACAGCCACCCGTTGTGGTGATTCCTTGGCTAGAAAATGAAGAGTGCTGTTTGATCAACAAATAGATCCAAAAAAGATCCTCTGGAGTGGACTGTTCATGGCAGCAGTAGTTTACCCCTTGCAGAGCTTCGATTCGCAGCACCCTTAAAAACTCTCCTGCTGGAAAAAAAAGAGAGAAAAGGTAATCTTTGATTATTCCTCCTTTCTGTAGGCTCATGAAAAGTTGGTCCAGAGAGCTGGACCTTTCACTCACGGAAGCGACATTTGTTTTGCTGTTTGGGTACGTCGGACGTATTCTTACACAACGGGTGGCTGTCAGGTCCATATGGCCACTAGAAATAATATGCGAGCACTTGCTTGCAAGACCAGTGTGGCACAGTGGTTAGAGCAGGGGTCAGCAACCTTTTTCAGCCATTGGCCGGTCCACCATCCCTCAGACCATGTGGTGGGCCAGATGGAGCAACAGGATGCGGCTGATGCATCCACATGGAGCAACAGGATGCGGCTGATGCCAACAGGCCTGCTCCTTCCATTGCTCTGTCCTTACTAAATTAGCCATCTACCTATTCAGAACACCTGTTCTCAGTCACTGCATCCCTACAGAGTGTGTACATGCCTGAGAGCTCTCTGATTTCCTAAACTGTATCCAATAAATATGGTGTTCCCACCATTTCCCCTACAGTGGTACCTTGGGTTACGTACTTAATTCGTTCTGGAGGTCCGTTCTTAACCTGAAGCACCACTTTAGCTAATGGGGCCTCCTGCTGCGGCCGCGCCACTGGAGCACAATTTCTGTTCTCATCCTGAAGCAAAGTTCTTAACCCGAGGTACTATTTCTGGGTTAGAAAAGTCTGTAACCTGAAGCCTATGTAACCTGAAGCGTATGTAACCCGAGGTACCACTGTATTTATGAGTCCCTCTGGTTCTTTGAGGTTGAGTTATTACTGGAACATATGAAAATACAAGCGTTAATAATAATAAAATAAGTGAGAGGTGTATGCTTTCAGATCTGGGATCCCCCAAGATTGGGGAATCAATCATCTATTTGTTCCAGCTCTGCAAGTGATTTTTCACTTCCTATGCAGTGATAGCATACATCGACCCTAGCTTGCACCAAGGCTCTTGGATAGCACTCCTAAAGCAGGACATTTTTTCTTGCAGGAAGAAGGGGCAGTCAAAATTCCGTATCCCTAGCTTGCTTTCCGCATCTAGAATGCAGTTTTGTGACCTATTAGTTGATGCTTTGGCTAGGACTGCCCCTGCATACACACTATACATTTAAAACACATGGCTTCCCCTAAAAGAATCCTGGCAACTGTAGTTTACCCCTTGCAGAGCTTCGATTCTCAGCACCCTTAACAAACTACAGTGCCAGGATTCCCTGGGGAGAGTCAAAAGCTTGACATGTGCTTTCAGCGTATGGTGCGCATGTACACAGCCTGGCGCATAGGTGACATCACTCGTTACGTCCTTTAAAGAGGATTGCTATTCATGTATTGTTAGACAACAAGGGGAAAACTTTTATCTTCAATTCATCAGTAAAATCTTTCCGGATTTCAATGGAAAAATAAAATGGATAAGTATTAATTGATACAAATAAGCATCTGTTGAATCAGCTGGGCATTTCATAAATGTGTGACATTAAGTATCGGGAAATCACATCAAGGCCGGCCTTTTCAATTGACCTCTGCTCAATAGTCTTTTGAAAGGTGACATCAAAAACACTAGAATTAAGCTTAGCGTGTATCAGGTTACTTAACAGATACAGAAAGATACCATTGGCTTATCTCTTTAACTACCTCACTTAGAAGAAGAAGAAGAGTTTGGATTTGATATCCCGCTTTATCACTACCCAAAGGAGTCTCAAAGCGGCTAACATTCTCCTTTCCCTTCCTCCCCCACAACAAACACTCTGTGAGGTGAGTGGGGCTGAGAGACTTCACAGAAGTGTGACTGGCCCAAGGTCACCCAGCAGCTGCATGTGGAGGAGCGGAGACGCGAACCCGGTTCCCCAGATAACGAGACTACCGCTCTTAACCACTACACCACACTGGCTCTCCACTTAGCTCTGTTTCATAAACATTTTGGTACACTTAAAGGTTGCATATCTACAGCTGGAATGAATCTTCACAGCAGACTTTGATCTTTCTCGATTTCACGAATCTACATAAAGAGAATTGGAGTACTTGACGACGGAAACGTATACAGCAAACTCTCTTTTAGGCCTAGGCAGACAACCCATTTATATTCAAACACGCTGATTTTTCCTACCAACCCAGACTGAATTTGCACACGGTAAAGTGGTCCTGAGTGCTTCCTAAAAGATGGGGTAGGATGGCATAAGAAATCGAGACCCAGGCACAACGTGGAGGGCTCAGATGATTGCGTTGCCGTGCACAAATTCAGGGCTGTTGCAGAGGAAACAGATACTTGAAACTGCAGAAATTGTCATTAGTCATGATGTGTACTGACTGCACATGGAGCTATTTCAACATGTACAGGAAGCCATGATTGACAGTGGATCCCCACTGCATGTGCAGAAGGTAAAACAAATGCATGGATTTGTGCCACATGTCAGACTACAAACAGAATCTACATAATTCCACACAAGGGAGCAACTCCTGCTTCGGATAAAGCCGCTGTCAGCAGTGGCGTAGCGTGGGTTGTCAGCACCCGGGGCAAGGCAAGTAATTTGTGCCCCCTAACCCGTGGATTTGCGCCCCCTAACCCTAACCCCCAGATGTTGCGCCCGGTGCGGCCGGCCCCCCCTGCGCCCCCCACGCTACGCCACTGGCTGTCAGTTTGAACTGCCGAAACAACTCAGCGCAGAACAAATGTAAAGTCACAAATGGGTTGTCTGAACTGGCCTTTCTTTAAACCACTAGGAGGCTGTGCATCCACGATCAAAACAATCTACTTTTTATAGAATTCCATACTGCCAACATATCTTAGAAAAGATACTTGGTGTGGTTTTTCTGTCCCTGGAGTAAGCCTGATTTTCTTCTGAACTGTGTTTGGAAAGGACAGCAATCCTTGCTACCAATCCGAGCACTAATTCAGGCTTATTCCTCCCGTCTAATGGAAAATAGGTTGCTTACTTTTTGTTAACTGTGAAAGTGTCTTGTTCGTTTACATGTACACTCGCTTCCCCTTTAAACAAACCGAATAAGCTACTTAACGTAGGGCCAGAAGAACCATTGGTCCTCCCAGCTCAGAATTCTAGGGATTGAACCTGGCACTTTCTGCATGATTTTTAAAGTGTGTGTGTGTGGTGGGATTATTATGGAGAGGGTGGGGGAAATTGGGTTAGTGACATCACTGGTTCCAGCCAGTCCGTGCTGCACAGGGTTAGCTTCATTCTGGTGCGATGCAAAATCATGATGATGTTACGGCACTGAACTAAGCTCCGTGCTTGTGCTTCCACAGGGGGTTCACTGTTCAAATTATAGACATTTGTATGCACTCTTAGTTACCTCTGCAGAGGTTATTTCAATGATTTGGATAGGTGTGGTGCCATAATGCTGTGCTGCTATATGAATCAAGTCAAGTGTGGGCAGAAAGGAGATCAGAATCTACTGGTAGATTTCCAGGTTGCTTGCAGCAGATCGGCAAACATGTTTGTCTCTGACAGTTAAAACCAAGGAACAGCGCCTGAGTTTCCTTTCCCCCTCCTTCCTCCCATCCATTCTTTTTCTTCTTCTCCCTTTTGTGTTGTGTCTTTTAGATTGTGAGCCCGAGGACAAGGACTCTCTTATCACTGACATTTGTAAGCCACTGTGGGAGCTGCTTTTTGGCTGAAGAGTGGGATAACTCTTTAAATAACGCTTTAAATAAACAACCAAGCAAATAACTATATATACATTGGCAATGATGGAATGACTCTCTCCCTTGCCAATAAATAAATGAATTAAACTGCTGAAATGAAGAAAACTTTGTGTAACCTGGAATGGATTTTCATGTGGAAGGATTGTGAACTCAGCTCAGCTCTGCTGCACAAGACACAAATCCCTGTCGTCAGCCTCTGCTCAAAGGCACCATGCTCTTTAACTCTGTATCTTTTACACCTGGCCCCAGCTGGTGGAGCTCAGGGATCTAGTAAAACACAAAGCAGATCCTGCAAGCCTGAAGTCTGCTCCTGAAGTAAGTACAGTGGTACCTAAGGTTACAGACGCTTCAGGTTACATATGCTTCAGGTTGCAGACTCCGCTAACCCAGAAATAGTAGCTTGGGCTAAGAACTTTGCTTCAGGATGAGAACAGAAATTGTGCTCCGGCGGCGCGGTGGCAGCGGGAGGCCCCATTAGCTAAAGTGGTGCTTCAGGTTAAGAACAGTTTCAGGTTAAGAACGGACCTCCGGACTTCCGGGATAGCGCGAACGGGTAATGGCGGACTCCCTCCGAGCTCCGGAGGGAGTCGGCTCCGTTGAGGACGGGTCTTGCCGTGCCGGCGACACGGGGACCCTTAAAACCTCAGGCGCGGATGCCTGAGGACTTGGTGACTCGGTGGGCACCTTAAGCGCCCTCCCCGACCCGCGAAGAGCCTTTTTAAAGGCTGCGGAGTGGACTGGGGAGTGGCGTGGTGCTGAGAGTCCATCGCTACCTCGGCGGAGCGAAGCCGCGAGCCAGGACCGAAGAGCGCTATCTTTTTTCCTGAAATCGGACTGGAAATGTAACCCGTGAGTAGAAGGAAATTTCGGCACTAAAAGATTTTATCTTTGAATTTAAGTACGATCGGGGGGACGTGTTAAAAAGGAAGTCCACACTCCCCCCCCCACTAAAAGACTCAAAGCAAAGAGAGACCACTAGGTCGGAAAAGACGCTGGTGTTCAAATAGATAACTTTCATAAATTGGATTAAGAAGTATTTGCGCTGGAGAGGAAGAGAGAGGAATTTCAGAGGTCTGTTTTTTTTTGGTTGACCCCCCCCCCCCTAGACCCGGGAAGTGCCCTGTGTGTGAGCCCGGGAAAAAGAACAAGGAGTTTGACAGCTGTCAAAAGAGCTGTCAAACGGGAGACTAAAGATTGGAACTGTGTTAATAATATCTTTTTGGATTAAAAGTGATACATTAAAAGTGAACTGATTGGAAACAAGGTGACTGTGAACAACAAAGTAACGGATTGGTGGAAAAGAACTGATGGAAACCCCCCTGGAGGGAACTAAAGACATTGCAATGGCTGCAGAAGGGAAAGTATGGGCGGAGATAGAAAGAATGTTTTGTCTTGTGGGAATCCTACAAGAGCACAGTACTCTCATGAGTGAACAATTGATGACCTTCAATTTTGAATTAAACAACTCTGTTGACGACACAAAGTGGATGGAAAAAAACTCTGCAGCTGCAGAAGAAAAGATAATCTTGGAGCTGGGGGAAAAAGAAGAAGAGAGAGGAGAGGAAATGCAAGAGGAAAAAACCAACCAAGAGCCTGCAACCTTTGGAAACAAGGGAAATAAAGAAGATGACCAGTGGATTACAAATCTGCAGAAGGAGAGAAAGATAAAGGAAGAAGCCCCTGAAATAACTCGAATTTTGGATCATAAAAAAATAGACATTTACGATTGGGACTTCTTCCTTAAGTTGGAGTATGGGAGACTGATTGATCCTGGCCAGAAATTGCTCCTGGTTGATTCGGAAAGAGGGGAGGGGTGGATGGCAGAACCCCCTCGAGAAGAGAAGGCCAACAAAATGGACTGCCAACAAAATTGGTGGAGAGAGACCAACTGGGGCTTAAGGGCCTCGGATGTGAGAAATCCGGGCTAAAATGGTTTTTTTTTCTTTAAGGACATCGGTTTGGGAAGGGACGGATACCGGGGAAGGGGGGAGGGGAGAGTAGAGTAGTGATAATCTGAGATTTAGAATGGGAATATAGGATTTTTGGCTTAACATTTCAAGGAGGGAATTTATGGGAGAGAATTTAGGCCGACTCTAGAGAAAGTACTTAATGTTTAAAGTTAAATAAGTAAAATTGGGCCAAGAAAAAGTAATAAACTTTAAGAAAAGACAAGAATAATATTTAAGAGACGGGAGAAAATAATTTGCTGAGACAATTAAGGAAATTGGAAGGTGGAAAGGGGGGTGTGGGGAAGTCAAGGCAAGAAGGGAATGAAAGTAAGCTTATGAAATTATACGTGTTTTGTTGTGTTTTTATGTTTGTATGTCTATTAAAATGTGAAAACCCAATAAAAATTTTATAAAAAAAAAAAAGAACGGACCTCCGGGACGAATTAAGTACGTAACCAGAGGTACCACTGTATAGTCATACCTCGGATTGAAGTAGCTTCAGATTGAGTGTTTTCAGGTTACGCTACATGGCAACCCGGAAGTACTGGAACACGTTACTTCTGGGTTTTGCCGCTCACACATGCGCAGATACTCAAAATGACATCACACGCATGTGCGGAAGCGGCGAATCACTGCAGTTAAACTACAGTAACTGTTTATGGGGAAATTGCCCAATAAGGATCCTCTCTATTCTGGGATCTGCATAATAAACCCCCAGTAATTATCTTAATTCATAAATGCTTTTGTGTTTCTCAGCTACCTTTCCCCCCTATTTTGGGCACCCTATAATTACAGACAAATGTCATGTGGGACCCTTCCTAGGGACTGGTGGGAGAAGGGGCTGCTGCGCCGCGTTTGATTTGCTGCACAGAAAAAGCAGCGCGAGAGTTTTGAGCCTAGTTGCATCATTAATTCTCACCTTTGATCAAATACATTTCCAAATGCTTAATCCTGACATTCAGGGTTTCCTCCTAATCTCCCAAGTCTCATTTGGCACCATCAGCGGCAGGCAGCTGAACGAAAGGCTCTCACACTGCTGACTGATAGACTTCTGATATTGTCCTGCGTCTCGCTTACTAATTATGCCCAAGCTGCTCATCATCCAAGATACTGTTTACGCTAGGAATTTTTCGACTGTGCGTCTCAGGGGCAATTTGCTTGTAGTGGGGAGCTGGGAATTCTCTGAAGCCTACTTTTTAACAAACAAACAAGCAAACATACATACATACAAGCCTTTGCTGTTCTTCCACGCTGCAATCAAACACCAAAAGCTGCCTTATAAACCAGGTCAGCTTGCTTGTTCATTTAGTCCAGGTCTGCGGACTTTGACTGGCAGTTGCTCCCTGGGGTCCCTCAGGTAGAGAGTAGGGCTCTCCACATCACCTGCTGCCAGGTTCTTTCTAACTACAGGTACCCGAGACTGAACGTAGGAATCTAGAGTATACAAAGCACAGGCTCTGCTGCACGGTCGTACTGTGTTTACATTAACCCCCCCCCCATTCTTTGACTGCAACAACTTATGCTCCAAAAAGCCGTTGTAAAGAAAAACCATTAGGGTCACATTCTGAGTGCTCTCACATAACTGTAAACATTCATAAAAGGTAAAGGGACCCCTGACCATTAGGTCCAGTCATGGCCGACTCTGGGGTTGTGGCGCTCATCTCGCTTTATTGGCCGAGGGAGCCAGCATACAGCTTCCAGGTCATGTGGCCAGCATGACTAAGCCACTTCTGGCAAACCAGAGCAGCGCACGGAAACACCGTTTACCTTCCTGCCGGAGTGGTACCTATTTATCTACTTGCACTTTTATATGCTTTCTAACTGCTAGGTTGGCAGGAGCAGGGACCGAGCAACGGGAGCTCACCCCGTCGCGGGGATTCGAACCACCGACCTTCTAATTGGCAATTCCTAGGCTCTGTGGTAGAGACATCACCTTGCCAACAAAGGTCCGTATAGTAAAAGCTATGGTTTTCCCAGTAGTGATGTATGGAAGTGAAAGCTGGACCATAAAGAAGGCTGATTGGCGAAGAATTGATGCTTTTGAATTATGGTGCTGGAGGAGACTCTTGACAGTCCCATGGGCTGCAAGAAGATCAAACCTCTCCATTCTTAAGGAAATCAGCCCTGAGTGCTCACTGGAAGGACAGATTGTGAAGCTGAGGCTCCAATACTTTGGCCACGTCATGCGAAGAGAAGACTCCCTGGAAAAGACCCTAATGTTGGGAAAGATGGAGGGCACAGGGAGAAGGGCACGACAGAGGACGAGATGGTTGGATAGTGTTCTCGAAGTTACCAGCATGAGTTTGACCAAACTGCAGGAGGTAGTGGAAGACAGAAGTGCCTGGCGTGCTCTGGTCCATGGGGTCACGAAGAGTCGGACACAACTAAATGACTAAACAACAACAACAAAGGCTCTGTGGTTTAACCCACAACGCCACCTGCGTCCCTTTTGTAAACAGTCATGGCTTCCCTCAAATGATTCTGGGAAATGTGCTTGGTTAAGGGCGCTGATGACCTCGCCTAGCTGCAACTTCCAGCCCCCTGAACAAACCACAGTTCCCAGGATTCCCCATGACTTTGAAAGTGGTATAATAAGAGTGCCTTAAATGTACATCTTGCGGGTGAGTTAAGTCTGGGGAGAAAGGGGGCCTGGGAATTCTGGGATAGCTTCATCGGTAGAGCATGAGACTCTCAATCACAGGGTCTTGGGTTCGAGCCTCACGTTAGGCAAAAGACGACCCCCACCAAAAGACCACCGTTTATACGGCAACACTTTGGAGTGTTTAAGATTATCACATTATCACTCAGTCACAGTGGCCACTGTTATTGAAGCGTTGGAGGCAAGACACCTGGGCCGGCTGCTGCTTCTCTGTCTATAACGGGGGCACATGCTTAGTTTCATGGGCACAGCTGATGATGGCTCCCAAGTGTCATGTCCATACTTGAAATGCGCAGCAGAGGAGAAGCCCATTCCCTCTCTCCAGGCTGAATTACTTTTCTTGCTGCAAAGATAAGTGCACTTGCTTGAGACTCTCACGTATATGTGCTGGATTCAGGGCCGGATTAAGACCTTTAGAGGCCCTAAGCACTTAAAAGATTTTGGTGGCGCCCCCCCCATATATATCTAATTCAAAATGTAAACAATAATAAACCTAAAATAACATAATAGCACTATTATGTCCATGACAGTCACTTTTTACATGGTGCCTTAGAATCGGTCATAAATAGAATGAAACTCTAGGGTGATTCCCTTATTAGTTATCACAAACAACATAGCATTTGGTATCCAAATTAATGACGAGACGAGTTCATAGTGATGCACATATGATTTCAACACAAGTTGACACATTGATTGCCTCCAAAATCTATGTGGTTAACATTTCGTTGCCCCTAAATGCCTCCAAAAGAAAAGTTCTCTCCTAAATTCTTGCCAAGGTCTTTTAAAAAAACCCAAATCTGAAGAACCCCCCCCCCCCAGCAACACTGTATGGAGAACTGCTTCACGTTATCTCAGTGGACAACTGAATGAGATAGCCGATATGATAAATATTAGAACGATCATGTGAGTGGTAACTCAGTGAGCCAAGTTACCAGATTCTAACTTGGCTGTATTCCCAAGATTAATGTAGATCATAAATCTCTGTTTTACCTATTTCACATTATATTATTATTATTATTATTATTATTATTATTATTATTATTATTATTAATTTTGTGTTTGTGTGTGTGTAATTTTTTCATTTATTGTAGGAGCCTTTTTTGAACCTGGTTCAGCTGCACCATGTGGTTCATGGTAAATCCAGCCATGGGAATTTTCTCTGCTGCCCCCTTCCCTTTATTCCCTAAGCGTGTGCTCATTTTGCTTATTGGTTAATCCCGCCCCAATTCAGGACTCTCTTTGGTGGAGAGATGTGATATTGCTTTTCTTGGCCCCCACACAGTGTTTAGTGAGAAGGTTTCTGCCTGCATAGATCAGATAGTCCTGTCTGGCTGAAACCCTAGGATCACAGGTATAGTCATGTGCAAAGGGAAAAGCTTTTGCAATAGCACTTAGAAACGTGGGTACTGCAGCAAAGTGTTGCAGCACTGAGTGTTCCTGTGCTTGCTTTTAGCAGGTCAGCCTCACATTTCTCCAGGAGAGTCCATCCCATTCCCCAGCCCTCAACAGGCATTCAGGGGTTAGTGTTCAGTCTTTATTAGGTCATTTTTGGGTGCCCACCCCCCAAGGCCTTCTGCGAAAGTGTCTTTTGTACGTCTTTAAAACTTGGGGTTCTCCAAAGCCCGCCTCTTGCACTGTCATTTTGCCTACATAAAAACGGCACTTGGATAATGAGTTTGCTATTAGAAAAAGATATTTCCTTTGCCCGGATCATGAAAGGAGCCAACCCTTTGTTTAATTCATGAAATGAACAGCACGTTGTTAAAACAACATGCCCCTTTGTGAAGTAGGCATTTAATCACGACTGCAAGTCTCTTTCTTAAATTTAGGCTACGGTGGCGTTGCCAATTTGATAAACTAGGCAGAGTTTGCCGAAATGCTACAGGTAGAGGCAATTCATGAACCAATGTTCTTGTTTCATGAATAATGTAAAGAATGTATTTAATTCAGACATCAGTGTCTTTAATTCAGACATACGGCAGTTTCTGACATTATGAATCCAACGATGTTTTATGCTTGTGTCTTGAAGCTTATTTCCAGGAACGAGTGACAACACTCCCCCCACCCCACCCCGACCCACAGTTCTGCTTGTCTCGTTGAAATATTTTTGGCTGCCCTTAATATTCCTCAGATATTTGAATTCTGCTTTAGGCGAAATCTGACGGCAACCCAGCAATACGCAGAAACCTTCTAAAAAGGTATTTAGTTCTGTTAAGTTATTTTTGGTTTCCCTTGAAAGTCCTCCGAAGTTCTGTCTGAGACCCTCCCTCACTCCCAACCGGCTTCAAAACGCTCTTTAAGTAGAGACTCTATTAATACTCAGCCTCAGGGATGGGAACCAAGCGCAGTGTTTTTTTCATCAGTACTCTTCTGGGGGTCCACATGACAGTACTGGGCAGGGCCAGAGGCAAGAGTGGATGGAACAATGGATGTGATTCTGACCTCTGTCCAACAGACTCCATTGCAGCCACACCGAAGATAGGACTGGTCCACACCTCTGTTTTCCCTGCTGCCACTTTCCCCCGGGGAAACCCACTCTCTATTGCTGGAATGGCACAAAAAACCATCGGGTTTTCTATGGATTTCCATTGGTTCCGATTCAGCAATAAAGAACCCTTTGCAAATGCAAAACTGCTCGAACCTATGTCTAGAATTCGTGCAACAAGTGGGTGCTGGCAAACTCAGGAGCATCTGGAGGTTTGCAGGACTACCCCCCAAAAATGTCTTTTTTCATTTTGGGGTGGCGGCGGGGGGAACACACTCACCAATAGTTCAACAGCATGGAATGCTAAGAGACTGAATAAAACCCCCCACTGTTGTGCAGATGGGAGAGGGGGACTAAATAGAGCAGCTGAAAGGAGGAGGACACACATACAAACCACTGTCTGGATAGGTCACTTCCTGGTTCACACTGAGAAGCTATTTTAAAACGCCCCCAGGGGCAGAAGTGAGAGCTGCTGGTAGAAATCAATGGAGGAATGCAAAATGTCCATGTTGCTGAGTCTGGGCACTGTCATATGCACACTTACCAGGCCCCCTCCCCCAACTCCCCCATCCTGAAGTAGCAGCAAAAGAAAGTGTGTGCACTCTAATTCAGATCCTATTCAGTACGAGGTAAAAGGTAAAGGTAAAGGTACCCTTGACCGTTAGGTCCAGTCGCGGACGACTCTGGGGTTGTGGTGCTCATCTCGCTCTATAGGCCGAGGGAGCCGGCGTTTGTCCACATACAGCTTCCGGGTCATGTGGCCAGCATGACTAAGCTGTTTCTGGCCAACCAGAGCAGCGCACGGAAATGCCATTTACCTTCCCGCCGGAGCAGTACCTATTTATCTACTTGCACTGGCATGCTTTCGAACTGCTAGGTTGGCAGGAGCTGGGACCGAGCAACGGCACATTGAATTCAGCAGGTTATACATTGAATGGGTCACAGCAACCCTGCGGTGTTGTTGTTGTTGTTTTTAATTAAAACTTAATTCCCCTCCCCAGCAAAAATACTTGACATAGATATGATGACATCAAATATCGTAAACTCTCACAGCTGAGAAAGACTACACAATGCAATTAAAAACTTAACTCCCCCCCCCCCAAATACTTGGCATAGATATAATGATATCCGATTTTGTAAATTCTCACAGCTGAGACAGACTGCACAATGCAAGGTAAAATAAAGCAGGCATAGGTTATGTTATTATCAAACCCGTGATCAGAAATGCTTCGTAACTGGGTCTTGCAAAATAGGGGCAACCCAAAAACTGGGAAGAGGAAAAGCAACAGAGCGGCTGGAAATCTGAAGGTTTAATTCCGAAGGCTGCAGCTAAAGGGTTGGCATCACAGGGGTAGTTTTATATGAAAGTCTACCTCTCTGCAAGGAAACACAGAGTTACAAAGGGATAATGGCAACGGAGGAACGGGAACAAAGTTGATTCCGAACCCTGCCACTTACTTTTTAAGCAGATCTATGGCAGATGTTTATCATTAGGCTACATTGTACATCGACACCACGATCATCAGAATGCGGAATGCATAGCTGGGAAGGAAGGAAATTATTTCCCATCATGACTAATAGCACAATTCTCCTGGTGACATTTCATGATTCCCAACCCCCCAGCACAAACGGCACATTGCTTTATTGCTCCATAATTGATTAGCCATCCTTTAATCATGATAGTCAAGTTCCCATTACTTCATTATCAAAATTAATATTTCATTCACATTAATTTGCTTTGGGGCACAGTTGTCCTTAGCCTTAGGAGACCTCGGCTAAAAATCGAGGCTTGCTGTATGGAGCCCTGGATTCAAATTCCTACTCATGCAAATGAGAACTATCAGTGCTGCTTCCAAGCTTTTGGGGGGTGGGGAGGAGATTCTGTAGGTCCCCTTTCTACTTGCTGCTGCTCATTCACTTGCCCTTCGAGGGAAGAAGGCTCAGAGCCAGGGAGGGACAATGATGAGTGGTCAGAGGGAGAAGAGGGAGCAGACGGGAAGGAGGAGGTGTCAGAAGCTGAAGAGGGAACAGGGCTTAGTGAGCAGGAAGAGGCTGTGGCAGAGAGCAGTCCAGACTCAGCAGCAGAGGGGGCCAAGAGGCAGAGATCAGGCAGGCTACTGAAGAAGCCAAGGAGTTTCCTGCTCCTGCTGCAACCAGCTCCCCTCCCCACTGGCCTTCCAGGACCAGAAGAGGCATGAAGAGGGCGGACCAGAGACAGACACGTTGACAGAGTCTCAAATTGCTTGGGAAAGACTTGGGGGCTTAGGCAACTGTGGGAAGATGGGGACTTTCAGTCCTCACAACTGCCCCATTGGGGCAAGATCTACCGGGAAGAATTGCTGTGCTCACAAGGCCTGGTCTCCTGAGCTGTTTGTTTCTTAGAATAAAGATTTAAATTCACTGATGCCGTGTGAATTACTGCTGACCTCGCTCAGTATTCCATCCTTTCTCAAACTTGGGTCCCAGATGCTGTTGGATTACAACTCCCATCATGCCTAGCTACCAGGACCAGTGGCCAGGGATGATGGGAGTTGAGGTCCAACAACATCTAGGGAACCCAAGTTTGAGAAAGGGTGATACACTAGCTGGCAGTGGCTCTCCAGCCCTACCTGGAGGATTTCTGGGATTGTACCTTCTGCTACCCACTGAGACATGATCCTTCCTCTTCCCTATCCTTTCTACATGGCCAGCAAGGGAGTGGTTGAGTCCCAAAGAGGAGGAGGCTCCTTTACCTTGCTCCTGTCACTTGCTCTGACAAGTTGAGTGAAGAGGTGGTCAAGTGGAGGAGGATCAGGGCCACAGGACTCTGGTGGCCAGAGTGGGTCCCTGAGTCAGGACATTGGCCCAGCAATACCAACCCTTGCAGATGTCAACATGAATAATGGCCTACCTTGCAGGACAGTTGTGCTATACAACCAGTTTTCCCCTGAGAACAACTCCCCGAGTTTGCATCTTCTACCCTCAATCTGAAGTGAACCCAGAGAACCAGCATGTGCTGGCAAGATAGAAGATCCTGTCTCATATCATTTGGCATATACAATAGAACTGTGGTGGGCAAAGAGATGGCAGGGTCCATGGAGAGATGAGCACAAGCCAACCTATGCGGTTGAAATATCATAGGAACCATTGACACAGGGCTTGGTTGCACACATGCAACAGGAAGGAAGGGAGAAGGACTCTCAAGCATGTCACACGCAGCAGCACCCCCAACACATAAGGATTTGTTACTGTGGACTAAGTACTGTGGACTAAGTGGACTATGGCCTGCAAAAAAAGAGGTGGATAGATTGCATGGGGGTCAAGGGCCTCAAGATGCTATCTCATCAGGAGGACGTAATAATTGGGGTGGAATTCAATGTTGCATTAACAGGAGCGTTCGGCCAGTGCAGGCGTTTTGCATTTTTACCAGACAGAATGATCTCCCTTCCTCTTCTCCCCCTTTCTACCCCACGCACTGTTCTGCAGGTTCTCCTGAAATTCGAGAGCGGGATTTGGGGGGGGGGAGGCATGGGGGGCATGTGGGAGAGGATGGAAGAAACCCCATTACACTAGTGGGATTCCTTGTGCTGGCTTCCGCTAGCACAGTGGGCGAGTTGAATAGCAGACATGCTCTGTAGTTTCGTCGGCACCTGTTGCAGATCTTCCCTTTCCAACAAGCCTTTTAAAGTGGCGGTTTTTATCCAGGCATTCAGTTGGGTGGGTAAGGGACTTGCAGCCATTCACTCCTGCACATCACCCGCTTTATAGACTGGACATCCTGGGTGGAAGCACAAGTGAACTCACCCTTAGAATTGCTTGCTCACCTAGACACAGGTTGTCGTGTGCAGGTTGCAGCTTTTCAGATGACAGTCTCAGTGCCTTGGCTGTGCATGTAAATCCTTGATGAATATAGGTTGGGTGCTTAAGGCTTCAACCTCTGTCTCCTGCTCCCAAAGCATGCATCACCAAAAAAGGCGGACAAAAATACATGCTAATTTATGTTTGTAGACACAAATTTAGAAATTCTGTCTTTAGCGGTTTTGCCTGCAGAGCAGGCAGCAGGAGTGAAGACCTTTGCCCTGGCCAAGCCTATGGGAGTCCCTCCTGCTCTTTTGATGCTCTGTATTGTTTGTCTAAAGAGAGACAAATCATGCACGTTGCCTTGAGTTTACTGGTGTGCCTTGAGTTTATTGGTGGAGAGTAAGGATATGGATGGATGAATGAAATACAATGTGTTATGGGGGGGAAGTGGATTTTGAACTTGGACAAAAAGTGATGATGATGATGCCATGATATCTTCTCTCCCTGTCCCTCTGCTTTGTTTGAAAGCAAACAGATCAAAAGTTCAGTAGTTAAGACAACCCTTGTCCTCGGCCGTACAATCCAAGGGTACTTGAATGAAGCTAGGAAAGTTCATTCCAGGTGAGGTGCTTCGTATGTGGAGTAGCAGGAAACAAAATACTTTCCCGAGAAAAGAATTGAGTCCCAATGTCTGTGGTGGAACAGTAGAAGTGTGACATCTTTAGGTTCAGTTCTGGGGAGGAAGAAGAAGAGGAGGAGGAGGAGGATGAGGATTGTAGAGTTGGAAGGGGACCCTGAGGATCATCTGGTCCACCCCTGCAATTCAGGAATATTCAGGCATCCCATACGGGGATCAAGCCTGCAACCTTGGCGTTATCAGCACCACGCTCCAGCCAACCGAGCTAAGAAGATCTGTTCTCTGCAGTGCTTTTTTCTGAGGAGACACATACCCCTAAACATTTTGTGAATCTTTGCACTTTCGTCCATTTACTGTATTTATTTTCCCCTCATTTGAACTATAAAATGGTGATTTTCTTGAGTCAAAATCTGAGTACCCCTAAACATTTTTTTAATAAAAAAAGCACTGCTTCTCTGTATCCATAGCAGTGCCCAGACAGGCTGACCCACCAGAAATATTGAGCTGGCAAGATGGACTTGAGCAACTTTTGGTTAGGCGGGCCTCTCTTTTTCCTTTCTGAAGCCCCAAACCTGTGCTTCACCTCCCAATAGTTTGGCCGAGTGTCTTTTTCAGAGCTCACCTTGCACAGCAAAGTGGGCCTTTCCCTTACTCAACCCTAGACTTTTATTTATTTCCCTGAGAACAGATAACTACCATATCTACAGCTACCCCCTTTCCCGGGTTTAGGAGGCACCTCTAGAAAGAGCAGTTGGGGGTGCCCACAGGAACATGGATTGTAACAGAGCTGATTCTTCCTCAGCCCATTTCATCACAACTGCAAGGCAGCTGTCAGCTCAAGCCGGCCGATTCACGATTTCACTGCTCACCGCCACCATCCATAGCTGTTATCCCCCTCCACCCAACACACCCGCAATAACTGCCGCCGCTGGCAAAACATGGGAGCGGTGTGTGTGTGTTAAGTGTTCCCCCATGGGATGTCTAGGGGTGGGGTGGAGGGGGTGTGATGAGGGCCTCCAGGAGCCATTGCTAAAACAAGAGCCAGGGTTCAAAGTTGGCAGTGGTGGGGTGTCTCTCTGCACAGGCACCAACTCTTTGTCCTTGGCCAGCACCGAGGAAAGCAGGCACCCTGCAAAGGTAAAGAGCGCGCGCGCGCGCCCCGGCCCACAGGGGCGCGCGCGCGCTCTGCCAGCCGAGTAAAGCGAGTGAGCGCCGCCCCCCTCCACCGTTGCTGCCACCTTCTCCCTGTCAACTCCCCCCCCCCTACTCTTCCCACCAGGACATACACCGCCCCCCCCCCACGCCAACCCGCTCCTTCCTCCGTTTTGGAACTTTGCTGACTGCAACGTTCTGGAGCCGAACGTAGCGGCACAAGGGGGCGGAGGCGGTGGAACGTTCGATCCTTGCCTCGTTGCATCCGGCCTTTCCTCCCCCCGGGGAAAGCGGGGGGGGGGAGAGCGTGAGAAAGAGGGAGCTGGCGATCCCCGAGCCACGTTACCCCTTACCCCGCCGCGGGAGCTGGCTTGGAGGAAACGGTGCGAGGTGGGGATTGGTGGTGGGGCTGGGGGAGGAGAGGCGGCAAAGGGGAAATAAATAAATAAATTAGGAGGCCTCTGCAGCACCACCCTCCGGCCATCCAGCCGCACTGCACCTCCCCCTTTCTCACTCACTCACTCACTCTCCCCCCCACCCCACCCCCCCGCTCCGACTCTCAATGTTCCACACTGCCCGGCCACAGAGCCTCCTCTGCTGCTTTATTTCAACGCCCCCCCCCACCCCACACCCGGGGCTGCTTCCATCCCCTCCAAGGACATTTTCTCTCCCCTGCCCTCCCCCCCTCCCGTCCATCCCTCCCCCCTCCGAGCTAACGTCGGGACAGGACGCCTGCGAAGGTAAAAGGAGAAACGGGTTAGGTGGCTGCAGCAGGAGCCTGGGCGAGCATGGTGGGGGGAGGAGGAGAGAAGAGGAGGAGGAGGAGGAGGAGGAGGGAAAAAGGAGCGCGGCGCCCGAGGTTGAGGGGGGGGGGGCGCGTTGAAGGAAGAAAGAGAGATTGGTAGAGGGAGCTTTGTTCTTGTTTTCAGCGCTTGCTGCCTGGCGGTGGCCGGAGGAGCCGAGACTTGAGTTCACGCCTCACTTGGTGTGCACACACCACGCTGGTAGTGTGCGTGTGCGGGGGGGGGGGAGGCTCCTGCCATAGCAGCCCCTCCATACCCTCCTGGCTGGGAGCTCGGCTCTCCTTACAAAGCCGAGGCGCGCGGGGGGGGGGGGGCGAGACGGCGACGACTCTCTCTGTGTGTGTGTGAGAGAGAGAGGGAGCGCGGGGTGGTGGTGTTGGGGGGGGGCAGAGCTGCAATTTTTGCCCTCCTGCAATTCCCGACGAGGATCCTCTGTTTTTTTTTTCTTCTTCTAAAAATAGAAAAAAATATAGATATATAATACAAATATTCCAAGCTCTCCGATCTGAGCCTCCCTGGATGTGTTTTTTTTAGAGGGGGCAGGAGAAAAAAAATATGTCGGTCTGTTTTGTAGAAACTGATCAAGACTCGGTGGCGTTGAAAGCTTTGCAGAAGGTGCAGTTTGAATTATGCTTCTTCTTCTTCTTCTCTCTCTCTCCCCCCCTTTCCCTCTCTCCCTCCTCCTCCTTTTCAGCCTGCTCGGTGGTGACCAAATGCAATTCTTGCTGCCGGCCGTGTAAATGGAACCCGAGCTCGCGGGTTTCTCTGGACGGAGAGAAAAGCATTTGAGTCTGAAATAGCAAATCCTCTCCAGCCCTTTAAATACAGGGAAACAAGAGGGAGTGGGTGGTGTTGGTGGGGGGTTTATTTCTCACTCCCCCTCCCAATTTGTATATCAGCTTAAGTCTTGGGGGTGGGGTGGGGGGGAGGAGGAGAGATGTCTGCCTTGACCCCCTCTGCTCCAGTGTAAATATTTAGAGGGTATTACTGACTTAAAGGGGAAAAAATCCTATATTTTTTTGGCAAGCCTCTGCTATTTACAACGTGTCATAAGTTATTAATGCTCATTGCCTGAGTACTCTGCTAAATCTGCCTCATGCCTCCGAACAAAGTAGACAATTGACGTACTGTCTGAAGAATTGGGGAGTGTGGTGTGGGGCGGGGGGGGGGGGAAGGACGCATGATAGGATTTGGAGGTGGGAGGAGAAAATCCGTTTTTTTTTAAAAAAAAATCTTTTAAAAAATCCATAAACATTGGAACTGTTGCATTGGAACCTCAAACTGAGACGTGATTTTGGTCAACCCTATTTCCCCCCCTCTCGTACACCCCCCCATTCCAATCTTCATCATGACCAGTTTAAGGGGCACCAAATAAGTATGCTTGCAGATGACAGGGGACTGAATTAATAGCCCTTCGCTGGGTGGAACTGATTTTTATTTAATTATTATGTGCAGGAGAGAAAACGTAACATCAACAATCGACACACAGTCATAATAAAGAGGAATCAAAAGATTTGTTGTTCTTGGGTGAATTACAATAGAGTATAGCTTCAGTAGTCTTGGCCACCAAATGTATAACTAAGTCATATTTATTTTTCCTGGAAATTGACGTATTTTTTTCCTTTTTGTCCCTCCTTTGCTCCTTCCCTGAAAGTTTTCCAAGATGTCCAGTGACAGGCAGAGGTCAGATGACGAAAGTCCAAGTACTAGCAGTGGGAGTTCAGATGCAGATCAGAGGGACCCGCCAGCTCCTGAACCTGAGGAGCAAGAAGAGAGAAAGCCTTCGGCCACCCAACAGAAGAAAAACACCAAACTCTCCAGCAAAACGACTGCCAAGCTCTCCACTAGTGCTAAAAGGTAATTTGTCCCAAACAGCGGGTAGGAATTTTTCAGGGAGAAAGCTTTTATTTTTGTTTGTTTGCTTGCTTTGCAAACAAGGGAAGGTCCTTAAGGTGAACTAACAAACTTTGAGATGTTGCTGTTCACTGTTTGGATGTTACAGATAGGTAGCCGTGTTGGTCTGCCATAGTCAAAATAAAAAAATTCCTTCCAGTAGCACCTTAAAGACCAACTAAGTTAGTTCTTGGTATGAGCTTTTGTGTGTATCTGAAGAAGTGTGCATGCACACGAAAGCTCATACCAAGAACTAACTTAGTTGGTCTTTAAGGTGCTACTGGAAGGAATTTTTTTATTTTGACTGTTGGGATGGTGAGACCCGCATGGAAATAGTCCGTGGATTAAGAGGTCTCTTTCTAACACCGCGTCAGCGATGGCGGTTGAATGGATCCAGGCAGAGTTGTGACCAGTGCGCTGTTGGGTTCACCCCCTGATTCTTGGGCGCTGCCCAAAGTGAGTGTGTTTAATGGGGAGTCGAGTTGTGAACTGCTTTGCCCCTGTATATGTGTGTGCTGGGGGCGCTGCTTCGATTCACTTTGCCCACTCGTAGAGCAGCTCCGGTTTCCCCTGGGCGATGTGGCGTCATCATGTACATTCATACCTGGATCTGAATGCTTCAACTCTTTCTTTTGGTGGGGATGGGAGGAAATGGGACGATTCATCATTTGGCTTGGCTTGGATGCTGTATAAGAGTACTTGACGAGAAACGACTCTTTTGCTCTTTTTCTTTTTGGGAACCTCATGCATTCACATCCATAGAAGGTTTTTTTGTTTGGTTGGTTGGTTCGTTGAAATGCAAGCAGGTGTGCTAGCTTGAGTGCCTTTTACCTCATCGGAAATACAGATTAATGACTGCCCTTCTATCTTGAAAGTTTCAAAAACTTGAGAGGAACCTGCTAGATGCTACCTCTACGCATCTACGATTTGCAGAGTTCTGAATATCCTCATTCACGGGTTAATTTTCTTTAACAGCCTTCTCAATTGGGCAAACTTAAAATGCCTTGTTGATCTCTGCCTCTTTGGAGGTAACCCAGTAATCATTTCCTCAAAGCTCACTTTTAGCTAGGAATCTGCGTTACATTCTCCAATAGTGTATCTGACAAATGGCATCCAAGATATTTAAGGGTGCAATAATCTCCCACAAAGTCAGTGGGAGTGTTTAACACTTATTTCAGAGTTGGCCTATATGTTTGGAGGGTGCGTGTTGGAATATGCTGATGCCAAACTCCACACATTCATTAGCAGCTCTGAAACTTTGCCTTTCAGGTGGGCAGTCCTGCAAAAATGACTTGAGGGGCGTGTTAGCTTTTACCATCTGCTGCTTTTAAATCGAAAACAGTAGAGTCTGAAAATAAAAGTACATACTGTCATTGGGGGGGGGGAATGATAAGAAGTGGATCTTTTGTGTAACTTCCAATGGATTTAAGATAACTTTTGCTAGCGGCTTACTAGGTATTTATATAGTAACTTTACTGCTGATACATAAATCCAGTGAGTGATTCTTTTAATATCCTGCTTGATCTTGCAAAATCTTAGCCCTGTGTGTTCTTTGACCTGATGTTTTGTGTAAATTCATGTATGGTACAAATCCAGAGCAGTTCCATCTAAATCATTTGTCATCGCCATGGATCTACTACAGGCAAAACATAAATTATCTGAACTTTGTAAAATTAGCAGTAAAATCCCCCTCCCTTCAAAAGAGAGAGAAAGAAAGAGAGAATATTTTGTTCCTTCTTTTGATGACTTCTATCAACTGTAGCAAAAGTGGCGAAACGTTTTCTCTCGGGATCCAGGCATCTTTATAACTGCTGTCCAGAGATACCATCTGGGCTGAAATCACAACTGATAGATCAGTGTTTTTTTTTTTTAACGGGGTTTCTGGGGAAAAAAAAGAAAAATGTTTCGTGGGTTTGAGGAGAGAAAGCAGCAGAAGGATGTCAAGGCTTAGTTCCAGCAACCTGGATGCATATATACCAAGGTGATTGAAATGCTAAAAGTCACTAGTGACAGCAGGAGAAGCATTACCCCCCACCAAAAAAAAGTGTCCTTGTTTGTCATGCATCAGCCTTGGCTACAACTCCCAGGCAATGTTGGTAGAAAAGTCATTCTCAAATATGCTTCTGTTTTCCTCCTCTCCCCCTCCCTCCCGGGTCTCATTTGCATATAAGATTAAAAAGAAAAAATGCCTCCTAAAGAGCGGCTGGAAATCCCTGAGACTCACTTTCCTGAGGGCTTGGTGGGAATTCCCACCGGGCTGAGGTGCAAATGCTCTATTTACCGGCACAGCTAAGAAAAGGGAAGCTGCAAAGTTTTCTCTGTTCTGGGATTTGGGTTATGCCTCTGAGAACAAAGAGGAAGCAGCCATGTTAGCATTACTGAAGCAAAACCAATCTTGCATTTAACTGCATGGTGGTAGAGGGCAGTGTAATTCCCCGATATATTCCTCAGGCTCTCGCAAACGCTCTGTGTCTCTTCTCATTTTGCCAACAGGATTCAAAAGGAGCTGGCTGAAATAACCCTGGACCCACCTCCGAACTGCAGGTACGGGGAAAACCGCCCAAACTTATGATTTTTTTGGGGAGGAGGGGGGTGGCCGCGGGGTGTGTGTGTGAGTGAGTGTGCCAACGAGGGCAGAAACGGGGGGCGGGGAGTTAGTGTGAACAGAGGAACGCTTGGCGTTGGACAGATGTGTCGCTCTGCAATGTTTGTAAGTGGATTTAAGATAAATCAGGAGTTGTGTGAGGAACAAGTGCGGCCAGATGCTGGATAGAACGTACCATGAAGCTTTGATTGTTAGCTACACAGGGTAGGTGTCATGCTTGCTGGAAATAGTAGCCCTTGTTGACAAGTGCTATGTTTGCATAAGCTAAATTGTCATTACAGACGGGATTTCTTGTTAGCTTAGGGAGAGCTCAGGCTTACGGAATGGTGTGTTGGAATTGGAAGTGAAAGCAGGTAACCCCTTGGGTTGCTGTGGGTTTTTTTGCGATTGCGGTCTGCTTCCCCCCCCCTTCCTTTTTTTTTTTTGAAAGAAAGTTGTAAGTGCAGCATCTGGAAGTTTGGTTTTCTGGGCAGCCGAGAGTCCTGCGATAAAGAGGCATTGTAAACACAACTCAGAGACTCTTGGGAGCGGTGGAAGCTTTTAGCAAAGGAGAAGGGCAAGTTGGTGCGAATGAATGAATGCTTGTCTCTTTTTTAAAAAAAAAAATGTGAGAACTCTGGGGGATCTCTACAAAGAGTGAACGCTGGCTCAGCCTTTGGTTGAGAAATGGTCAGTTGTCATGCATGCTTGTGCAGTAAGCGAAACTGTGATGTGTTCCTCGAATATTCAGTGTTGGGACTGGGAAATAAAAGTTGTTCGGAACTGTGCTGGATACACCTATTGACGTTTTGCTCTTGATCAATTCTGGTACGCTTCCGTCCTCCGCACCCGCTGTTTGCGTTGCAGTTTACAGTGACCAGTATATTGGAAGCATTCCTCATGTGTGAGAATATTGCACTATTCGGGCGAGGATTGCTCTTTAATTGGATTCTGGGGGAAATAGCTGTCAGAGCCTAAGTGGCTTTTTTTATTTTTTTGCTGCTGCTGCTGTTGTGTTTTGGCGCAAGCGGTCTCTTTTATCACTTTTCTTACCTGTTCCAAAATAAATAAATACATCTTGACACCAGTAATTGGCGACAAAAGCGTTCACTTCTGCAGGGCAGGTCAAGCGCTATTCTGAGCTTTGTGCCGGCGCTTTGCTGCAACAGGTCGGATAGTCTGTTCTTTGTTGTTGCATTTGTGTGGATTGTTGTTGTTGTGGTGGTGGTGGTTGTTTTGTGTTACTGCTGTGTGGTCACATCACATATCTGGTCTGGCATCCTACAATGGAAACAGCAAAGGATGATGGTAGAACGTTTTAAAGAGGGAAAGAAACCCACATGCATTTGAGACTGCTGTTAGAGAGACTGAGCTATGAGCTTAGTGGCCCGCAATTTGAATTTCGACTTGGCACTGCCATCATCTAACTCTAAACTGACCATCAGGGTGAATTCCCAGCCCTGCCTGGAGGAACTGTGGATTGAACCTCCTTTCTGCATGCAAGGTGGATGTTCTCCTTCTAAGTTCTGGCTCTCCCCCCTGCAACCTCTCCATCCCAGAATACTGTGCTCTTGCAACCTTGCAGTGTTTCCGTAAAGTTTGCCAAGGCTGAAGTTGGCAGTCTTCAACCTGCAGATTAATGCTCTGCCTTGTTAAATTCACAGCTGAACTGGAAGATGAGGCAGAGGCTGCCTCTCTGGACCATTTCTCCTCGTCCCACTCCCCTCTGCCCGCCTTCCCTGCTGCGCAGCACAGCTGCAATCCTGTTTTCCTATAGCAGTGGGGGTGGGTCAGGTAGCATAAACAGTTAATTTAAAGGCAAAACGGCAAGATTTGGGTGGTAGCCTGAAAATTGTTGAGTGCGATAACCTACGTGAAGTGTTTCAAGCACACAGGGCAAACGCTACACAAATACCGGCGGCGAATGATACGTTGTGCCAGGGAAAGAAATATTTGCTTCTCCGAAAGTGGATTTTATCGTGCTGGGCAGTGCATGTGGTTCTTCCTATCCTTTCTTTCTGTTTGATGCACTGCATGTGTATGGAGAACTTTGGAATCCAGTAAGACTGCACACAGTGAGAGGGGTGGGGGGCTTATTGGTCTGTGGGTTTATTTTTGTTCTTGATTTTATTATTCATTTTGTGTTTTTATCTTGCGTTGTTATGGTCTGAGGTCTACAGATGAAGGGCGGCGTGCAACTTGGATAAATATATAATAAAATGACAACAAACTGCATAGTAATAATAATAATACTAATTTATTATTTATACCCCGCCCATCTGGCTGGGTCCCCCCAGCCACTCTGGGCGGCTTCCAACAAAACACAAAAATACAACAACCTATTAAACATTAAAAGCTTCCCTAAACAGGGCTGCCTTCAGATGTCTTCTAAAAGTTTGGTAGTTATTTTTCTCTTTGACATCTGGTGGGAGGGCGTTCCACAGGGCAGGTGCCACTACCGAGAAGGCCCTCTGCCTGGTTCCCTGTAACTTGGCTTCTCGCAGCGAGGGAACCGCCAGAAGACCCTCAGCACTGGACCTCAGTGTCCAGGCTGAACGATGGGGGTGAAGACGCTCCTTCAGGTATACTGGACCGAGGCATAGTTGTTCTTCCTTGAAAGCAAAGAGAGTGCAGGAAGGAAATGATAATGTTAAAAAGAGGAATCAGTAGCGGATATTTCTTTTTATTTGAGATATAAGAAATATCCAGGGGTAAATATCCATGAGGTCCACTGTCTATGCCATGTGTGCCATTTTGTCCCCTCGATTGACAGGGCTGCGCAAAACCAGCATGCCATGCATGTATAGCCATCGTGGAACTTTAAGGGGGCCTGGCCCCTTCACTGATTTTTTTTTGGGGAGGCCCAGCTCCCCAGCCCTCTTAAATGGTGTGTCTGGTCTGTGCAGAGAGGTCTAGGAAGAAAGGGTGACACTATGATCTAAACCACTGAGCCTCTTGGGCTTGCTGATCAGAAGGTCGGCGGTTCGAATCCCTGCGACGGGGTGAGCTCCCGTTTCTCTGTCCCAGCTCCTGCCAACCTAGCAGTTCAAAAGCACGCCAGTGCAAGTAGATAAATAGGCACTGCTGCAGTGGGAAGATAAATGGCGTTTCTGGTTTCCATCACGGTGTTTCGTTGCACCAGAAGCTGGCCACATGACCCGGAAAGCTGTCTGCGGACAAACCCCGGCTCTCTTGGCCTGAAAGCGAGATGAGCGCCACAACCCCATACAGTGGTACCTTGGGTTACAGATGCTTCATGTTACAGACTCCGCCAAGCCAAAAATAGTACCTCGGGTTAAGAACTTTACTTCAGGATGAGAACAGAAATCGTGCTCCGGCGGTGCGGCATCAGCGGGAGGCCCTATTAGCTAAAGTGGTGCTTCAGGTTAAGAACAGTTTCAGGTTAAGAATGGACCTCCAGAACGAATTAAGTTCTTAACCCGAGGTACCACTGTAGTTGCCTTTGACTGGACTTAACCGTCCAGGGGTCCTTTACCTTTGTTTACCTTACATGGTGTGCCTGGTCTATGCAGAGAGGTCTCGGAAGAAAGGAACCACCTGTCTCTTTGCAGGTGCTCAGAAGCAGCAAGAGGCACGACAGGATAAGGGATTCTTTTTCAATCCCCACCAGATCTCATTCCAGAGGACTGTAAGGGAAAGATAGTCTCTCTCTCTCCCTGCCCACCCAAACAGGCTTGCCCTTCTCATCTTGAGGAGGTTGTAGATACGGTGAAAGAATTCTTAGTTTGTGAATGCTATGCTTTCCAGGAGCAACTTAGGATCTCTCCCCCCCCCAACCACCTCTGGTGAGAGGCCCTTCCTCTCTTTAAGTTCTCGGTAGGGGCATCTCACAGAGTTCAGGTGATTATCAGTGTATGGTCCCCAGTGTGGAACCAATGGCCATATTTTTTTGAATTCTGCAGGTCTTTTGACAACAGTGGAAAAATCTGTGGAAATTACCTATGTTCACTTGTAAAAGTTTGACTGATTTTTTAAAATGTGTTTCTGCCGATAATTATTTTACGTATAGTTGTCTGTCAGTTGTTCTTGTTTTCTCTATACAGTTTTAGCATGTACACTAAGGGAGGTCTCTGATAAAGCAGCTTACTTGGAAAGTTTGATAAACAGCTCCCGGTTAAAATAATAAGCGTGGACACTGTGCCCCCTTGCAGGCTTGAAGTGAAGAGAACATAAATGCTGAAATATTTGGAATTTCCTGCTGTAATTTATGGGATGGTATTCTTCTTCCACCTGATACAAATTTGTTCACAAGGGTTTTCCTTTTTTATTTTGGTGGTGGTTTTTTTTTTTTTTTTTAAAGAGGCTATTGGATTCTACTGTCACACCAGCAATCTGGAAAAAAGTTCCTTGTTCTCTGTGAGAAATGAGAGGTAGATGAAAGTGAAGCTTCCTCAATAAAAAGGTAGCGTTATTGGAGGAGCTGTTTTGTTAGGGAATTGCCAGTACTTTGGAAGCTCAGGGTGTCTTCCAGTCATGCTCTTAAACGGTTTTAAGGGCCATTTCGTAAACTGCATTTTGTCTTCAGAAACCACTTCCCAAGTATATAAATATGTGTGCCTTATGAAGGGCCCTTGTGTGCAAATAAACAGCAAATTACTGTTTGCAAATGACTCGCGAGCAATGACTGGAAATCCCTTTTCTGGGGCGTGTTTTGGCGAAAGCTGCAATTTGCACATGTGGGCAGCTTTTAGAAATTGCGCTGCAGTTTGTACCTGGGAACCGGCGCCCAAAATGTAGCATAGGAAGATAATAATAATAAAACGCATTTCCATATAGTGCATTTCAGACATGCGGAGCGCGTCATGTAGATTGTGAAATGAAATCGTTATCACAGACAATACCTCATTAAACAACATCCTCACCGTTAAGCGACAGGCTCAGAATGTTTACAACAATAAAGGCAGGGCATTGTTTCTTGCGCAGCCAATGCGAGGCTCAGAATAGTAGCTTTTCTTGGTGAGCTTGTGTTCAAAGTGAGATTTGAACCCAGGACATCCTTGCTTGCGGTCCCTGCTACTGGCTGTTACACAGCATTGGGTAGGGTTACGGCCTCTTCGCCTTTTGCCCGTTCTGCTTCTGCAAATGGGATGAAAAGCCACAGTTGACTAGCATTTCCATCTGATTTTAAAACGATGCTCTCTCTGCTTTCTGTCTTGCATTAATTATCGTCGCAGGCAATCCATTCCAGATTTAAAAAGCCTGCTTAGCGTCACTCGAGCAAATGTCCTGAATTCAGAGCAGCAGGAAGAAACTGTTGTACTTTGTAGGTTGCGTTGGCACAATGCGGAAACACACCAGGTTGCCAGGTGCCCTGCGAACGTTTTGGTTTGGAATTGCCTACGTCATATTTATTTTCTTACGGTGCCAGGACTTGGTTGAGAAGGTTCTCAGTCATTAAAAGTGGAACTTGATAGCAATATACCTCCGCTCACAACTTTCGTTGCAGACGCTTCAGGTTACAGACTCCGCTAACCCAGAAATAGTGCTTCAGTTTAAGAACTTTACTTCGGGATGAGAACAGAAATCAGGCTCCGGCGGTGCGGCAGCAGCAGGAGGCCCCATTAGCTAAAGTGGTGCTTCAGGTTAAGAACAGTTTCAGGTTAAGAACGGACCTCCAGAACGAATTAAGTTCTTAACCCGAGGTACCACTGTAGTTGCCTTTGACTGGACTTAACCGTCCAGGGGTCCTTTACCTTTGTTTACCTTACATGGCGTGCCTGGTCTATGCAGAGAGGTCTGGGAAGAAAGGAACCACCTGTCTCTTTGCAGGTGCTCAGAAGCAGCAGGATAAGGGATTCTTTTTCAATCCCCACCAGATCTCATTCCAGAGGACTGTAAGGGAAAGATAGTCTCTCTCCCTCCCTGCCCACCCAAACAGTACTTAACCTGAGGTACCACTGTACTGCTAAGCAAGAAAAAAAGTGAGGTATTGTGGGGCAGGGCGGGGAGAGTGCTCTGCTTTGAATGGAAAACCAGTCTCTCCATTGTTTAAAGCTCCAGCATTTCAGGGTAATCGGGATTCGCAACAAACCCAGTTAGATGCTGCCAAGAGTGATTTCTCGTCGTCCGAGCTAAAAAGTAATCACAAATGGTAAGAGGAAGCTTGGCTTCTTCTCGTGCCAGAACGATACTAATATGCAAAGGAAATGATTGGATTACTTTGGGGGTTGCTGTGTGTTATTTTGTTTATATGTATAATTAGGAAGCCACTGTGGTAAATGTAATTGGGGATAATTTACCGTGCAGCAAACGTTAGCTTTCCTCACTGACTAGCAGTACTGCAAACATCGCGGCTTGCTCCATAATACAATTATGTTTATCACCCTTTATCTGATGAATGTGAATATTCAGTGGGTTTTTTTTGCCGACAATTTGGCTTGCAATTTATTTATTTGCTGTTTATTTGTTTGTCGGAGCTAGAGCTATATTCACACATTACAGTCCTTCCCAAATTTGGCAGCGTTGCTGTTAGATTTCAATTTCTGTGTGAATTCTTTTGAGCTTCATTCTTACTCTTCCCCCACCATCCACTTAACATTCCCATCTAACAGCTTCTTATATTTCACCTGATTTGACCTCTTTGTACTTGACACATGGAGAGAACAGGCCTTTTCCATCTTGGCCACTTGCTGATGCACATCTAAGACATTTGCAAGCAGTAGTTTAATGTGTCAGTGAGACAAATCCATGCTTTATTTTATTTTACTTTTATTTATTTATTGCATTGATGTCCACAGAGCTCAAGGTCCTGCTCCTCTACCTGCTCCTCTTTAACCTTCACAACAACCCTGTGAGGTTGGCTCAAAGGGAACAGTGACTGATCTCACCCATGGCTGAGTGGGGATTTGAACTTGGAGTTACTCAGTCTGAGTCTTGATGCTCCAACCTTGGGATGGGGAGCCTGCGGCGCTTCAGACATTGCCAGACTCCCAACTCCCTGCAGCCCCAGCCACCATGACCAATGAAGGGTGAGGGTTAATGGGAGCTGTATTCCACAACATCTGGAGGGCCACAAGTTCCTCACCTCTGCTCTAACCACTATACCACACTGGTTTGGAAACACGAGCCAATAAGGTGTTGACTGTGTGAATGCTCAGAGTGTGGCTGGAGAAAGCGATATACATGCAAGCCCCACCCCAGTGTCCTTGAAGCTGTCTTGCATCCCTTAGTCCTCAACCTTCCTTGTGTTATGTTGGAAACATCTGCATCGGGCTTCTATTCCTGTTCGCTTGGGTTTTTTTTTGCTTTATCTTGCCCATGGTTCTACATAGAGGGTTCAAGGGAACACGAGTAGAAGCCCCTTACTCCTGTAACATTAAGGGGAGGGGCAATCTTTCTGCCTGATGCCAAAATTACAATGAAGGAGCTGCCAGGCAAGCTTCCTTTGGGAGCACATTCCCCAGTTGAGGAACTACCACTAAAAAGGCCTCCTCCCTACACCACAGATGCCTGGAGAAGGCCCTTTGCTGAAGATCCTAGAGCAGTGCTTCCCAAACTTGGGTCTCCAGCTGTTTTTGGACTACAACTCCCATCATCCCTAGCTAGCAGGACCAGTGGTCAGCAATGATGGGAATTGTAGTCCAAAAACAGCTGGAGACCCTCGTTTGGGAAACACTGTCTTAGGAGTATAGACAAGATAAGTGGTCCATCAGGATTACTGTCCTCAAGCCATAAAGGCCAAAAACACGACTTCAAATTTAGCCCAGAAACTAATTGGGAGTTGGGGTTGGCACAACAAACTGGCAGAAGAGAGGTGTAATGTTATGACAATCACCTAGCCTCACAGCTGTTTTTTGGACCTTCTGCAGAGTGCATTACCGGGGCATGGATCACTAGACCAGACATGTTCATTCCAGGTAGAGTTGCAGCTGGAGAATTAAGCTGAGTTGGCAGTTCGTGCTCCAGGGGTAAAGACAGGGCAGTGGATACCACTAACACCCAAACTGCAAGCCCATTCATACAGGAGGAGTGTAGCCTTGTTGAGCATGGCATGGGTAGCAGGCAAATCGGCAGGCAAGTCACCCACCACCAGACTCTCCATTTTGTCTGGATTGAGTTATTGGCCCTCATCTCATCTGTTGCCACTGGTTTAGCACTGCCTCACCTGAAGTGAAACAGAAATTAAAGGTCATGAAACTCAGATCTGATGGCATCATTAGATCTGAGATTGTGCATTTATTTTATATGGAGTCTCTGATCCTGGTATGGGTTTTTGCCCTTGTATTTTTCATGTGCTTTTGCTCTCTGTGCTTCCTTTCCCTTCACTTCCTGGCCTTCAGACCCATTTCAGAAGTAGTAGCCCACTATTCCACAAACGGGTTAATTTACACCATCATGTCCACTATAAAATGAACATGGGAGATTTTGCTTAACCAAGCAATATCAGATTTTTGCAAAGCAACAATAAAAGAGATCAGAATTAATCAGTCCATGATACAATTGAGTGGAAATTGTGGGTGAGCCTTAAAGCACAAGTCAGCACTGTGAAAAATGTGGACTTTCAGTGTTGTGAGTGTGGGGTTTTAAAAATAGAACCTAGACTGCAATCCAGTATATCTCCTGCCTGAACTAAAACATATTGAGTTCAACTGGACTGAACTGCCAGAACTGAATCCTCAGGCATGTTTTAGGCACAACCTCTTGGAAAAATCCTGCTCAGTCTCAATCTGCATAGTGTTGAAGAGTTAGGTTTTAAACAGTTTTCAGTTCAGACCTTTCGGATGCTTTTATGATACCAGTCACTATAAACCCACTGGTGGCCTCATAAAAGTTGACTTGCCACTTCGAATGGAGCTCAACAGGTTGTGGGCTGGCTCCCATCAGAGTGGCCACATAAGATCAGCTGAATTTTGAGAAACAGAAGGCAGGCAAAGGTCTCACCATCCTTCCAAAGCCAGCTATTCAGATCAGCTCAGAATTTCTCTTTTCCTCGGTCAGTTACAACTTGGAAAAGCTGGACTTTGGGAACAGTTGCTCACAGAGCCTGTACCGAGCACCCAATTCTAGCCTTCCCTATTCAGAAGTCAGACCCAAATAGTCTTACTAAGTCCGTGCCGCAGGAATAGCCACCATGGCAACCTCCCAAAATTGCTGGGACTTCATTTCCCATCGTCCCCAACCATTGGCTGCCCTGGCTGGGGCTGACGGGAGTTGGAGTCTAGCAATATTTTGACGGCACCTGGTTGCCTTCTCCTAGCTTGGCCTAAAATGACCACCCAGCCTGCTGCAAATTGATGTAGCGTTTCCCAGTTTGCTGTTTTTCCTGGACGTGTATTTTACTCGCCCCTCTGCCCGCGAAACACGTGCACTCAAATTCAACCTTTTGCCTGACATCCAGGGCTTAGCGCATTTTCCTCGACAGCTGGTCATAACATTCAATTGATACACTAAGCCTGTTAAACCAAAGGCTGACAGGAAATCTGTGCCATTCACTTCCCTAGTAATCATAGCCGAGCAAGGAAGCAACCCTTCTTCTCATAAAAACGAAAAGGGTCAGGAGTTTCTCATCCAGGAGGTGTCCTCAGACTTTGCTTAATGTGGCTTCCTTTGTATCTCAGCTAAACCTGAAGGGTGAATGTGTGGAGGATGTAGAATTGTGAAAATCACACTTCTGCAGCCGTATTCAAAGCCTTGGGTTTTCCCAACTCTGATCTCCAATACAAATTAAATGAACACTGGTCAGGTCCCCTATCATTTAGATGGATTTCTCTCTCTCTTTTTCACAACAGTGTAACAACACTTCACTTTTAATTTTTTTTTTTGGGGGGGGGGAGTTTCCTCCTAAGCGCCAGCAGCCTGTATGGGAGAATGGCACTTAATCTGAAGGAAACTTTGGAACCCTCATCTTAGGGGAAATTTGCACTTGGCAAAAAATGCAAGTTAATTCCTTGAATGCTGTTGTGGAATTTCCTTCCTTCGGAAACTGGTTTCCACGTGTTTTTGTTGTTCCCTTCTAGGGAAAAAGAGTTCAAAAACAATGCTTCTGTTTGGACGACGCAGTTCAAAAGCAAACTCCGAATTGGCTTTTTGTGTTCTGACGTCTTTGAAGCGCCACTCACCCCCCTTTATTCCCTCCAGCGTATAAAGGAAATTTACTTTCCTTTAGTTTCCTCCCCGTTTTTTTTTGCGAGTGAGTGCATGCGCATAAACACAACACGCCACTGAGATGATCTTTGTTTGTGGGAATCTCTGCTGTCGCCATAATAGTGACTAGAGATAGCAGCTGTGGCATTTGGTCATCTAAGCAGTTGTGACAGGAGTTTGCCGTGCCAGTGGATCATTGCCAGTATTATACAGCTGTCCAAAAAATGGTGATGGATAGGCTCACAAAGGCGATTCTGTTTCGCTGAACTAAAAATCACAAGTTCTGCAAACATAGGAAGCTTGCCTTATAACTGTCAGATTGTTGGTCTATCTAGCTCAGTACAGTGGTACCTCAGGTTAAGTACTTAATTCGTTCCAGAGGTCTATTCTTAACCTGAAACTGTTCTTAACCTGAAGCACCACTTTAGCTAATGGGGCCTCCTGCTGCCGCCACGCCTCTGGAGCCTGATTGCTGCTCTTATCCTGAAGCAAAGTTCTTAACCTGAAGCACTATTTCTGGGTTAGCGGAGTGTGTAACCTGAAGCATATGTAACCCGAGGTACCACTGTATTGTCTAAAAGAGCCAGTGTGGTGTAGCGGTCAGAGTGTTGTTGTGGTTGTTGTGGGGATCAAGCAAAGCTGGGGAGAACCATTCACGCCACCTTGAGCCCCTTGGAGAAAAAGGGGAGATAGCCCCCTTGTGTTAAAATTCTTTTTTTTAACAGGGATGGGGTTTTAACTTGGGTGGGTGCTGTTCTTTTTGGAGGATGGGGTTGTTTTAAATTGTTGTTAAATGTTGTGTGATGCGGCAGCTAGACTAAGGCTACGAGATTTTCCCGGGGACAGTCCCCGGATTTACAAATCAGTCCCCATGCCAAATCCATTGAAGTTGAAAAATGTCCCCGGATTCATTGAAAAAAATCTGGTAACCTTAAGCTAGACCGGTGACTGGGAGTGGCCGCTGAGACCGTAAAACACCGGTCCTGAAAGACCTTCATTGGCTCCCAGTACGTTTCCAAGCACAATTCAAAGTGTTGGTGCTGACCTTTAAAGCCCTAAACGGCCTCGGTCCAGTATACCTGAAGGAGCGTCTCCACCCCCATCGTTCAGCCTGGACTCTGAGGTCCAGCTCCAAGGGCCTTCTGGCGGTTCCCTCACTGCGAGAAGTGAGGTTACAGGGAACCAGGCAGAGGGCCTTCTCGGTAGTGGCACCTGCCCTGTGGAACGCCCTCCCATCAGATGTCAGGGAAATAAACAACTATCTGACTTTTAGAAGACATTTGAAGGCAGCCCTGTTTAGGGAAGTTTTTAATGTTTGATCGTGTTTTTAAGATTCTGTTGGGAGCCGCTCATGTTGGCTGGGGAAACACAGCCAGATGGGCGGGGTATAAATAATAAATTATTATTATTAGGATTAGGATTTTTGTATTTGTGGCCTGAAGTATTATTTAGGGTTTTTGTTGTTGTTTGGGAGTATATTGCTTATTAGTGTGCATATATTAGTATTGTTAATTGTTTGTGTTATTTTTATGTTTGGGTCATTTTTATTTTCATTTTATGCATTTTGTATTATGTATTTTGTTCTTTGATTATTTTCATTATGTGTTTTGTGCTTTGTATACTGTAACTTTGTTTGTGAACCGCCCTGAGACCTCTGGGGATAAGGAAGTATACATATTTAATTGATGATGATGATGATTAATAATGTTCTCCAGGGTTTCAGATTGTGTGTGTGTGTGTGTGTGGCATTCCCAGTCACACCAACCAAATCAGGAATCTTATGCATAGAAAGCATATTTTCTGTCACTGAGCTGTGGCTGCTTCCTGGTAGTATAATCCAGACTCCGTGTTAAGGAAGAGCTGAATGCTGGGGCTTTTATATACTAAGCAAATTAAGAATACTTGGGCATTCTCACTAGTTTGCACACTTCTCCTTCTGCTGGCTATGGGAATGGAGACATGAAATAATAAAGCAACTTTACCTGGAACGCGCAACATACTTTCATGCCTTGAGTTCTTCTAAGTCCTGTTGATTTTGTTGCACGAGGTCATTACATGCTTAATAAGAGTTTCCCGCTCGAAATTAACGGCATTCAAACGTGCTAAACAGAGGGATGCTGGGGTTGTCTGGACATTGGATTTCGCATCCAACACCAAATTATACGCTTGCGCAGAATTGTGGAATAGTCGCAGTTCAAAGGCTATTCGAGGTGAAGGAATCCCGAGTTACATCTGCAAGTCCACAAATTGCTATGTTTGGTGAGTCCAGAATGGTCTCAATCTCTCTGAGATGACTCTTTGCAAATTTAATACAGTGGTACCTCGGGTTAAGTACTTAATTCGTTCCGGAGGTCCGTTCTTAACCTGAAACTGTTCTTAACCTGAAGCACCACTTTATTTAATGGGGCCTCCCGCTGCCGCCATGCCGCTAGCGTACGATTTCTGTTCTCATCCTGAGGTAAAGTTCTTAACCCGAGGTACTATTTCTGGGTTAGCGGAGTCTGTAACCTGAAGCGTATGTAACCCGAAGTATCACTGTACTGGTTATCAAAGTGGCTAAAATATATACAGTGTGTATCTATGTATAAAAGGGGTCATTAACCATTTTTTGACATGCTGTCAGATAATGCTGCCGGCTGCCATCGTGGCCTAGTCTTGCACTTACTGGTTCCCTATTACAGGAGCTGTCTCTAAATGGTGCCGTTTGTGCTTTCTCTGAGGCAAAGGGCTTCCTGTTTATCTGTTATTGGCACTCGTGAAAATACTGCTTGACGGGGTTTTCCTTGCACGCTTCCATTCTGCCCTGGGGAGCGAGGGTGGAGAAAGGAAACTCCGAATAATGGTTGAGGTGGCCACATTGGAGCGTGCGTATGAAAGAGTGTGTGCTTTTCAGTGTTAAAAATGTACTTCTTCCGGGTCAGTGAACACTTGCTGACAGGACTGAGCGAAAGCAGGGTTTGCTGATTTCTGGAATAGTGATGGAAGGCGGGAGAACGGGAGAGGAGAGAGGGTTGTGAGCATCCTAAGGGTATCCCAACTGCCCAATGGTAGAGATGGGCCTTTGGCTTGCTGCTGTAGCAAAGTGTTTCCCGAACGTGGAAGTTTTTGGACTACAGTTCCTATCATCCCTGAGCACTGGTCCTGCTAGCTAGGGATGATGGGAGTTGTAGTGCAAAAACAGTTTGGGAAACACAGCTGTAGCGGAGCCATCCTTTGGAAGATGGAGCTGAATGAAGCCCTTAGCTAGCCGATCCCGGTGGCAGGACTGTCTGTTCAAACTGCGACTTCCTTCATCGTTAATCTTTTTGGAAGGTAAATCAATGCGTCACAGCCGTTTAAAGATGTGTTTAACTAACGATGGCCTTTATTTACCCATCGCTATTATTAGTAAGTGATTTATTGGCGTATTGGGGAGGGACTCAATGATTTAATTTTGGAGCAGCGAACTTGGGAAAAGAAGAAAAAGGGAGCGAGATGCCATTTAGTACAGCAGCGGCTGCGACAATCTATTATTTTATTTTAGTCATTGCGCCTCCCTTTCTGCCACCTCTTAGTCCTTCAGGGTAACTAGTACTTAATGCGAGTAGCTATGGTGCTAGATGCTAAACACAGTAGAATTCCGAGGCAATTAGATGCCTAATAGAATTTTAAGAGAGTTATTCATTTAGCGGACTTGACAAGGCTTGGAGATCAGGAGGGTCTTTCTCACTTTGCTACGCTTAGGAACGATTAGAGCATATTTTATCCAAGACAGGCTCAGTGTTTTCAAAATAATCATAATAAAAAAAAACCTATTGGATTTTGTTTTGTACAGACAGAGCTCCTCTCTTCCTCTATAGCGAGGTGAAACTGCACTGTTACCATCTTCATAGGCGGAGGCCTGTGTTTAGTGTTTTGAGTTTAATATCCCTTCATTAGTGTTTATTATTATTATTATTATTATTATTATTATTATTAATCTTCACAGCAACCCTGCAAGGTAGGGTACACTGAGCTGCCATGACTGACCAAAGCGCATCCGGTGAGCTTATTCGCTGAGTGGGGATTTGAGGCCGGATCTCAGTCCCAACACTCTGAACACTACATCAGAATAATTTCCAATGAGAGGGCCTAAATTCAAATCCTGCCTGGGCCTTTTCAGGACTCACAACTATCCCAGGGGAATTTCTGATCCTTTCTTCGGTTTCATCAGCAGTTTGTCATACATAATAAGTACCGTATTTTTCGCACCATTGGACGCACCGGACAATAGGACGCACTTTGTTTCAGAGGGGGCAGAACAAGAAAAAAAAATTCTCCCCCTCTCTGCCCAGCGTCCCTTCAGTGAAGCGGCAGGAGGCGCTGCACAGAGAGGGGGAGAACTTTCCCCCTCTTGTTTTCCCGCTCTAAAGCAAGGTGCCGTTTAAGGTGCGTTCAGGCGGCTACCTTGGAAGCCTGGAGAGCGAGAGGGGTCGGTGTGCACTGACCCCTCTCGCTCTCCAGGCTTCAGGTTCCTTTCGACCTGCTCTTTGGGGCTGGCGGGGGGAAGCCCACCACCAGCCCCAAAGAGCAGGTTAGGGAGCAGCGGAAAGGTGCAGTGGAGAGGCTCCTGCCATAGCCGCGCGTCACCTCTCCAGCCGGGAGAGGGTCGCGGGGCTATGGCGTCTTCGCTCCCTAGGACGCACACACATTTCCCCTTCATTTTTGAAGGGGAAAAAGTGCGTCCTATAGAGCGAAAAATACGGTGCTAGACACAACTTTTAGAAGACAACTGAAGGCAGCCTTGTATCGGGACGTTTTTAAGGTTTAATGCTTTATTATGTTTTTATATGTGTTGGAAGCCACCCAGAGTGGCTGGGGCAACCCAGTCAGATGGACGGGGTATAAGCAATAAAATTATTGTTATTAAATTGTTATCATGGGCTGGGGTGGGGAAGATGCAGTTCAAGTTAAAAGTGATTGCCTGCTGGCAAAGGCTACAGAAACAAGAAAACCACAGTGCTGTGCCTCTGGTGGGTATGTGGGCTTTCAGGGTTCATACTGGGAAAAAAAAAAAAAACATTTTTAAATGCCGCCTCCCCAGGTTGGGAGGAAAAACTGCCCATAGAAATCAGTAGAGAAGTCCAGAATTTTACCATAGATGTGACTGGGCAGTCGCATGTCTGGCCAGAAACAAAAGTTAGCTCTTTCTAACTCAGGGCTTGTATTGTGTGAAACATCAGATTTTAAAATGATTTTAAATGAAAATAGTTCTGCCTGTGGACATTCCAATGCGTATTATCCCCATAATGTCACCCCCTGCCTTGTGTCGCCTTCTTCCGTGGTTGTTCTGCTGCCGTGTTTTAAATATCTACCTGGTCCAGATATTGCCCCCCCCCCCGCCACTCCTGGACCAGAAAGTTTGGAGTTTGAATTCAAAGCCAGCTGCAGATGGAAAACAGCAGCAGGCGGGATGGAGATGAGAGTTGATTTCAGGTCCCCCCTTGCCGTTAGCATAATCTTTCCTTTAATTTTATTTGTGTTGTCACAATCTTTTAATTGAACCCTGCTTTGGGGATCTGACAGAGTTGAAAAGTGAGCTAAAAATAACCCAGATATATAAAATGCTGCAGCTTGAGGGGGCTTGGGCTGAGAGAGTAATCGTCCAGGGGTCCTTTACCTTTGCCTTTACCTAGGGCAGCCTTACAAAGAAGTCCACTGTTAATATTGCACCCGGGAGAATGATCTGAGTCCAGTTTATAACTGCCCTTCGGTGTAGACCAGTGCAGTGTTAGAAATTCAAGATACTGTAGATCAAGAATGAAAATCCCGTTATCTGTCCTCTGTCTGTCTGAGGTGTGATGGTTAGCAACATTTATTTATGGAAATATTTATAGCCTGCACTGCCATAAAAATACAGCCAGGCAGTATACAGCAAAGAAAATTGCAGCAACATAAATAAAAACACCAGTACAGTGGTACCTCTGGTTAAGTACTTAATTCGTTCCGGAGGTCCGTTCTTAACCTGAAACTGTTCTTAACCTGAAGCACCACTTTAGCTAATGGGGCCTCCCGCTGCCGCCATGCCGCCGCCACATGATTTCTGTTCTCATCCTGAAGCAACGTTCTTAACCCGAGGTACTATTTCTGGGTTAGCAGAGTCTGTAACCTGCAGCATATGTAACCTGAAGCATATGTAACCCGAGGTACCACTGTAGTGGGTTTTTTGCCCAGTAGTGGGCAAAAAAGAAATTTGCATTTCTGAATAGCACAGGTTTTAAGAGGCGTCTAAAAGAAAGATGGGATGATTCCCGCCAAACCTCCAGTGGCAGGGAGTTCCACTGGGCAGGGCCTGCAACAGTAAGGTCTCGGTCTTCATCAATCACATGCAAAGGGCCACATGAAACACATAAGAAGAGTCCTGCAGCTGTCCATCTAGTCCAGCATCCTGTTCTCACATCGGCCAACCAGATGCCCATGGGAAGCCTGCGAGCGGAACGTGGGCAAAAAGATTCCTGCATTGCCAGGGGTTGGGATAGATGACCCTTGGGGTCCCTTCTAATGCTACAATTCTATGGTTCTGTGTAACAACATTCTCCCTAGCTGTGATCTGCATCAGCTGGCATTCAGAGGTATATTGCCTCTTGACAGTGGAGGTAGAAACCTAGCCATCTTATCTTCATTGACACCAAATTCTTAACTGCTGGGGGTTGTGTGTGTGTGTGTGTGTGGTCAGAATCAGGTAAGGGTATTTTGTGCCCTAGGCAAACTCTCTTCATGCATAATATAACAGTGCATTTTAGTGGGTTGCCTTGAGCAAGACAATGCGACTACTATAATAATAACAATATTTAGTGTAAATTTCCACCTGTGAAGTTCGTGCCATTTCAGCTCAAAACCCTCTAAAATTACGCCAAACGTAACCGTACTATTCTGCAGCTTCTCACAGTAACGGTTTTTTAAAAACCCTGTTCCTCAGCAAATAGGCCTGTATATAAGACAAAACTGTAGGGTGGGTTAACGTAGAAGAACCCAATAAATCTGAATTAAATTTTTGGCAGTGGACGAGAAAATCCTTAAGGCTGCTATCCTGTGCGCAGTTACCTGAGAGGAAGCTACTCTGTACACAGCAGTATTTATTACCAAGTATGCATGCGTACAAGGGATGCGGGTGGCGCTGTGGGTTAAACCACAGAGCCTAGGACTTGCTGATCAGAAGGTCGGCGGTTCGAATCCCCGTGACAGGGTGAGCTCCTGTTGCTCGGTCCCTGCTCCTGCCAACCTAGCGGTTTGAAAGCACGTCAAAGTGCAAGTAGATAAATAGGTACCACTCCTGCAGGAAGGTAAACGGCGTTTCTGTGCGCTGCTCTGGTTCGCCAGAAGCAGCTTTGTCATGCTGGCCACACGACCTGGAAGCTGTACGCCGGCTCCCTCGGCCAATAAAGCGAGATGAGCGCCGCAACCCCAGAGTCGGCCACGACTGGACCTAATGGTCAGGGGTCCCTTTACCTTTACCTTATGCATGGGTACATTGTGCTGTTAAATATACTTCTGCAACTTTTCAAGGCTGACATCGGGATGGACAAACCTAATGGCCAGCCTGTAAAGGAGATATCCATCCATCCATCCATCCATCTATATTTTAGAAGGAAGAACTATACATGTACCTCAAAATACTTACAAATATTGTTGGTGACCTTTGCAACAAATTAACAATTTAAAATAAACATGAAGTTGGGATGACAACATTTCTTTGATGAAAATACGGACGTCCTATTCCATACCTTTCAACATTTCTCCCATGCAAATAGGAAGACCTAAGGAAAAGTGGGACATTCTGGGATCAAATCAGAAACAGGGACAGCTTCTGTAAATCCAGGACTGTCCTGGGAAAATAGGGACACTTGGAGGGTCAGGAATGATAAGAGCTTTACAAATCTTGGTGGGATGGGAAAGGGAAGTATTCGCCAAGTTAGGAGAGGGGGAATGAGATTGAAAAAGAAGAGCTTCTTTCTGCTGTCTCCTCTCCAAGAAAGAATCAGATGAATTGCTCTTAACCCCCAGTAACGTTTTGGAAAATTGGATGACAATGCTAAAAGTGAAGGGAGGTGGGGAAAGGCAAGAGACTTAAGATTAGCTCTAAAGCAGGGGCACCCAAAGGTCTGCTGAAAGCTTCGATTTGCCAGGTACAAGCCAGGGCGGCTGCTATTTATATGCACCAACCTGGAAGATAGCTGAGTGCAAAGAGGCTTTTAAAAAAGACATATGCTGAAATCAGGAGAAGGAGAAGAGAAGAGCCATTTTCAAGAGAATCCTTCTCAGAAATGTCCTCTGCCCCCAGCCCCACTTTCAGCTCCAGATACCCCACCCTGCTTACACAATGGCTAAGGGTATATGGTGTTTTGTTTTGTTTTTGGTTAAAAAAGAAGATGCAAAAGGAAAATCTGCCCAGAACCCTTAACTAACAACAACAATTCTCTGTAAGTTTAATCCATCTCCGTGCTCCTAATGATAGTGATCAAACCAAATTTAGGTATTTCCTATGAACTTTAAAATAGTTGGGACTGTAAAATCTTCTCCCTCCCTTGGCGTTGGGAGAAGGACCTCCAGGGGTGGCAAACTGCCCTTCTGATTTTGCCACTCTTAAAATTTTGCCCACCCCCGGCAGCTAACCTACTTTGCCTAGTGCTGAAACCGGCTTTTGTCAGCGTGTGTGTGAGTGGTTTGGTTAGCAGGTGTTACTCCGCATGGGCGAAGTGGAAGGCATGGCCACCCCAAGGACTTTCTCAGTTCTGCTATTTTGGTTGTGCCAAACCCTCTCCAGAGATGGAGCCTCAACATTTTGCCACTTGCCTTTTGGTGAGCGGCTTCTAAGTGGCTTTTTTTCAGACAGGCTGGAGTCAGTCAAGTTCTCAGAATCATAGAATTGTAGAGTCAGAAGCCCGTCCCCTGCAGTGCAGGATTCTTTTGCCCAATGTGTGGCTCAACTCGAACCCAAGACCCTGAGATCAAGAACCTTATGCTCTGCACCTTTGCAGTTCCTGTTCTGTGTTTTGGTTGTTTTTATGCAGTCTGAAATCGGCTGTGTTCGTTCTCGCTTTTCGCTTTCATTTCATCACCAATGGCGTTAGCTGCGTTGAGGGTCCTCAGACTGAACGCCAGGTTAAATATCTTTAAGTAAATAAAGCACCCCTGAGCTGTTTGCAGTTTTGTTGTGTTTTTTGGATTCTGATATATTTAGAATTTACGTGTGTGTGTGTGTGTAGGCCTCGGATCCTGGCTTTAAATAATCACTCCACTTAATGCTCAGGTAATGGCATGCAGGGATAAATGAGTGGTTGTTTATATAGGATTATGTTGACATGAAGCTGCCAGGGTTGGGGATGGGGGGTGCCACAATAAATGTGTCTGTGTTGCTCTGCACATCATTTCTATTAAAAGTGTGACCTGAAAATGAGTGGTGGCTTTCTTAAAATACTTTTTTTATTTTTTAAAAATGGCTCTCCTCTTAGGCTGTTTGTTTCATTTATTCCCAAGGAGCTCATGCTGGCATACATGTGTCTCGCCTTCCCCTCCCAACAACCCTGCAGGGTGGTAGTAGTAGTAGTAGTAGTAGTAATAATAATAATAATAATAATAATAATAATAATAATAATAATAATAATAATATTTTTTGTGCCCTGTCCTTCTGACTGGGTTGCCCCAACCACTTTGGGCAGCTTCCAACAGAATATAAAAACATTAATTATGAAAAACTAAGTCTCTCTGATCCTAGTTGAGCACTAGGGAGTAAGCTTCATTTAACATAGTGGGGCTACTCTTGAGTAAATGAAGATTAATTGGATTGCACTTTAGACCAAAACTGTAAGAGGTACTTTGCACGTTATTGCACAAACCTATCTTATATGACAGGGATGCGGGTGGCGCTGTGGATTAAACCACAGAGCCCAGGGCTTGCCGATCAGAAAGTCGGCGGTTTGAATCCCCGTGACGGGGTGAGCTCCCATTGCTCGGTCCCTGCTCCTGCCAACCTAGCAGTTCGAAATCACGTCAAAGTGCAAGTAGATAAATAGGTACCGCTCTGGCGGGAAGGTAAACGGCATTTCCGTGCGCTGCTCTGGTTTTCCAGAAGCGGCTTAGTCATGCTGACCACATGACCCGGAAGCTGTATGCTGGCTCCCTTGGCCAATAAAGCGAGATGAGCTCCGCAACCCCAGAGTCGGGCACGACTGGACCTAATGGTCAGGGGTCCCTTTACCTTTATCTTATATGACTACTCAGAAGGAAGTCCTGCTGAGTTAAGTGAGACTCACTCCCAGGCACGGGTCTACAGGATTGTAGTCTCAATTGTTGAGTTTGTAAAGTTTGATGAGATTGTTTTTTGAGAGGGATAAAGAAAGAGCCTAGAGTTGGCCATGCAAGAAGCAAACAACCAAGATACGCAATCCAGCAAGTGTTTATTTTTTTAAAATGAGTGGTCTCCGGGCTTGATTGCTCACTTCTCCTCATAGTTGGCTGAGCCTGTGAGCTCAAGGCTGGGCTCCGGATCTGTCACAGTACTTTCAGGAAACATCTGATATATTTTGTGAGCTATCATATGAACAGGCCCAAGGCAAATGATTAAGAGGGAGATTTGGAAGATACACAGAAAACATTCTGCTCACAAAAGGGAACCCATTCCTCAGAATCCTAATCCCATATTTTTGCTTGAAAGAATGCCAAAGACACATTCTCTCCTAATTTGATCCTCTCTCCATGGGGCAGAGCAAATGAAGTCAAATCCTGCTTCTTGTTTACAACAAGCCTGTGAGGTAGCCTCTTTTTTCAGAAGAAGGGCTTGAGGTGAGAGACTCTAACTTTTGGAAATGAACCTTTTAGATAAGTACACTATCTGCTGGGTGATAGTTGGCTAGAAAAATGAGAAAAGCCACACAGTTTAGCATTTTCAAAGCTTGTTTCAAATCCGTGCTTAATAGCAGCTTTCCATTTCACTTCAAGATTGATTGACACCTATCTTTCATATGTAAAATCAGACTGTGCAAAAATCCTCCCGGTACGGGCTAGCTGTGCACCTTGCAGCTGAAGTCTATGCATGCCTATTTAGAATCAAATCTCACTGACTTTAGTGACACTTATTCCTGGGTAAATATGTTTGGGACTGTGCTTTAATAAATAATTGTTGCATAGATTTCAGTACGCTGGATGTGTCTTGTACGTGTGTTCCAGTTCTGGTATGCAGTGATCATTGTCTTAAGTTTTATATTCATTGGTCTATGTCTTTTGCACAAGTTTACCTGCGTACAAGATGGTTGAGCTGTGCAGATCAGCAAACGTATACTTTCCCCACACAAATACTTGTACATGTGTAGAGGCAGCTTCAGTGTGAACAAGCCTAGACTGTAAACTCATTGAATGTTACATGTGAATAGCCATATGAGTGTAAAATGGTAAAGGTAAAGGACCCCTGACAGTTAAGTCCAGTCGCAGACGACTCTGGGGTTGCGGCGCTGATCTTGCTTTACAGGCCAAGGGAGCCAGCGTTTCGTCTGCAGACAGTTTTTCCGGGTCATGTGGCTAGCATGACTAAGCCGCTTCTGGCAAAACCAGAGCAGCGCACGGAAACGCCGTTTACCTTCCCGCCAGAGCGGTACCTATTTATCTACTTGCACTGGCATGCTTTCGAACTGCTAGGTTGGCAGGAGCTGGGACAGAGCAAGGGGAGCTCACCCCGTCATGGGGATTCGAACCGCCGACCTGATGGGCAAGCCCAAGAGGCTCAGTGGTTTAGACCACAGCACCACCCGTGTATCCCACGTATGTGAGTGTACAGCTCAACTATTTGCATACACAGATTGGACACTTGTTGCATGTAACTTGTGGACTCTCCTGTGGCTTTGGGGCAAACCTGTTTCTGCACGTTTTCTATCTTTGCTGTGGCCTCCGATTAAGCAGATCTGTTTAGGGAAGTTTTTAATGTTTAATTCTGTATTGTTTTTAACATGTGATTGGGAGCTGCCCAGAGTGGCTGGGGAGACTCAGCCAGATGGGCAGGGTATAAATAAATTATTATTATTATTATTATTATTATTATTATTATTATTATTATTATTATTATTCTGCAGCGCTCTGAACAAAAACGAACATTTTGTGTATATATGATGGTAATGAAATATCTCTATAGTGCCATTTGTGTAGAAGCCACTTTACAGAGTTCAATGGGTCCCCACTGCAAGGGGTTTAACAGTCTAGAGAGGGAAGGCGAGAGAGGAAGGAGAGGGAATCGGAGGCAGAGTTAAACAGGGGAAGATGTGCTTCAGCTATATGCATTTAGGCTCAGTCACAGTGAGGTATTGAGCAATGCTAGTTCCATACTTTCTTCCTGACGTCTATGAAAAATGGTCATCCTTATCTAGCATAGTTAGTCAGAGTTAGGCTTGCTTGAGTCCCGTCGAAATCACTGAGAATGAAAGAAACAGTTAAACACTTCCCGGGGAATCCGTTGGATTTAAAGGGCATTCCTTGCTGGATTTTCTTTTCCCCAGGCAGATTAATTTACAAGCTGACTAGCTATCCAAATAAAGTTATTCTTCCATGCTTTTGCAACGGGCTTTTGACTTCATATCCCGCTGCCCCCAGTGCCTTGATCTCTTCCCTGCAACCCACGGTACATATGATGGAAAATGAGACGTATCTCTTTGTTTGCTGAGTCTGGAGTTAAAATACGTTGGGGCGGTAGATTTTTCAGAAGCATGAATCCCTGTAACAGCAAGAAAGAAGTGGAAGAATGGATGTCTCTACTGTTGGCTCGTGCCTGGAAGCAAATAGCCTTGTGGATGATGATCAGCTGGTTCTCTCTCTCTCTCTCTCTCTCTCTCTCTCTCTCTCTCTCTCCCTCCGCCCTTCCCACCCTCCATCTCATTGGAGACTAACATTCACAGAGCAAAGGCTAGGATAGGTACACCAAAGCTCATGAGCACACCAACGATTTATTTGGAGGGAGCTCCCTGCACCCTGGCCTCGCTTGACTGATTTGCAGCTTTAGTTTGCTCCAAAGGGAAAGTGGCGACGAGGTCTTTGTTGCCGAAATGAAATCCTCGGGCAAAGAGAAAAGGGTGCTCAATCCCTTGGGTGCAGAATCGGATAGTGGTGTGTCTGTCTATGTATATAGGTGTGTGTGTGTTTATGTGTATATGCATACCCTCTAGCTTGCAGCTGGGCAAATGGAGTGTTTGCAAGACGGCAACAGAACCACTGGCTTGGGAGTCTGGTGTGTCGTGTCTGTTATCAAAGGCTTGGGCAGACCAGGTGGGGAGGGGAAGGCCGTTTTCCTCGGGCAATGAACTTGACTTGGAATGTTGTAAAGCGTAACAGCAAGCGGTAACTACAGGAAGTGTTTTCTGCCAGAGAGTAGGGCAAGTCTCCTCCACTCTGTTTGTACATGCACATAGGCACGTGAACATTTCCCCCCACCAACTTTTTTAAATAAACTGAAAACGAAACCATGCAAAGGAAGAGACAAAGTAGCAGCAGCTTTTGAGATTTGCTCCTTGCCTGATGAATTTCTGCTACACAATATGCCCAAAGAGTGTTCACTTCATCCTATCTGAATGAATCTCAGGTACAGTGGTACCTCGGGTTACATACACTTCAGGTTACATACGCTTCAGGTTACACACTCCGCTAACCTAGAAATAGTGCTTCAGGTTAAGAACTTTGCTTCAGGGTAAGAACAGAAATTGTGCTCTGGCGGCGCAGCGGCGCAGCGGCAGCAGGAGGCCCCATTAGCTAAAGTAGTGCTTCAGGTTAAGAACAGTTTCAGGTTAGGTACAGACCTCCAGAACAAATTAAGTACTTAACCCAAGGTACCACTGTAATCTCTCTCTCTCTCTCTCTCTCTCTCTCTCTCTCTCTCTCACACACACACACACACACACACACTCAAGTGATATATATCTGTAGGATCTGAGCATTTAGCATTTTTAAAACTCCCTAGATTTCTTTCTTTCAGTAGATAAAACTGTTTGCTTATATAGCTATTTATCACATTTGTCTTCCCATTTTCCCCAAGGTGGTGTATGTGGGCCTCCCCCTCATTTCATCCCCACAAGAACCCTGTGAGATAGGTTGCCCCGAGAGAACAATGACTGGCCAAAGGTCACCCAGAGAGCTTCATGGCCGGGTGGAGATTTGAACCTTGCTTCCCCGATTTCTACTCCCGACACTCTCAACAGCACACTAAACAGCACATTAAACTTCACCACACAGGGAACACGTGGCTCCTTGGGAGTTTATTAGGGCAGGAAGGGCAGTCCTGCAACTCTGGAATGGACTTTTGTCAGGATTCTCCAGAACCAGCATGACAAACTCTCATATATATAAATTAAATCGCCAAATGGCTCCTTAAACCTTGGTTACGGTCGCCACAATGGAATGCCTAGGCACCGTTTTTGTTTTGCTGTGGACTGTTGTTGTTGTTGTTTCTATACCGCTTTGTATTTTAAAGAACAAATCTCAAAGCGTTTTGCTGCACATAAAAACATCAAACAAACCAATCCGGAATAAAACAAATTCAAGCTTCAGTGACAATATGTCAGATCCTTTTCTTAAGTGACCTCTTGTTATCCAGAGATCTCCACAGTTGGTTGCAATTGGACCTGCGCCAGTCGCAAAATGGCTACTTTCGAACACTGTTGCAGACACAATTGTGTGTTCTAGAGCAACACAACTCATGGGCATCCTATTAGTTCAGTGAAGCTGAATGTTGGAAGATTCAGTACAGACAAAAGTACTTATTCACAAGGCACATAGTTAAACTATGGGATTCATTCGGATAAGAGGCAGCGGTGACCGCCAACTTGGATGGTTTTAAAGGGGACTCAGGAACATTCCCAGAGTTTAACTAGCCATGCTATGTTCTATCTCCACTTGTCGGAAGCGGAATGCAGTGGTTGGAAGCTACAGGTGAGGAGAGTGTTGTGGCGCTTAAGCCTGTTTGCAGGCTTCCCATGGGCATCTGGCTGGCTTCTGTGAGAGCAGTATGCTTAGGGTTGCCATACATCCGGAATTTCTTGGACACAGCTGGGATTCGGCCGTCGGAAACAGTGTCCAGGTGGGAATCGCTTTAATGTCTGGGAAACTCTGGATGCATGGCAACCCTAGAATTTGGCGAATCCTCCAGATTTTCTCTTTTTGAAATATGGCAAGGTCCCTAAGAATTCTTGACTAGATGGGCCACTGACCCAAGGCTCTTCTTATGCTAAATGCAACGAAGGATTCCATGGTAGACACTCAGCAATCCCTGGCCAAGGGGTCAATGGAAAGGATTCACTCTAGGTAAAGAGTTTGAACTTGCCTGAGTTGTAAGCCCAGGACTGAACGATGCTGCTACCTCTTAAACGAGTCCATTAAAATTATTAGTCCACACATTTCTTTTTACTAGTCACTTGCTTGTATATAGCTTTTGATAGTTGGGGGAAGAAGAGGAAGAGAAGAAGAGTTTGGATTTGATATCCCGCTTTATCACTACCCAAAGGAGTCTCAAAGCAGCTAAGAATCTCCTTTCCCTTCCTCCCCCACAACAAACACTCTGTGAGGCAAGCGAGGCTGAGAGACTTCAAAGAAATGTGACTAGCCCAAGGTCACCCAGCAGCTGCATGTGGAGGAGCGGGGAATTGAACCCGGTTCCCCAGATTATGAGTCTACCGCTCTCAGCCACTACACCACACTGGCTCTCCAGTGGGATAGAAAGGGATAGAGGGGAAACCTACTCCACACTGGAAATCTGGGGGCAATTTTTACTCGCCCCTGGCTGGTTTCCAGTTGATGTCATTAGATGTGGAAGACCAAACATCTCCCTTTGCTTTGAGGCTAATAGAGTAGATATGAGCAATGAAGACTAGCCTGAGATACAAACATGTTAACGTCAGGACAGACTTTTGTGTTAGATACCATGAGCTTATTTCTCCCATCATTTATTTAACTTAGATATTAAAATAATTTATCACATGCCTTTCCCCTGCTGTCTATAACAGAGCTTTCCAAACTGTGTGTCGCGACACTGTGTTGGCTACAGTGTGTAGGTGTGTCGCGCGAACACTCCCTGCGCTACTCCCGGGGCTGGAAAGGGGTTAGCTGAACCTCCGGGTTGCTAGTAAAACTGAATTACTGTGTCACGAAATGATGCATGTCTAAAAAGCGAGTTGCCAACATGGAAAGTTTGGAAAGCCCTGGTCTACAGTGCCAAATAAATATAACTCCATTGAAAAAAGACTAGGGTTTTATGTCAAAAGTAGAGAACGTGGGTGTATACCTAACCAAAGAGAGAGGGAGGGAAGACTCCTGCCTTAAATTGTTTATGCTTCATGCTGTTTCAGTCGGCAGAAGGTTGGAAAATGTTTGATATTAAAGCATTAAAGGATTGCAGTTTACTTGTATCACCTTAAGGCAGAATTGTAATGCAGAATTAGGCTGATGCAGTGCCTTGTTTCTCTAGCTGTTAAGTTATATTTAAGCCAAAATAGATGTTGAATTTGCAGTAATAGCAGTAGTCTTACATAATCATTTTTTACGGCAGCGGCTGACAAACGCGTTCGCAGACAGGCTGAGCATTAGGCAAGGGGGAGGCAGATGGACTCAGAAATAATGCTTTATTGTTATAGCACTTTAGCGCTGGGAAGAGGCCTTGCGCGCAATTAGCACTATATAATCTTTACCGCATTTTTACTCGTGCAGTGTGCCAGGACATTGCCTATAGGCCTTGGACCACTTTCAGGTAGGCCTCTGTGCCACAGCCTGCCCTGTGCGCTAATTATGCCATCGCCATAGCATTTTGGTTGGGCCAATGCCAACACCAGCAGCTCCTTGCAAAGCTGGTGTTGAGGAAGTCAGAAACAGAGAGGAAAAAGTGGTAAGCGGATGTTACTATATAAATAAGGAAGGAAGAGAAAGGGAGGGGATAAGAGAAGAAACTGGTTATAGGAGGAAGAAGTGAACAGAAAAGGACCGGGGATGAAATAAACTGGCAATTTTGCTGTGTGAGTGTGTGTAAGTCAGGTACGAAAGAAGAACGGGAGAAGAAATTACAGGAGAGGGGTAAAAATACGTTGAGACACACGTTGAGGGGAATTGCGCAGCGAAAAGCTTTCTCCGCTGAGTGACTCTGAGTCATCGAATTCTGCCTAAAACGGGGAGGCTGAGTCACAAAACCCCCAGAGCCAATATTTGTACTCTGCAAAAGCTGAGCGCCTTGCCAAAAGGAAAGTGCCATAGCAAAGAATTTAGCGACTTCCAGAGGCGGGTTAGGTTTCAGTAGAAAACGATGCCAGCCACTGGCATGTGACTGCGCCTTGCACCTGACTACCATATTTGGACTGGTGCACCTCAGTAATTTTTGCCTAAGTCAAGTGGGCTCTGGGATAGAAGGTTTGAGAACTCTGTAAGGTGGACCAATTTTATTACCTTGTAAAACCGGGAGGGGAATCTGAGAGGGAGAGATATAGTGGCTTGCTTCTCTGGGCAGACCTAGAGTGGATGACTGGAGGGCAGTGGAAAGGGGCAGAAACAGCACAGCAGAGCATGCAAAGAATGAACAGTGCACTCGATTATAATATTTTGCTATTTCACCTGTAGAGCCAGAATTGACTCACTTTGCCTTTGAACTGAAGAATTCTCAGATATTTGATTGGCTAACTGGCTTTGCTCATCTCTGAGCCTCAGTCTTCCCTATCTGTATAATAGGATAACATATATATGAATTTTAGGTCCAGGAGCCTTCCAGGACTATCTGTCTGGTTCTTGGGGACTCTCCCTAGGCCACATTCCGTCTTCAGCCATTTCCCTTTACCCACCTTAACTTCACATCCTCCTTGAGAGTTTTTACCTGACTAGAATGTGCCCTTGAACTTTGATAACGCCTCTTGCTTGCCTGTATGGAGGTTAGAGTGTGTGAGACTCTGTGGAAACCAGCCTAACAATTTTTATTGCTACACTCACTTCCCTCCTGGTCCTGCTCATCTGGCCTTTGGGACATTGCCCAGAAGGAAATGTGGTCCTTGGCTTTTTCTTTTTTCTTTTTACTCTTAAGAGAAAGAAATCATTGCTTTTTCGCCAAGTTCTGAACAGGGAAAAAGAAGTCAGCCTATGCAGCCTGCTGAGAGGTCATCTCTTCAAGAGTCCCGCACCTTCATTTGTCCTCAGCCCTGTTAGTTAAGTGCCGGTCAGTTGAAACCCCTTATTTCTTTTCCGCAAGAGTTTGCAAATGAATGGGCAGTCTGTTGTCTACAGATGAAACCGTGTAAGAGATCCCACTTCCTAGCAGTTGCGTTAGCACCAGCGTTTGAAATTTGCCTCCTGTGACCAAGTGAAGATGACTGGGCGCCAGGATGGATAGCAGACCGCTGGATAGCTCAGAATATGGTGCTGATAATACCAAGGTTGCAGGTTCAATCCCCACGTGGGACAGCTGCTTTGCAGGGGGTTGGACCAAATGATCCTCAGGATCCCTAGCAACTCTAAAATTCTGTGATCCAAGATGTCTCCACCATCTGGAGATGCATGCCTGTGGAACCTCGGATTTGACTGTTTTCACACACTAGCAACACATCCCGTAGAACTCCATCCGTTATATTTTATCTGCACCATCAGAGGGAATTTCAGGAAACAAAAAGACGTACCGAAAAGTACGATGTTTGAACCCCAAAACAGCAAGCAGGCGTATCGTTTTGGTGACCGCAACCCTGGTTCAAGGAGCCATTTGGCGCCTAGCTTATACGCCTGAGTTTCTAAAACTGGTTAGCACTCACAACTGTTTCTGGAGAAGGAAGGGATGCCAAGCGAAGCGCTTGCCGCTCCCGTTCTGAATGGGCTGAAATATTGACTGGGAGTGTTCCAGCGGCGAAGCGGAAGTGGCACAGCAAGGGCAAGACGCAAATAGGCAATAATGTCAGCAGCCTTTCCCAGCTCTCCGTCCTCTCACAGCAGCTGCGCAGCTCTTTTGCAGCCACACAGCTTTTTTTGCAGCCACGCTTTCGTTCCTAGTGTTCTGCGGAAAGTGTGCCATTCCCCCGGTGCTCTTTCGGGAAGACCCCTCACTGCGAGAATGAACACACCCTTCACCAACTTTAGAGTCTCTGTCTGGAGAGGAGAGGAATTCAAATTATTATCATCTGTAAGTCGTATGCTTCCTGGTTCCTATTAAGCCCTTGTTTTCGCTTCCACAAATTCCTAATAAAATCTCGGCCCTTTCCCGCTAATGTTGTGCACCCTGGATGCAGTTGCTTCAGTTTCCACGTCCCGATTTGAAGGTGTCCTCCGCCCTACCTCTTCCCCCAGCTGTTGTTTAAATTCCAGCAGTTCTGAGCTTGCCGTTTCCTTGGGGAGACCAAGGAATGACACGCAGAAATAAAATTTCCCCTCCCCTCTGAGCTGCGCTTTAGCCTGGCCCCAGTGTTTGGATTGGGATGCCTTTGTCCTTTGCTGACAGTGGAAGACACTGCTTTGTGTATTTGTGTTTTTTAGCAACCTCGTGTGGACTCAGATGCCAAGAAAATAAATAGCTTTGCCATGGTTTCTCTGCGTGCTGCTGCTTTGTGCTTCCATATGTTGTTAGCTGTTCCAGTTTAGTGACGTTAATCTTAGAAAGCATCACAGGCCGATGGCCTCCTTATCAACAGGTGTGCTTTCCTGAACATGCATTTGTGTGTATGTCATAGAATAATAGAATTGCAGAGTCGGAAGGGACCCCGACGATCATGTAGCCCAACCCTTGCAATTCAGGAATATGCAGCCATCCCATTCAGGGATTGAACCTGCAACCTTGGTGTTATGAGCATCAAGCTCTAACCTGCTGAGCTATCCAGTCTTTGTTTAATCCTTGCAGAAAATAATCAGGTTTGTGCAAATGTGGCAGCACCATGTTAGGAACATGGGGACCCGTCTGATACCTTTGTAACTCAGGGATGCCTACACTAGCCTTTGCCAACCTGGTGCCCTCCCGGTGGTTTGAATTACAACTCCCAGCAGCCCCAGATAGCATGAGGAACAGGACACAAAAGCTATCATCCTGAAGAATGCAGCCTTTCAACGGAAATGTTCATCCCTGCGCTTATTGTTGGCGGAAGATATACATGGCAGCAGATGAGCAATATGTTTTTGGGACAGTGCTGTTAGACATAGTTTCAAGAGCTAAACTGGTATTTTTATTCTAGCCTTTTAGCAAATTTTAATTGAAGGCCCCCACCTTGTTTGCAGGGTCATGGTCTCAGTGTGGCCACACATGGAAAAAAACGGTCTGTGACTGTTTCGGACGATATGGCGCCCAGGCAGCCTGGCATTTTGAAATGTCATTTGAACGCTGCGACAGATCACAGACACCTTTGGCACCTTTTCTGGAAGAGGGCGGGCTGCGTGAAGAGGCTGTCCTGCATGCCCACAACACATCGGAGCAGTCAGTTGAGCCAGTGTAGTTGCCCCGTGGTTTGGTGGCTTCATGGCATCAGCTGGCCCCTTGATGGCTCTTAGCCATAATAGCCATCTTCTGCCTCTGGTGTCCCAGGCAGTATTGCCTGTCAATGTCAGTTTCTGGGCCATCGCATGTGAGCAGAAGGCTGTTGTTTGCAGGTCTTTCTGGTGGGCATCTGGTTAGCCACTAGAGTGTTGTATCAGATGGACCTTCTGCCTGATGCCTCAGGGCTTTTCTCAGGGCTTTTTTTTTTCCTGGACAAAAAGGTGGGGGAACTCACCACAAAGTTTCCTTGTTTGCTTGCTTGCTTATTGTGGGCCCACACCCCTTGCAGTGGCTAAATGTAAGCTGTGATGAATAAACTCAAGCAGACAATGATCTGGATTAGAAATGGCCACAACTTTTATTGATTACAGATATAGGTGGATTTTTGGCTCAGGCATTGGGTGTATTCCAGTCCTCCGCGCCCCGGACCCCCCCAAAAAAGAACTTTGAAAAAGGTAAAAGAACTCAGTTCCTGCTCAAAACCCCCCTGGCTTTTCTTATATTCTTACATGGTTGCTTTGCTCCTTCTTGATTCACAGAATTATTCACCCCTCGCACTCACTGTTACTTTCCCATAGCTAACACACTGTCCTTTTATAGCCTATTTTTTTTAATAAATTGCCTATTGGGATGTGAGCGCCAGCCTCTCCCACACTTCTTATTCCAGAAGGAAACTCATCCATCTCGGCAGACAAATTTGACTAATGGCAGCAACGCAGAGTCTTTGCGTAACTGTTTGGTGTTAACTCAAAAGCCCTGTGTTTTTCTAGCGCATTTCTTCATTATTGTATCCTTGCATTATTTAATGAAAACCACGCAGGGAGACGGCGGTGCTCTGCCAGGACAGCATACCAAATAAAAGCCAGGTGGTGTTTTGCATCTGTTTTCTCAACGTCGACTTTGGTGATATATGTATTCTCTGTGCAAGCCGCTGTGTTGTTTTAAGGTGAATCCTCAAAATAAATAGAGTGCATGTGGGAATGTGGTTTCCTTATGAGCGCAGCTAAGCCAGCCATGAAGAATCCTAAGCCCTTATTCTGTGAGGAGCTCAGGTGATTCCAGGGCTGGGGAGCCAGGGCTGCTTTCCTTTCTGAGGAACCTTCCACGGTTAGAAACTCAGATATATAAGCTAGTTGCCAAATGGCTCCTTAAAGGTAAAGGTAAAGGGATCCCTGACCATTAGGTCCAGTCACGGACGACTCTGGGGTTGCGGCGCTCATCTCGCTTTATTGGCCGAGGGAGCCAGCGTACAGCTTCCAGGTCATGTGCCCAGCATGACTAAGCCGCTTCTGGGGAACTAGAGTAGCGCATGGAAACACCGTTTACCTTCCTGCCGGAGTGGTACCTATTTATCTACTTGCACTTTGATGTGCTTTTGAACTGCTAGGTTGGCAGGAGCAGGGACCGAGCAACAGGAGCTCACCCCGTCACGGGGATTCGAACCGCCGACCTTCTGATCGGCAAGTCCTAGGCTCTGTGGTTTAACCCACAGCGCCACCCGCGTCCCAATGGCTCCTTAAGCCAAGCTTAAAGTTGCCAAAACGGAATGTCTAGTTGCTATTTGGGGGGCAATTCTCATTTTTTTAAATGATGGACTGACTGTGATTGATTATCAGTTAAACATCTGACTAGTTCAGAGGACAACCTTGAACTAGGTTTAGAGCTCCTGAGAACTTGAAGAAGAAAAGTCACCATATCCATGAACAGTCCACACATATATTAGCCTATTCCTACCTCTGTTTTGTAATGGCGACACAGGCCATTCACAACATAAGAATATTCTTCACAACTGTGAGGGGGAGTTGTGAGGGCTCAGTGGGGCAAGCGAAGACAAGCGACAACAGTTAGCTATATCATTTTTCACCGCTCCTTCTCAGGCTGCACAGAAAAAGCGTTTTGGTTCCTGAAATTCATTCCGATTGTGCAGATGAAATATAACAGATAGAATTCTACAGGACGGGGTATTAGTGTGTGAAAACGGTCAAGATTCAAGGATCCCCAGGCATGCACCTCCAGGTGGTAGAGATGTCAGGTGCCAACCTGGCGCCCACGCATCTTCACTTGGTCGCAAGTGGCCAACAGCCAGCTGCAAAATGTGCCTGGCGCCTGGCTAATTTCGAACACTGTTCCGAGGGCCGCATGGACCGGGCCAGAAGCAAAGTTGGGAAGAACAAGGAATATACTTGTTACCTTTACACAGCAGGCTAGTTTCTTCCCACACACCTCTCAGTGTCCATTCCAGACAAATGAAAGTAAACTTAAGTACAATGGTACCTCGGGTTAAGAACTTAATTCGTTCTGGAGGTCCGTTCTTAACCTGAAACTGTTCTTAACCTGAAGCACCACTTTAGCTAATGGGGCCTCCTGCTGTCGCTGTGCCGCTGATGCACGATTTCTGTTCTCATCCTGAAGCAAAGTTCTTAACCCAAAGTAATATTTCTGGGTTAGCAGAGTCTGTAACCTGAGGCGTATGTAACCTGAAGCGTCTGTAACCCGAGGTACCGCTGTACAGTCATACCTCGGGTTGAATGTGCTTCAGGTTGAGCTCTTTTGGGTTGCGCTCCGCGGTAACTCGGAAGTAATGGAGTGCGTTACTTCCAAGTTTCGCCGCTCGCGCATGCGCAGACACTCAAAATGACATCACGTGCATGTGCGGAAGCGGCAAAACATGACCCGCACACGCAGATGTTCCATTCAGGATGTGAACGGGGCTCCGGAGTGGATCCTGTTCACATCCCGAGGTACCACTGTATAGTCAAAAACACTGATGTATGAATCTGTGTCAGTGAAGGAGGGGGAGTCTTTGTGAGGGGGAGTTGTGAGGGTTCAGATAGAGAGGCAGAAAAGCTGAGGTTTTCCATCTCTGCATCACACACACGCCGGCAGCCAAGTCCCAGTTTTTGTTGTTTAGATGAAGAGTAGCTTTGGGAGACTGAAACACGGCCAGCTGAATTGCATCATGATTTCAGCATCCTTTTTCAGTCCCGCCGCGCCTTGGTTTGAAAAGTGCCATCTAGTTTTTGAGAGCTCCAGAACACTTCCCTCCGAAAGCATGTGTCTTTTTAATACGTCATGGCTCAATTATCACATTCAATTTGGACTGCCAAAATAGCCATATATATTGTCTAGCGAGCGACAGGCTGGGCCTTTTTATCTGTGCCTGGCTGCCTGCCAGCTGCTTAATTGAAGCTCTGTGTTTGCTGTGTGTCAGATCTTACAGTGGTCTATTACGCCCAGCTAAAACAATATTTTGAAAATGTTTCAAATGCAAACCAACCCTGCGCCTAAGAATTTTATGTTGTCTTGCCGAATTGTCTCCTGCTGCAGTTGTAGCACTTGGTCATTTAGTGTAGGTTATTTTGGGGTGTTGTGTTTTTTTGGGGGGGGGAGGGGGAAGTTGTTGCCTATGGGGATAAACAGGATCCGGTCCTCTTGCATTCATCTTGGAAAATTACTGCAATTCCACCACCTTGCCACCCCTCAAAGTCGAAATGATTAAAGCGGTTCCCTCTGCCTGTAATTTCTCATTTGAAGAATGCTTTTTACACTTGCGCTCCACCCAACCGGTCTTGCTTTGCATTGTGGAAAGCAGCGAATGCCTCTGGAGGGACCCGCCTTCCCATAGACCCTGCTCTGCTGAGTCCCACATGTCGACTTGTGTCATAGTTACACTCCATTAATTGTGGTTCCGTTTGACTGAACTTCACAAGCGTTGTGGAAATGCTACCACTTCTCTTCCAGCCTCTGCATTCTTGGCTGCTTGATAAATGTGGGCATGTTGCGTTTTGGGGGAGCCCCAGCTTAATAGCCCCCATCCATCTGCAGCCGCACGTGGCAAGGCAGTTTGCATGATTTAGAAGTCCCCGGACGAAAAGATGGGGAAGCACGTTGCCCTCCTGTTGCAATGGCAGATGGCCACATCCTACATGCCACAGCTATTCCCTGTGATGCATTTGTTACCGTTGAGTGCTGACAAATGAGGGCCTTATCCGTTAAACCGCAGGGGGGTCGAAAAGGGGAGAGATAAAGGGTGTTATGTGTGCTGCAAAGGGGAAAAAAGCAAAATGTTGACACTAATAAGAAAGTGAAGTGCAAAAGGCAGCCACAGATCCTTCTGCCCATCGCAGTGCAGTTGGGCATCCAATTTGCTAGCTACCTATTGCCCAAGATTTCAAATACAGTAGGAGAAATGTGTATTGGCAACTCGGGGCTGGATTAAGAGGCCCTAAACACTTAAAAGATTTTGGTGCCCCTCTATATATCTAATTCAAAATATAAACAACAATAAACCGTGGAATAGAACTGTTTTGATTCGATTTCTAGATGGGGAACCAGTGGCCCCACATAAGCTGTTGGACTTTAAGTCCCATCAGTACCATCCATCATGGCCAGTGGTCAGGGATGATGGGAAATGTAGTCCAGGAAAATCTAGAGCAGGGATTCCCAAACTTGGGTCTGCAGCTGTTTTGGGACTACAACTCCCTTCATCCCTAGCTAGCAAGACCAGTGGTCAGGGATGATGGGAACTGTAGCCCAAAAGCAGTGTTTGGGAAACACTGAAGAAGGCCACAGGTTAGGCACCCCTGTGGTTTGAATGGTGCAGTGGATGGCAGCTGAATAAAACACCCATTAGCATATTCAGAGTTAAATTGGCCCATGGAAAAGCATTAAGTTTTCCCGTTTACAAATTTGGCTTTGGCCAAATGGAAACTCTGAATTCCCAATTTTTTTTTCACAGGGAGGAAGCAGTGCTGGTTGATTTATATTTTTGGAGGGGTGTGCGTTTCCACTGGCAGTTAATTAAAACTAGCCTGTGGCCCCGGTGTTTGACCAAATGGGCAAGGAGATTAACCTGAATGTCTCTCCCCTGGGACCCACATCAGCTCTTTGGAAGATGAGAGTCTATATAAAGCCGTGCAAATTTGCCATGGGCATGATAACTACAATTTCTTCACAGAGCGTGTATAAATACTTAGAACTTGTCCTTTGGAACCATTTCTGCCAGGAACTTTGTATATTTCTTTCCTTCCCTTTCCCTTCCAAGTGTGTTTTATGTCTGCTAGGAATATGTTTGACTGCCTGTTGAGTAGTTAAGGCCATAAAGAAACTTTGTGTTGGATTTTGAAAATGCTGTATTTTATTCCCTTTTTTCCTATTAAGGGGAGAATGAAAATATATATAAACACACATATATGTACACACTTTTATATATCCCATTGGGAGGATATATTTCCTGTTGAAATTCATTTTTTAGATGCATGTATATGTATGTATATACACACACATATATATGCACTGTTTTATAAACATGTACACACTCCACTCAGCAGGGAACAATAACAAATCCCTCAGAAACTATAGAAAGTTAATGTGAGATTATGCCTGCAAACATGCCCCCTTCATCACGAAGAAGAGGATGGAGGGGTTTTAAGCATTTTTACGCATAAACTCCACTTCCCATTTAAATGCTCCACACAAGTTGGGGCAGCAGGATGACTTGGGGACTCATTCCTGCATATAAGCGACATAACTCTGGGGTCCTGTGCAGGCTAGCTCATTCTAGGGTGGAGAACCTTTTTTAAAAGTGGAATTGAAGCAGGACTTTGAGGGGGGGAAATGGCAGCAAACAGACACAAAAATGGTAATTGAAAATGTGTGTCTGATATTTAGCCTCTGAATAAGCACTTCTTATGTGCTAAAAAATCCAAAGGGGTGAACCTTTAGCGCCACAATAATGAAGACATTAATGAATCTATGTTTACAAATTGCACTGTTATTCTATCTGCACTAGAAATATTGTAAGGAAGGATGCACTATTTCAGATATTCGGGGACTGAGCCATTTAGGGCTTTTAAACACTTAAGCTTTTTTAAAAAAACCCAAAACAAAACAGGAGTTATATGTGTTCTAAAGAAAACCGCGGCCAGAATTCTGGCAGCTGAATTTTGGACAAGTTGAAGTTTCTGAGTCATCTTCAAGGGTAGTCCCATGTCAAGCACATTGCAATAATTCAGTCTGGAAGCTACCAGAGCATGGGATTCTGTGGCCAAGCCATCTTTGTCCCCAAAGTACCATAATAGATGAACCAGCCAGCACTAGAAAAAGACTTCAGGTCTGTCAACCTGAATCTCCAGGGACAAAATTGAAACAAGCAGCACTCCCCAAGTTGTGAACCTGCTCTTTCCAGGGAGATGGGAGTTCCCAACAGGACACAGGCCATCTTTACACCTTCTGGATGTGAGAACTTGGAGCACATAATGCCCCTGTCTTTTTAGGATTCAGATTCAGGGTTTTTTTTTAATCTACATCCAGCTTATCACAGCCTGCAGGCACCAAACTATTAACCCCTGAACTACCTCTCCTGTTTCAGATGGAGCTGGGTGGCATCTGCATGTTGATGACACTTCACTCCAGATCTCCTGATGACAGTTCCCAGGAGCTTCACATGTTAAATAGGATGGAGGACAAGCTGGAACCCTGTGGGACACCATCAGACAATTCCAATGGTGTTAAGCAGTAGACTTCCATAACTACTTTCTTGAAGTGGCCCTGGAGGGAGGAGTGAAACAGCTGAAGCACAAGGCTGCCTACCTTCACCTCTTTGAGATGCTCCAGGAGGATGCTGTGGTCAACGGTATCAGCAAAAAACATTCATTTCATTGTAGGGAACAAATAGCTGAATTTTCACCTTCATAGTGGACTGACTGCTTTTCATACTCATTCAGCACTTGATACTAAAGTCCCATGATTTTCTTCTTTTTTGTTTGCAGGTCACCCTTTAATGGAACTGTAAAACTAAAGTGTAGACAGCAGTTTCTTTTTTGTCGCCTGAAGGGCTTAAAAGTTGAGAAGGGTAGTAACTCAGATGTCAGAAACTCCTGAGGAAAGGAGAAGGAAGAGTGGGCAGCGCTGTTAGCCTTGTGTAAGTAATGCAGCCGTTAGCAGCGAGGGAAGTTGAAAGGCTCAGATTGTGACCCTTTTCATTCATTATTGCTGTAAAAAAAGGAAATAAATGCCTCCCACACATGGTGTATGAATGTAAAAAAAAATTCTGTGGTCCATGTGCATCTGTTGTTAAATGGTCTTCACACTGTGAATAGTGACAGGCACATATTTTCCATTGTTACATGGTGCCGGCTTAATGCTGACTCCCTGCAAACGATTGTTTGCAAATGGGTTATTCCAGACTCCCTTTGCTTCCTTCCCTTATCTTGCATGGTCCCACCTCCCTTTCCTTATAATAATTTGTTATTTATACCCCACCCATTTGGCTGGGTTTCCCTAGCCACTCTGGGCGGCTCCCAACAGAATCTTAAAAACGCGATAAAACATCAAACATTAAAAACTTCCCTAAACAGGACTGCCTTCAGATGTCTTCTGAAAGTCAGATAGTCGGTTATTTCCTTGACATCTGATGGGATGGCGTTCCACAGGGCAGGCGCCACTACCGAGAAGGCCCTCTGCCTAGTTCCCTGTAATTTCACTTCTCGTAGTGAGGGAACCACCAGAAGGCCCTCGGAGCTGGACCTGTGTCCAAGCTGAACGATGGGGGTGGAGACGCTCCTTCAAGTTTACAGGGCTGAGGCCATTTAAGGTTTAAAGGTCAGCACCAACACTTTGAATTGTGCTTGGAAACGTACTGGGAGCCAATGTAGGTCTTTCAGAACCGGTGTTATATGGTCTCAGTGGCCACTCCCAGTCGCCAGTCTAGCTGCCTCATTCTGGATTAGTTGTAGTTTCCAGGTCACCTTCAAAGGTAACCCCACGTGGAGTGTGTTGCAGTAGTGCTCTATTTTAGCCATGGTTTAGTGTTACACCTGCACCTGTACACCTGTACTTGTTAACACCTGCTCACCAGACACTGCCTTAACAGCGAATGCAGACTCTCTACCCAAAACCCAGGCAGGTTTGTATGTGAGAATGGTGATACGTCAGGAATTATTAGTCATAGTTGTGCTGCCGGGTGCCTGGGAGAATTCCCCTCCCCTAACTTTCCTTCTTTGCTGGCTGTCCGGGGGTGGGTGGGTGAGATACTGCAGCTGACTTGACTTTGACCTTTCTTACAAGCGACCATTTGCCAAGTGACTACTTAAAGGTTCCCTGCATGCAACGGCTTGTCGTCTTGTGCTGTCTTGTCAAGCAGTGAGGAGATTGGGCAGCTGGCGATGGCACCTTGCCTGACCCCTGATATGGGGCAGCTTCCTATGAACCTGATAGCTATATGGCCCCTACTGCTTAAGTTTTCCTCCTTGAGGTGAAATGAGCATTCCTCTGCTTAAGGTGAAGAAAAGAAAAGAAAAGGTGCATTTCCAAAAAGGGAGGCGGAAAATCAAAGCAAAACAGAGAAGACTAGATTACACAGCTATTATTGTCCTTGTTTCAAAGTGGGTCTTTTAAACTCTTTTTTTCTTCTGATAGAAGGGCAGCTCTGTTTCCTCCTCTCTGTTGGAATTGCTTGGCCCAGCCATTATTAGCAGGGTTTGGAAGAAATGAGGCAGCTGGTATCTCTCCTTAGAGACCGAAGGCAACTGAAGGCCACCAGTCCATCTTGGATTACAAGCGGCATAAACACAGCTCTTCCTTCTCTCTCCCCGCTCCCTTGGCTGCCTTGATTCCATTTTTTCTTAAAGAGGAAGGGTAGTTGCACTTGCCATTGCTGCTCTGCAAAAGAAAAGCTCTGGAGGCATGATATATAGGGGTACCTCGGGTTACATACACTTCAGGTTACATACGCTTCAGGTTACAGACTCCGCTAACCCAGAAGTAGTACCTCAGGTTAAGAACTCTGCCTCAGGATGAGAACAGAAATTGTGCTCTGGCAGCGTGGCAGCAGCAGGAGGCCCCATTAGCTAAAGTGGTGCTTCAGGTTAAGAACAGTTTCAGGTTAAGAACGGAACTCTGGAACGAATTAAGTACTTAACCCAAGGTAGCACTGTACATATATTTTAAAGTTTGCAGGGAAATTGAATCAAACAACAACAACAACATTACCTTCAGTTTGATCTTTAATGCCCCCGCATGGCAAGAAATCCCCCCTCCTTTTAGTGTTTGTGTGTTTTTAAACAAAAGGATGGAATTCTGTTCATTGCTAGAACTTGAGGCTCGCTTGTTTTCATTGTTTTTTGGCTTCGTGTTCTGGCTCTGCCGGTGCAGCTTGCCTACCTGTTGTTTCTGCCGGCATTAGAGGACCCAACTAGGCAGTCAGGACTCTGAATTCTTCCCTGCAGGACTTTTTGCTACAGACCGTGAGACCCCCTCGCACTTAAGGCACCACATCATCCCCAAAGGAGAATTGTGTTTCACCCAATGGATAAGAGCAGGTGTGGGGAACCTCAGTCCCAGGGCCAAATGCAGCCCCCTAGACCTTTATATTTGGCCCTCAGGATCCCCCCCAGACCACACCCTTTACCACCCCATCTTCATAGCCTCCCTGAATACTTTTTAAGTGTCCCTATTGCCCTCACCAGTGCCGCCACTGCTGAGCTTATCCTGCTTCTTTTCGAGCCTCTTAACTGAGGCACAGCCTTCAGAACTTACAGTGTTTTTCCGTGTATAAGTTTTTCTTATTATAAGAAAATGTTAAAAACTGGGGGTCATCTTATACATGGATAGTGCAGAGGGGGGACTGGCAATTGGTGGCAGCCGCGAGCAGGAGATTATCAGCAGCGATTGGGTGGGCGATTGGTGGCTGCGGCAAGGCCTGCTTCAATTGGCTGCTGTTGCGGCAATTGGGCAGGCGATTGGCGGCTTTGTCGAGGCGTGCGATTGGCAGCTTTGGTCAGGTGGGTGAGCGATTATCACTATCCCCCCCCAAGCTCAATAACTCTGGGCAATATCCCCCCATTTCCTTAATTTGGAGTCCCCAAAAATAGGGGTTGTCTTATACATGGGGGCGTGTTATACATGGAAAAATACAATAAGCCGCTGCTGAGCAACTTCTCGCACTACTGAGGAACAACCGTGAGCAACCTCAGTTCATCTGTGACTAGACTTGTTATATACTGAAGTTCTCACCCTGGGCCAGCAGGGTGATACTGTAGATAGTTCAGGTCCACATATGCAAATAAGGGATCAAAAGTGACGTTCAGTGATTGGATAGTTGCAGAAAGTTGTTACAATTACGTTGTTCTGGAGCTCTATATAAGCAGGCTGGCTGAACCCTTCAGTTCAGTTCTGTTCTGGCCTTTGAATAAACAAGAGCTGTTTGAAGAATCGCTGTGTCGTCTGATATGTTCACCCACAACTTAACAAGACTGAAAGGGCTTTTAGTAGCTGGGAGTTTTGGGGACTGTTACAATGCATTGGGCCAAAACCTGTAACATAACAACAACTTCCTCCTCCTCCTCCTCCTCCTCCTCTTCTTCTTCTTCTTCTTCTTCTTCTTCTTCTTCTTCCTCTATAATGTATTGTGCCTTTCCCTCACCTCTATTTTTGAATCATGGGTGCTAGGAACAACTAGTAAGTGGAAGGGCAAAATTCATTTGGGGCAAATTCCGCCTGCTCTTCTTGCAATGAGCTTCCTTTGTCCCAAAATCTAAGCATTTTTAGAATGCTCTTCCAAGATGCTTTCTGATAGTACTTGCTGCTTAAATGGACTCAGTACTTTTGGTGCTTCCTTTTCGAAAGTTATGTTCAAAACCAACAGCAAAGTAAAAAGGAGCTTTCTGTGGTTCCTGCTGCCCCCACACCCCGCAGAGATGTGAAAGAGGCAGCGAGAGAAATTGCTTTTTTTGCGGGAGGAATGGGAAGGCTATGGATTTGTGAGAGACTGAGGGGAACCAAGCATGATTGCACAGCGCACCTGTTTTAGCGTCTGTTTTAAATATTTATTACATGCTTGAAATGCTTAAAGATTTGCACTTAAAGCCGCGATCTGATTTAATGTTATGTATAGCTGTGAAGGTATATGAAAAGAAAAGAAAAATCACTGGGCTGGGGTGGGAGTGGGAGATGAGAGAGAGACAAGGGGAGGGGGAAACAGAGCTAGGCATCAAAGAAGTGAAAAGATTGACAAGTGTGAGAGAAAACGGTGACATTTTGACAGTGCAGTCTGTGCATGTCTGCTCAGAAGTAAGTCCCAATGAGTTCCATGGGGCTTATTTCCAGGTGTAAGGTTGCAACTTACTGGTTGTTTTGATCTCTGAAAACAGTTACTTATTTATTGCCCTCTTTTTAGACAAGTATTATCTCCCTAAAGCGGCCCTCCTGGTGAGAGAGAGGCCAGACCAACCATGAGGCAAAATGAGGGAATCGCCTCAGGCGCCAAATTCTGAGGGCATCCTCTGGAGTGAGCCCTGTGGCTGTACTCTTCCTTGGGAGGCCAGAGCTGTTAACAACAACAACAACAACAACAACAACAATTTATAACCCTGCCAACTGACTCCGTAGCTCCAGCCCCTCTGGGAGGCTTCCAACAATTATAAAAGCATAATGAAAAATCAAACATTAAAAACATCACTCAACATGGGCTGCCTTTGGATTTCATCTAAAAGTTGTATAGTTTAACAGTGCAGGCAACAAAATGCTTTGGCCGACTCCTGGTTCTAGGACAAGATAAAACTTGAGTTAACAACATAACTCATATACTGTATCCGTCTATAAAATAGATAAAAGGGAGGGTGGCTGACCAGGAGCGATACAGAACATTAGATGAAATGTGGAAATGTGACTAGTTTACATATGTTTAAAGATGAGGGAATTAATGTCTTATGGAATGGGAAGGAAGGAGTATTCTCTGTACATTGTATACAGTTCACTGAGAAGATGGGTTTAAACATTTATTACGTAGATTTCTTATAGGCTAAGCGAGGAGCGGGCACAGTGGTTTTACGGGGGCATAATTTGTACCCTTTCGCTGCTCAGGAAAGTTAACATGGAACGTTTCAGTGACTGACTATGTGAGGATCTTCAGTGGATGGGAAAAAAAAGGATACATATTGCAGGATTCATAGTCATAGTAGCCATAGTCAGTTAATTTATATAGACCACATTTTACACAAATACTTCTGTGCTCATAAAAATGTCTAAATACAGTAGTAGAATAACAGTACAGAATAAAAAGTAGGAAGAGCACTGCAACCTCACACTATACCCACCCCTTCAACAATTAACAGTTCATTTAACATACACCAAAAACCTAAGGGAGCACAAAACTCACCAATAGGTCAAGTAAAAATATATTCAGGTTTGTAGCTGTTGTGGGTTTCATTACAGGCTTGCCACGTTTATGTCAGTATCTTAGTGGTACTTAACTCTGCGATTGACTGTGACCCTTTGCCGTTACAGTTGTGAACTGGCTTAGTATCCATGTAAGCACGCAGACATTATTAAACAGAAATTTCGCAACTGGCTCCCTTGATACGATTCTGTAGTGCAAAAAGATGTTGGCTGTGTGGTCAGATATTTTGGGCGATGCTCCTAGGCAGCATAAAGGCTCTGTTTAGATGCAAACCAATGTGGTTTAATATTTATTACAACCAACTAGCATGTTGCTTGTTTAGGAAACACGTGAATGACAAAATGGGGAAACTGATTTAGGGCAGCAACTTGAGTTAGTCCTTTTCTCCTTTTAACTTGGGGTCTTCAATCATGACGGAATTAAATCACTCCACCCTGCTGGAGAGTTTATTTAGCTGGTACTGAAACGGACAATGAGACTTGCTTCTTTGCTTGAAAGAACAGTAAATTAACCTGATGATATTGCTATATCTACTCAGCCTGAGATATTTTAAAATGTCATTGAGCCTGGAAACACATCTGTTAAACCACACTGAATCTGAACATCAATTGTTGTCTAAGGCTGCAACCCTGAACTCTCTTTTTTCCATGGCAGTAAATCTCACTGATTGAAGTGGGACTTGCTTCTGAATAAATGTACGACATTACACTGAAAATTGCTTTTAGTTAAGGCTGAGCTGAAAGCTCTCCCCTTTGGCATCAAAATTTGGTGGGTGCAGTAAAAAGGGGTCATTATTGGGAAGGCAACTTTTTTTTAGGGGGGATAACCAACTCCATGCTTTTACATTTTTGTGCGGAAGAAGGATATCATACTTGTTGACATGGTAGATTTCCACCACAGGAAGAGATGTATGAATTTGGGGGGTGGCGTGGGGAACCTTCATATATGCAGTTTTCCCACACACACTGAAGTGGTACACTCCTAATGGGATTGTACCATGTATTTCCTCCACATCAGGGGCAGAGAAACATTTTCCAGCCTGTGGGCATCCTTCCAGGGATGTGCGAATTGGAAGGGGAAAGCCTTCATATATGCAGTTTTCCCCCACACTCTGAAGTGGTACGCTCCATATGGGGTTGTACCATGTACAGTGGTGCCTCGCAAGACGAAAAGAATCCGTTCTGTGATTCTCTTCGTCTAGCGGTTTTTTCGTCTTGCGAAGCAAGCCCATTGACGGATTAGCGCTATTAGCACTATTAGTGGCTTTTAGCAGCTTATCTGCTGATCGGATCAGCTGATAAGCGGCTTAGCGGCTTAGAAAAAGGGGGGGGGGAAACCCAGCAAGAACTCGCAAGACATTGTCGTCTTGCGAAGCAAGCCCATAGGAGATTCGTTTTGCGAAGCACCTCCAAAACGGAAAACTCTTTCGTCTAGCGAGTTTTCCGTCTTGCGAGGCATTCGTCTTGCGGGGCACCACTGTATTTTCTACACATCAGGGGTGAGGAACACTTTTACAGCCTGGAGGCCAGTGGGTGGGGCCAAAGGCCAAAGTGGGTGGAGCAACAGAGCGTATACCTCTTGCCTTTGAGTAGGCTACCTTCCAGCCACTGGAACCAACTCCAGGGGGCTGTGGGTGCTTTGACACCCACAATTATTTATTTGTGGGGGCTGGGCCACCCGCAAAGTCCACGGGCAAAGTTGAAGCCCTTCGTTGTGGGCACCCACAATCTTAGGCACGAGATGGCACCTGTGCTTCCAGCCATTCAAAGCTGGAGGCTTCTGTACACAAACATACAGTCACCTCCACCTTGATGAAGAAGAGTTTAGCACAGTTTTAAGACTAGAAGAGCACACATAACTGGGATGGTGAGGGTGTGACCTGGGAGTTGGGAGTCATTGTTTGAGGGGGCTTCAGAGGGCCAAACAAAAAGCTGGGAGGGCTGCCTTCAGTCTCTGGCCTGGAGCCTCTCCACCCCTGCGCTACATTTTTATAAAAGCTGTCGTTGGTATCCAGGTACAGTGGTACCTCAGGTTAAGAACTTAATTTGTTCTGGAGGTCCGTACTTAACCTGAAACTGTTCTTAACCTGAAGCACCACTTTAGCTAATGGGGCCACCCGCTGCCACCACGCCACGCCGCCGGAGCAGGATTTCTGTTCTCATCCTGAAGCAAAGTTCTTAACCTGAAGCACTATTTCTGGGTTAGCAGAGTCTGTAACCTGAAGCATATGTAACCTGAAGCGTATGTAACCTGAGGTACCACTGTAGTCCAAAACAGGAAATACACATGCTCCGAGTTTCTTGTCCAAGGAATGCTGTAGTTGAAGCCAGGGATGTGCAGGTATTCGCCTCCCCCAGCATCTGTTGTGTCACCTTAACTGTTGTCACTCTGCTCCTGCACCCTGTGCATTGGCGCAGCAACCTCAATCGATGTGACAGAGTGGATGACAGAACGGCAGACTTGGTCATGGTCATCTCTTGCCAGAGGCAGACCTCCATAGTTCACTCTGAGCTCCAAAGGCAAACAGAACAGACACTTCTCATGTGGGAAGCTCCATGGCGTTTGGTAATGTAGAATAACAATAATAATAATAATTATTATTATTATTCTGAGGGACTTCGGATCTGGTGTGTGCACAGATCTGCTCGTCAAGGGAAAGGATACTCTAGGCCTTTGGCAAGGAGGGTGCCCAGCCCCACACGTCCCCTCCCTCCAACCTCTCACTCGAAATGAGTTTGAGAGATGGTAAGAATCAACAAGAGGATTTTTGAAACCACAGGGCATTTGAGAGGAGACCTTCTCTCCCCTCCGACGCTGGGGTTTTCTTTCACATGTGCTAAGGTTTAGAGCAGATAAGAAGCAGCAAGTGTATCTGTTTATCTACATCTATATCTGTTTCTTAAATTCTCTTCCAGGCATTCAGTGGAGAGGTTGCAAATGCAATCAGAAGCTGCCTTTATACTAGGGAATGTCAATATTTGTGAATTCTTGGAAATTTGCTTCCTTTGTTTATTATTTTAGGGTTGTTTTTTTAAATTTGGATTTGTAAAGAGCCATTCATGTGGTCACCTATGGTGTTTAAAAATCACCTGCAGGTGACCAGACTGGAAAGCGTTTGCAATCTGAAAGGTACTTTGCTTGCTTATCTGTCTGCTTTTCAGTCTCTCATTCATGTAAGCATTATGGAGAACAATAACCACTTCTTTAAAGTGGAGTTTGGTGGTCTTTTGGACATGTGCTCATACACATCCTTGCAGTTTAGTTGTTTATCTGGCAAGCTGCAGTTAGTGCTTTTAGTTTAAGTGTGTTGAAAAGTTTCATTATATTTTCCAAAGGCTTTGGCATCACGTTTGCAGGAAAAAAACCTGTTTTTAAAAGTGATGATTAACACGGCTGTTAGTTAAATCCCATTTATGAAGTGGGTTAGATGGTTAGAACGGTTTATTTCCTGCATGTTGTTTTCATTTCCCTTCTTTATGACATTGCTGAGTAAGGGTAATAAGAGATCTTCAGGGAGGAGCACAACGAAGAGCAAAATTCATTTCTCTCACTTTTTTTATTGCCTTGTAATTTAAATCGGTTGGCACACTTTTCCTCAGAGGCAATAAAACATCTCTATTGCTCTTCTAAGGGCGAGTTAGCTGTTCTGCTTCTTCTTCTTCACCTGCTTCCATCCAGCATTATTCTTAAATTCTAATTGTCCTCTTCCCAGAAACTTAGACTCACAGGCTTGTTTATGTAAGGATAACCATTCTGAGTAGGTAAGAGATGTTGGAGCAGAGACACCTCTTTGTTGAACTACACTTTCTCTGAGCTTTGAAATCAGAATTGCAGACTTGGAAAGGACCACAAGCGTTCATCTAGTCCAACCCCCTGCAATGCAGGAATCATTTTGCGCAATGTAGGTTTCGAACCCACAACCCTGTGATTAAGAGTCTCACGAAACCTCAGAGCTACCGTAGCCTCTTGCGTGTGGCCAGACCCCCAGAACCCTCTTCAAGCTGTAGTGTAACAGAGATGTAAAGAATTACCCTTCCTCAGAAATTATGGCCACGGAGTGAGCTGGGAGCAGAGGTAGTCTTGCTCCAGCATCTGGATGCACAGAGCAAAGTCTGCAGCAGGAAAGGCTTCGTGCATATAGCTGTACACAAGAAGAATACACAGTTTGGGCTGCGTGCATGGACACCAGAGAGCCTGTCTGAGGGGGGCACTGCCATGGGCTGATCAGTGGCCTCCAGACCATCTGCTGCTTCCCCATTCTCATTTTTGTGACATGACCACCGGCACCCACCGCTCCTTCCCTCTGCCCCACTTCCTGCTCTCCCCTGACCCCTTCTCTCTCTCTCTTCATTGCTCCCATAGCAGCAGTAGTGTTGATGGGTTTGCCTGCTACTTGGCCAGTGGCGTAGCGTGGTGGGCAGAGGGACGGTGGTCCCGGGGCACAGAATTCTGAGGGGGGCGTAACCAGGAATAACGCCCACTCACCCTGCCCCTGAGACAGCTGAGCCAAGAGGTTTCTAACACAGACAAGCAGTAGGAAGCCTCTGGACTGACCAAGCATTGCATAAAAACTTGCGAGTCCAGCCCTTGCTTGGGAACAGAGAATACTTCTTTGCATTTTGCTATTTCATCCAAATTGTCCCATATCCAGCAGCTATGCTCATAGAGAGGCTGAATATTCCCCTCTAATACTGATCCAAATAATACACCCCTCCTAGAAAAAACATGTATGATTTTTTTAATTAAAAAAATCAAAAGGTATGTACAGAAAGACGCTCAGAATTGTCTTGTTGGATTAGCCCAATTCCTATCTCACCAGCGATTTTCCTTGCAGCACCATAAGAGCATGGGTATCTCTGCCTTAAAGGTAAAGGGACCCCTGACCATTAGGTCCAGTCGTGGCCGACTCTGGGGTTGCGGCGCTCATCTCGCTTTATTGGCCGAGGGAGCCGGCGTACAACTTCCGGGTCATGTGGCCAGCAAGACTAGGCCGCTTCTGGCAAAACCAGAGCAGTGCACGGAAACGCCGTTTACCTTCCCACCAGAGTGGTACCTATTTATCTACTTGCTCTTTGACGTGCTTTCGAACTGCTAGGTTGGCAGGAGCAGGGACCAAGCAACAGGAGCTCACCCCGTTACTGGGATTCGAACCGCCGACCTTCTGATCAGCAAGTCCTAGGCTCTGTGGTTTAACCCACAGCGCCACCCATGTCTCTGCCTTATACAGGTACAATTAGCTCAGCATTGTTGACATTGACTAGCAGTGGCTCTCTAGGATTTCAGACCAGAATTCACCACCAGCCCTGCCTGGGGATGCAGTCTTCTGCATGAAAAGCCAGAGCTCTACTGTTGAGCTTTGGCCCTTTCCCCAGATGGCTTTGGAAGCTCATAGTGGTGCACAAAGGCACCACTTTCCTTCCCTCAACTCTGCAGTCCTGTCATCCATAGGTGCCAACTCTGTGAGACTGAGGACACCTCAGCCCCACAAACTATATTGGGACGGGGCTCCCCAATCTGGAGGGACTGGGCCTCGTCAGGCCTTCCCGTAGCTGTGGCAGGGCCCCATATGCTGCGGGCCTTGTGGCCCCCTCCTGCCACATGGCATCACAAGTGTGTGCCGTGTGTGTGACATCACACACGTGCGACGGGCACTTCCAATTTGGGCAGAACCTGGCAGCTATGCTGTCGTCTGTCCCTAGCATCTAGTCCTCCAGAGTCTTGCCACCTCTGGGCACAAAGGTTTTGTTTTTATCTTTTTGCCTAATAGCCATTAAAGACTTTGGGTAGACTTATCTCTTCTGAAGACAAAGGCAGCAGGGGAACCGCGACAGATCTCATTCAGTAGCTTTTCATCTACGCAGTGGTAGTGAGATGTTGTTCATCTTGTACTCGCAGGCCTTAATCAAGGGGGGGGATCCTTTCATTGCCTTATGTGGCCTGTAATTGTCAGGGTCATAATTCCAGGCAAGTTCATTGTATGTTGTTTGGCTGCGAACCGATTGCTATCTGGGCAACAACAAGCACTTCAAACTGCTTGGCTCTGGTCAGTTTTATTACACAGGAGCAGATGTTTCCTGGCGCGACTGGGATTCTTTCACAACTGAACGAGTTGTTTGAGTGAGTGTTACTCTGCGCAAATGAATATATAACCTCACATTTACACGCAGGATTGCATTTTCGAAAATGTTGTTTTATCTATCCAAAATATTATCCTGTTGCAGTTCTGATGTTTGCAGGTTTCTGGGGCATTTTTTTCTTTCTTCTTTTTTTGCAAGCTTTAGAAAGGCAAATACACTGTCACTTTTAAGTGATATTCTGCGTATGGCATTACTTTGTATTTGGCAACGAAAAGGGCTTTCCTTATATTGATATGCTACAATTGGAGGCTCAGAGAAAGAAATAAGAAATGCTTCTTCCTTGTACCTGTTTGTTTTAAAGGCTTATGTAAATGTTTGTTTACTTACATGTGGCATAAATAAATCAGAATCCTTGGGAGATTAATATCACACACCTTTTTCCATACCGAGGATGTATAGAAAAATGTAAATTATATTTACAGTTAACACACACTGCTTAGTTGCACTACTCAGATATTTGTTATGTTTTGTTTTTAAGCTGCTTGCATTGTTACACTTTTTTTTTTTTACTTGCAAAGCTGGTCAGATATTTGCAAATTTTCACTAACAATGCCCTTGTGTGTAAGTTGTAGCCCACCCTGTTTGACTGAATCTTGCTGTGATTTGATAGCAGAGGCCATAAGGAGAGAAGTCTGGATTGCCCAGCCCTATGTGAGTCAGGAAATTTCTCAAAATGCACACTTCACTTGGGAGCAGACACGATCAACACCACCCATTCTGTTTTAGAATGCTGACCATGTTTAAAAACTGCTTTGGCCTTTGAGAGTTGCTGTCTGCATTTTTTAAAATTTTGTTTTAAAGCAATTTTGTAACTGTTTGGGTTTTCCCTACGGTTCCGGGAGGAAAGCCAAGAAGGAACCATTCACTCACTTGAATGGGACTTTATGCTTTTCCTTGCATGTATTTAATATCTGCACGTGAATAATAAGGGATTGCAAATTGTTCAGAATGTAATGACCCATGTTTCGTTTTACCAGTTAACCGATTTGGTATTTTCTTCTAGGTTTGTAATTGGAGTCGGCCTCTAATCTCCTTGCAGTCCTTAACACATGAGTCCTTTATAAATACTTTGCCACTGCACAAGTGTGCAGTACTTGCTTTTATTTATTTTTTACTGTTCAAATGCTGAACAGTTGCCAAATTGAAATCTGAGACTTGCAGGTGTAGGAAATTACTGATGCCAGCCAGAGATCAGTCTAAAGGTGTTGAAAAAAATAGGTCCTGGGATGATGCAAATGCTTCTAGTTTCAAAATAAAGAAGATCAAAGATCACAGTCGAGATCAAAGGTGATCTTGGATGCCATCTGGCAACATCTCTGTTTTTCCAGGGAACTGTATGCCGTGCCTGCAGAACCTGACTCCATCCTTGCTAGAGCCACACAGCACCACCTTGACACGTGGCTGAGTTCCTGGCCTTTAACTGGTAGGAAGAAACCTCAGAGCTTTGACATTTCCATCCTCCCTTCTAAACAGATTTGGGTGCAGGCATGGGGTGAGACATATGGAGCTGCACAGAAGCCTCACTTCTCTATGTCTGCTGCAAGAAAATCCCCCAGCTTGTGGACAGATTGATGGGCAGATACCCAGCAGCTGAATTTCCTTTTGACTGTGTGCATAAGCCATGAGCTACAAGTCCTATTAACTTCAATATAATGATGGAATTGTCTGGGGCCACCATATATACTTGGAAATTGTGGCTCATAAAATGTAAACCAAAGCAGCCATCCATTTTGCTTTATTCTCTAGGGGATTAAAAATTGTGCATTCTTTTGCATGTACATCATACTTCATCATAGCTACTGATTCCTAGGGTTGCCATGTTTCAAAGTTAAATTCATGACACCCGCAAAGACTTCCTCCACTTGGTTATAGTCCTGCCTATATCGAGACTTCATCCTTCCTGTTGTTGTTGTTGTTTAGTTGTGTCCGACTCTTCGTGACCCCATGGACCAGAGCACGCCAGGCGCTCCTGTCTTCCACTGCCTCCCGCAATTTGGTCAAACTCATGCTGGTAGCTTCGAGAACACTATCCAACCATCTCATCCTCTGTCATCCCCTTCTTCTTGTGCCCTCCATCTTTCCCAACATCAGGGTCTTTTCCAGGGAATCTTCTCTTCTCATGAGGTGGCCAAGGTACTGGAGCCTCAGCTTCAGGATCTGTCCTTCCAGTGAGCACTCAGGGCTGATTTCCTTCAGAATGGATAGGTTTGATCTTCCTGCAGTCCATGGGACTCTCAAGAGTCTCCTCCAGCACCATAATTCAAAAGCATCAATTCTTCGGCGATCAGCCACCTTCAAACATTGTACTGTACTGCAGAAAGGTTCTAATCCTTGTCTCTATTCTGGCAAGTCTCTGCTGCATTCTTGATTTAAATTGACAAAATGCTTAGGACACCTGCACACATTACACTGGTCCTCATCTAGCCCTAGGGATTCCTGGCTTTTTAAGGAGAGAGCAAAACAACAACAATTTCTGTGCAGCTGTAGCATTGTATCAACACAGTGCATTTCTTTTGTAATCTAGCTGCACAGTTGATGATCTGGAGCCAGAGTCATGCATGAGAGATGGATATGGTTTGCATTTGCATTGCTACTTTCCCTGTGAATGTAGCAAATGTTATGTCTGCTTTAAATTGTGATTGGTACAGAGCTGGGATTATGTGGCATGCCAATCACCAGAAATAGAGATTTAGGTTGTGCTCATATACTCAACAATCCTCGTATTTGGTGGACAAGGGTGTGTACACAGCTGCAACCCTGCTGTATGCACATATATGTCTGGTTGTGTGGAAACTCAATTTGTACAGTGGTACCTCGGTTTATAGACGCTTCAGGTTACAGACACTTTAGGTTACAGAATCTGCTAACCCAGAAATAGTACCTCAGTTAAGAACTTTGCTTCAGGATGAGAACAGAAATCGTGTGGCGGCAGCGGGAGGCCCCATTAGCTAAAGTGGTACCTCAGGTTAAGAACAGTTTCAGGTTAAGAATGGAGCTCCAGAACGAATTAAGTTCTTAACCCGAGGTACCACTGTATTACATTTCTGCCCCCTTCTTTGACCTTTGCACCACACGCTGTATAATTTAGGACTACAACATCTGGGATAGTTGCATTTAAATAATCCTCAAAGCAAACGAAAGACAGAGTCAGCCCTCAGGAACAGAACACTATATTTCCTAAAATTCTCCGAATAATTGGTGGGCGGTATTAAGGTAAATTCAACAGTATAACATTTTAAAAGGGATGTAAGATGGGAGAACTGACTCAGATGGACATATAAAAATATGCAGGAATGGTGGGCAAATTAAAATAACCCTGGAAGTGGAGGGAGGGGAGTTGTTGAATGGATGCCTATAAAATTGTAAAATTTAATAAAATTATTATAATAAAAAGTTATCCATATAATTTCATTTGGGCAATATCCAAAGTTAGTATTACTTGAGAGTAGACCAAAGGAAATCAATTCATTTATTTCAATGGGCCTACTTTGACTATGACTTAGGTTTATGATTAAACCCTACCTTTTGGCCCACTAGAAACCCTCATGACAACATTTATATTAAACAAGCAAACTACTTTGATAATCTTATTCTGCTATCCTATGCTTTCCTGCTAGTCTATCTGCCTGCAGTATTTGGGAATGTGCAAGATAAGTAGTTTGAATTCTCTTGAGAATTGTCTTGAACGTAAGTTGCTGACAAAGAAATTTTAGGTTGCAGTTCTGTCCTCACTTAACCTGGGAGGAAATCAGAGGGGCTTACTTCGAGTAGATACACAGAGAATCACAGTGCTAGGGGCCTTTTGTTAACACTATTTGTGCGGGGCTTCCTTAGCATATTTACCGTATCATTTTCACCAGCTCCTTTGCCGTTTCTTCCACCACCCTGTTCAATATTTGTGGGTTGTAAATGATTTTTCCTTTGGTTGGTTTCACTGCTTGCCTAAAGGTTTTGTCACATTAGCACCACAGTTTCCATTTGGAACCAATGTAAGCAACAACAACAACAAAATGATGTTAGTGGGACAGGATATTATAACCCAATTAGCAGGGTGCTGGAACATTTACCACAAATAAATGAATGATGTCACTGGAAAACCACAGGCTGAATTTACCTCTGCTCTGACATATGGCAAGAAGGCACTCTTTAAGAAGCAAACTGTCCTCACATGCCTGTTAGAAATCTGGCAAGAGTCTGTTGTTCTGCAGAAGGCAAGGGCACCATTACCAAATGTAAATACAGATTGGAATATTTACACAGCTTGCTTCTCAATGCAGCATTTTCCTGAAGCCATATAACGTAATGACTTAACAAGGCAGAGCCTAAAGCTTTTGCGGGATTGCAAGTTTGCAAAAAAACAAAACAAAACCACAGCCAGATGACCAGATAGATAGTCCCTCATGGCTTTCCCTATATCTTCTCTAAAAACCACTGTAGCCTTAGGAATAAGCCTTATAGATATATAGAGGATTGACTATAGTTATTGTCTACAAGCAATCTTGGAGCCATTCCAGCACATTATGCAGAATGTTGCAGGAAAGTCCTGAGGCCTAATTTCTTTCTTTCTTTTCTTTTTATCTCCTTTTATTTATTGCATTTATATCCCACCTTTTCCTCAGTGGAGCTCATTTAATTCCTCCTCATTTAATCCTCACAACAACCCTGCGAGGTAGGGTAGCCTGAGAGGCAGTGACTGGCCCAAGGTCACCGAGTTAGTTTCATGGCTGAGTGGGGATTTGAACCCTGGTCCGAGGACGACACTGTAACCGCTACAGTTCTGACAATCGAAACCCGACTCGGTTGTGGGAAAACCTGAGAGCTCATACACTCAGTCTACTTGCATGGTCGGTATATGTGAGAACAAACAATTCTTGTAAGAAACCAGGGGAAATCGAAACGTGGAGGTTTCCACTTCCTAGAAGGGCAGGGGTGTTTTTATATGGTTCTGCCACTTCTGTTGCCTCCCTCCCACAACGTATCATATGAGCTGTATCTCTGATCATAGAGATTTGGACAGGACCACCCCAGACTACAGTGGTACCTCGGGTTACATACGCTTCAGGTTACATACGCTTCAGGTTACAGACTCCGCTAACCCAGAAATATTACCTTGGGTTAAGAACTTTGCTTCAGGATAAGAACAGAAATTGTGCTTTGGCGGTGCGGCAGCAGCAGGAGGCCCCATTAGCTAAAGTGGTGCTTCAGGTTAAGAACAGTTTGAGGTTAAGAACGGACCTTCAGAACGAATTAAGTTCTTAACCCGAGGTACCACTGTACAGGTGATGTGCTTGTATTTTTTCAATGTTCTCCCATTTTTTAGACATAACCCCCTGCATGTAGTAAGCTAGCCCTGCAGGGAAAGGCGCCAAACATTTCTTTCTGATGTGCTAGCTTGTTATATGCAATGATGTTGGATTTTTTTTCCTGGTTCTTTTTCCTTTTGCAGCGAAGAGCAGCCAAACATACGACAACTGCTTCTTCCCTTTGCAGTTTGAAGTAGTACAGTCCAGAAGTCTCTCACCTCTTCCTCTCTCTCATTATATAATGTGTAGATTGATCCTCCATAGGAATGTATTAAAGAGTGGCAGTTCATCTCAACTGTATTTGATTCGGCCTTCTGGTTGTCACAGTGCAAACAGCTATTTCTGCCTGGGCCTTGAAGGAAATGACAAGTTCTTTTTGAAAAGCCCCCGTGCAGACAAGTTCAATAGTAGGTTATTTAGTGCCCATATATTCCGTTAGGCATTTAAAGTGATTTAAAAGCATTGCTGGCATTCCTTCCTACGGCTCAGCTCCGTTTGTTATTTCAAACAATACCCACAGCGTATATTAAAAGATTAATAAATTCATACATAAATCTGGATTCGCCAGCAGTTTTAGCTCAAACCCAACAGAAAGCTAAACTTATTCCTGTTCCAAGTGTCGACATCTGGAGTTTGGGTCTTTCCAGCGTTCTTGAAGAACAAGAAAAAGGAATGTAAGGACTGTTTAATTTGTTGAAGAAATGTGTATATCACGGGGTCCCGTCCCCCCCAAATAAGGCTTGGGATTTTAAGTAAGTCAGTTCCACAGCCCAGTCCTGTGCTCATTTAGAAATAAGTCCAATTGCCTCTAAGCATCTTTCTGTATATAGCCCATGTTTTGCCAGTCAGAGAGGTTGACAAGGTATCTGGTAATTTATTATTCAGTTTCTAGGGAGTACTGTTGTAAAACCAGTTTCTCCAGGCAACTCTAATTTCAGACAGCAGTACAGTAGACCAGGCCTGCAAGACATAGGATGCTTTTCAGGGAAGAGCTTGCGACCATTGAATTCCTCCCTGATCTTTCTGATACTTCCGCTCCATGCTGAACTAACACAAGATTAGGTTCAGGCTCATGGTTAAGCTTTCTCCTCACTCACCATGACCTGGAGCCATTGCTTTTTTCAGGAAAAAAAACCATGAAGCTATTGGTTTGAGTCTTACCCTCCAGAGCAGGAGAAAACAAGCTTGTTCGCTCTTCCATGTGACAGCCCTTGAGATATTTGAAGATGGCTATCATATCTCCTCCCAGTCTCCTCTTTTCCAGGCTAAATATACCCAGTTCCTTCAACCGTTCCTCATAAGGCTTGGTTTCCAGACCCTTGATCATCGTGGTTGCCCTCCTCTGCACACGTTCCAGCTTGTCAACATCTTTCAAGACCTGCATAGGATTATAGGATCAGAAGGTAGCTTGGCAGGAGATTTAGCTCACAGTCCTGTACCTAAATTTTCCACTGCGGTAGAATAAGCTGGATTCCATGCCAAAGTACCAGCCGTCCAGCTTTACATTAGTTGCAGGGCTGGGGTGGGTAACTCAGCCTGCCCCCCCCCCACCAGATTTCCTTCTCCATCTTTCTGAACAGACTTCCCCATTGTTGGGAAAGAAAAAGAAAAAGAAAACCAACCCATTGCTGGCAGGAAACTGGCAAGTGTCCATTGACTGCAACGCAAGGCTGTGCTAATATTTCAAGGCCAGGCCAGGAAACTAATAATTCATCCTTGCCCGAGATTTATACAGGAACTGATTCCCATCTTTCTGGAAGGTAGGAAGTTTTATTTATTTGTTTTAGCTTTGTTGGCAGCTGTCAAGCGGGCTTCTGTTCTGCGTGGAGCCCAGCATTTGCATTTTCCCTGCCCCTCGGCAAGTTTCATTATTGTGGAGTCAAATTAGAAACAATTCTAGAAAGGTCTAAACTCACAGTTCTGATCCCCACACCCGGTATGTGTTACCGTAGGGGTGACTTCTTGTGAAATGTCAGAAACCAGGAATGGGAGGGGGATAAGTGTTCCAGTGATTGATTGCACTTATACACCGTCTTTCTCTCATGGGGGGTACAGTGGTACCTCTGGATGCAAACAGGATCCATTCCGCATCCTGAAGTGAACGTAACACGTGACTGCGCGGGTCGCGTTTCGCCGCTTCCGCACATGCGTGTAACATCATTTTGAGCGCATCCGCGAGTGGCAAAACCTAGAAGTAATGCATTCTGTTACTTCCGGGTCGCCGCAGAGCGCAACCCAAAAATGCTTAACCTGAAGCGTATTCATCCTGAGGTATGACTGTATATAATTTTAGTGTGGTAAAACAAACAAATGGTATAAATATAGAACAACTGGGGCAAAGAATCCTCACTCCGTGAGCTCTAGCCTGGGTGTCCATTCTTCTGTTTTCCCTCAGGCCACACGGGTCTTTCTTAAGGAGCCCCAGGAAGTGGTGGGAGGAGACAGGAAAGGGACTGCCCAAACAGTGTTCCTGGTGTAGAGCGATGAGGTTCCCCAAATACCTCCTTGCCCCTTGCTGCAATGAGCAGAAACAAAACAAGCAAACGATGCACAAATTTGTATATGTTCCACAGGATGAAACCTTGCATTTGCCCCCAGTTTCTGAAGAAATGTGTATTACTGTGCAAAGACGCAAAGCTCTGATAACTACCAGCTCACTGAAACCACTGGTTATGGTCTCCACAGCTCTGAATCCGCAGTGTATGCTGAAATCTGAACGTTGTGTTTTTGCAATAAGCCAGAAGTTGGAACATTTATATCAAGAATATGACTGTATTATTTGTATAGCACTCGTAGTGCTTCGTGTGGGTCATTTACAGTAGCTGGAATCCTAACAACAGCCCTGTAAGATGAGTCATTATTATTGCTTCCCATATTGCAGATGGGGAACTGACACTGAGAGAGAGTGGCTTGCCTAAAGCCACATAGTGAGTTCGTGGCAGAGGTGAGATTTGAACCATGGATTATCTGATTTGGTGCTCGGTCTCTTAGCCACTATAGTACACCAGCTGTCTGTATAATGTATACAGATAAGTGTCTCTATGTAGATGGATACAGTGGTACTTTGGTTTTCGAACGTAATCTATTCCGGAAGACCGTTAGAGTTTTGAAAACGTTTGAAAACTGAGGCGCAAAGGGCAGTCTGCAAATTTAATAGAGAAAGTTGAGGAAAATAACATATACGCTCAGCGGAAGCCGTTCGACTTCCGAGGCATTTTCGAAAATGGAAGCATTTGCTTCCAGGTTTACGATGTTCGGAAACCAAAACGTTTGTCAACGGAGACGTTTGAAAACCGAGGTACCACTGTATACATGTTAACTATAAACTACACAGCTTTTACAAAAGTTTTTTTTTTAAAAAAATAATAATTTTATCAATGTTATGTTATTACAATTGGCAGCCAGGACCATTAGTTTTTGGAACTATTTTTAATCTTCTTGGATTAACAACACCTTGTTTGTTCTCATAGCAAATTAATTTCCCTCCCTGTGTATCGATAGAAACTGCGTAGGTAATTGTGTGTTGTTTGATAGAGATAGAGCTAGATCTGTAACTTTGGCGCATGCGCGAGCGCACGAAACCAAAAGTCGCTTGTTCGCAAAAACAAAAAACGTGGGGATTTTGGTTTGGCGCTCTGGCGTGTATCAACCAGAAGAGGCTGCTTTTTCAGTCTAGTGCTCTGGCCCAGCTGATTTGCACCAGAGCACCACCCCTCACTTCCTCCCACCACGGCATGAAACCGGGGCGCTCCAGGATGAAGACAAAACCTGGGGTGTCCTCAGAGAAAGCCAGGCCATCTCACTGAAAACAGGGTGCTTGGCATGTATGCTGACTGCAAGAGGAAGAGGGAAGGAGTGGAAATCTGCCGTCTCTCAACTCCTCCCTCCCTCCAGATGAAGCCTTTCCTGGAACAGAGTCCTTTCTGTGGACATAAGTTCGCAGAAGGGCAGGTCTGGACCCAACCCAATATATATCCTGTATTTTGCCTTTGTAAGTTTAGCCTGAGAACTCTGGGAGAATTATTGTCTGGGAGGAGACCCTCAAGGCGTACTTGAGGGTCGCGGGTGGTGCTGTGGGTTAAACCACAGAGCCTAGGACTTGCCGATCAGAAGGTTGGTGGTTTGAATCCCCACGACGGGGTGAGCTCCTGTTGCTCAGTCCCTGCTCCTGCCAACCTAGCAGTTCGAAAGCACACAGTGCAAGTAGATAAATAGGTACCGCTCCGGCGGGAAGGTAAATGGCGTTTCTGTGCGCTGCTCTGGTTCGCCAGAAGCAGCTTAGTCATGCTGGCCACGTGACCCAGAAGCTGTACGCCGGCTCCCTCGGCTAATAAAGTGAGATGAGCGCCACAACCCCAGAGCCGTCCGCGACTGGACCTAATGGTCAGGGGTCCCTTTACCTTTTAAAGGCCTACTTAATGCATGTGAGGAGCGATGGGCTCTGAAGCTCTGTGTGACTGCTTTGGTGTCAACCACATAAAATATGAAGGACAGAGAGGCTGGCAGCAGTGTGGAGGTGTTCTCATGGCATAAAAAGGGAGCGCTTTTTCATACACTCATTTTGATTGATTGAAGTCAAAGTGGGAACATGAATAGCATCACTGGAGACAGGGCCCTGGTTGCCTGAGCAATTCTTCATAATAGTGATGGGAAGGAACGCATTCTGTTACGTGTGCTACTGGTAAGGAAATCTAGAACAGCAGGTACCACACAATCCTATACGTGTCCATTCGGAAGAAATGCTCATAGTGAGGCTTACCCCCAGGTAAGCATGTATAGCATTGCAGCTGTAGTCTGCATGCATGTTGTCAGGGGTTTAGGAGCAGAAGCACGGGCAAGGGAGGAAACAGAGAGTGAAGGGGAGGAGGCAGAAGAAAAGATGAGTGATGACGACGACCCGAGATCTCCTAGTCTTTCCAGTGAATCAGAGGTTTCACAGAAAGGAGCACCAGTGGCGAGGGCAAGGGGGGAGTCTAGGGGGGCACCCCAGGAAGACAGAGCCAGAGAGGACTCAGGGGGGAGCAGCTGGAAATCGGGACCAGCGTCACCGCCAGGAAGCAGGGAAGAGGAAGGGAGCCAGGGGGGAAGCGCTGGCAGCTCACCACAGGAGGGAGGACATGAGTCAGGAGTGGCCACACCTCCACAGGAGGGAGGACATGAGTCGGGAGTGGCCACACCTCCATCGGGAAGCGAAGAAACGGTTGAGAGGAAAGTGGAAGGTTGGGCGCGCGCGCCAAGTTCAAATGCAGAGGAAGGCGGCGCAGTAAGCAGCCCCGAAAGGGAACCAGGTCCTAAAGCCCGGCGCAAGGAGGCAGGAGGGTCTGGGTCAGCGTCAGAAGAATCCCGGAAGGAAGAAGCCCCGGGGGGTAGAGGGACCCAGAGGAGGACAGTCAGGAGGAAAAGGTGGAGCAAGGCTAGGATATTAAGTTGGTGCACACAGGGCGGAGACTCAGACGGAGCTTCGCCGACCTAGCCACTAGGCGTAGAGTTGCGCGCAGCAGCGTGAGAATGGAAACTGTAATTCAATAAAGACTTTTACTTAATGACCGCTGGCTAGCGTGATCCTCTGTGAGCTAGGATCTTCAAGCAGCTCTGACAGTAAGCTCCGTCTCAGCTTGTGGGCATCTACAGCCTCGAGGAGGGGAGAGACACAGGTGCCTACTAGCGAGCTCACGAACGGCAGACGACATGACGGCTGAGCAGCAGATAGAGGAACTCAGAAACGCGGTGGCACAACTGAACGCCGAGGCTCTCGCATCCAGGAAGAGAGAGGAGGAGGCAGCCGCAGCCTGCAGGGATCTCCAGGTCAGGTTAGACGTGCTGACAAAGCAGACACCCCGGCAGGAGGGAATTGGGTTGGCGAGACGGACAGGCGGGCTGGTCTCTCACTTCGATGGGAACCTGCAACAGTATCCCAACTTTAGAGCCGACGTACTGTGCGCACTGCAACTGCTGCATAAAGACTTTAGAGATGAACAAGAGAGAGTGGGGTTCATCATGTCCCATCTGCATGGGGATGCGAGAGCATGGCTACGCAATTTATGGAGAGATAAGGATCCGGCGCTACAGAATGCAGATGCCTTTATTAAAGCAATGGATGGGTGTTTTTTATCAAGTATTGACGTGGATCTTGCACGGAAGGAGGTGCATGGGCTGAGACAAGGGAGGGCCAGCGTCAGGCAGTATCATGCCCGCTTTTTCGCCTTGGTCAGTGCCCTGGAATGGGACAGAGATTCGGCTCCTGTAAGAGACCTCTTTTGGGAGGGGCTACACAACTCGATTAAAGATGAGATAGCGAGGGGGGAGAGACCCCGAACCACCCAGGAGGTCGTGCGGAGGGCACTGGCAGTGGGGGTGAGGCTGGAAGGACGTCCGTGGAACAAGGACGAAGGGCGTGGAGGGCGCGAACCAGCCGGGGGCCCCTCCTTCTTTCCCAGGGAAGCAGCGCGGGCGCAATCCACGCCTCCGCCAGGAGGAGGAGCCGAACCTATGGAGGTGGGAGGTGCAAGGGCTCAGTCAGCAGCCAGAGCCCTAGCACCGGCAGCAGTGAAAGCGAAGCCTCCTAGAGGGAACAGGAAGTGTTACGTCTGTGAGGAGCCAGGGCATATGGCGAAAGAGTGTCCCCAGAGGCCCCACAAGTTCACTGCAGCCTCAGCAATGGTGACTGCAGCAACACAGCAAGGAGGACCACAGCAGGGAAACGAGGCTGTCTGGCTGGAGGAAGAGGCACTGGGGCCCAGCCAGACGTGTTAGTGACGCAGTCCCCAGAGATTTTACAGCCCGTGAACCCCCTCCCGCCCAAACCAGTAGTGAGGCTCACAGCGTCTCTCCAGCTGCCCAATGGAATCACCATGGACGTACCAATCACCATTGACTCAGGCAGCAATGCGGACTTTATAGGGCAGGACTTTGTCGACAGGCACGCTGTGCAGTTGCTGCCGGCCACACTGCCCCTGCAGGTTGTCACGGTGGATGGCAGGGAGCTGCTCGGGGGGCAAGTGGTGAAGCAGACGCCACCAATGGTGATGCGACTTGGGAATCACAGGGAAATCATCAGCTTCAACGTCACTCAACTATCTGACACGCCCATTGTATTGGGCATGAGTTGGCTGGACAAGCACAGCCCAGCGATGGCTTGGTACCAGAGGCAGCTGACCTTCGGCTCTTCCTTTTGTGCTGAACACTGCATCGTGCCCAGGCAGGAAGGAGAGGAAGAGGAGTCACAGCTGCTGCTAGGCAGGCTGCAAGCGATTCCCCACAAGTACGCTGAATTTTTGGAAGTTTTCTGCGAGAAGGAGGCAGACAGGCTACCCCCTCACAGACCATATGACTGCAAAATTGGCCTGCTGCCGGGGGCGGCGCTGCCTAAAGGGAAACTGTATTCCATGTCAGAGGACGAACTGCAAGAACTCAAGGCGTTCATTGATCATAATTTGCAACGCGGCTTCATCCGGGAGTCCAGGGCAGTGGGGGGCAGTCCCGTATTCTTTGTTAAGAAGCGGGACACGCCCCAAAAAAGACTGGTAGTGGATTACAGGATTTTGAACAGTCTGACTAGGCCATCGGACTTCCCCATGCCCCGTATTGACGACCTCCTCGCAAAGGTACGGAAGGGCAGAGTGTTCACCAAGCTGGACCTGCGGGGGGCGTACAACCTCATTCGCATGCGGGAAGGAGATGAGTGGAAGACAGCCATGTTCACGCCACTGGGGACCTACGAATATAGAGTTATGCCTTTTGGATTGCAAAATGGCTCCCACGTTTTTCAAGCGTTTATGCATCACGTGTTGGCAGGACTTCTCTACAAGACGTGCGTCTGTTTCTTAGATGACATCCTGATCTTTTCGGAGTCGCGGCAGGAGCATGACGGACACGTCAAGGAAGTGCTGAGCAGGCTGAAGCAACATAGGCTCTACGCCAAGCTGGAGAAGTGCCAATTTGACGTGCCGGAGGTGGATTTTCTGGGCTACAAGCTGTCTGACAAGGGGCTCGCCATGGACAGCGCCAAGGTTCGAGCGGTGTTGGATTGGAAGAGTCCGCGCAACCGGAAGGAGGTCCAACGGTTTGTCGGCTTTGCGAACTTCTATCGCAAGTTTATCAAGGGCTTCGCTATGCAGACAGCGGCCATCACTGACACGCTTAGCTCCAAGAAAAAGAAGTTCGTTTGGACAGAGCAGGCGGAGCAGTCCTTTCAGGCACTCAAGCGTCTCTTCGCGTCGGAAGAGCAGCTGCTTCATGTCAACCCCAGCAAGCCGATGAGGGTGGAGACAGACGCCTCGGACAGAGCCGTGGGGGCGGTCCTGCTGCAGAAAGACCCGCAGGGGGTGTGGCGACCGGGAGCGTTTTACTCCAGGAAGCTCAGCAAGTCCGAACAGAACTACACCATCTGGGACAGGGAGTTGCTGGCCATTCACGCAGCGTTCAAGGCGTGGAGGCACTTTCTGATCGGCGCCAAGCACACGGTGCAGGTTTGCACGGACCACAAGAATCTAGAGCACTGGCGCACGGCACAGTTCCTGAACCAGAGGCAGATACGTTGGGCTGAGTTCTTTGCAAACTTCGACTTCCGAATAGAGTATGTCCCGGGGGACACCAACATCATGGCAGACGCTCTCTCCCGTAAGCCACAGTATCTGGAGGACGCAACACCAGCGGCCGCCATGCACATCTTCGCACCAACAGTGTGGGCGTGCGCCGCGGCGACCGTGGACCTAGAGGCGGTGCGACGAGCGTTGCAGGGGGACTCCTTCGCACAAGCAAAGATGGCAGAGGTGCAAAGGGGCAAGGCAGCGGCCGACGGTTTCCAGCTAAGAGATGGATTGCTCATCCGTAAAGGGGCCATCTACGTGCCGGGAGACGAACTTCGAGCCAAGGTGCTGCAGCAGCTGCACGACGCGCCCACGGCCGGGCACTTTGGCAAGGAGAAGACGGTGGAATTAGTAGCCAGGGATTTCTGGTGGCCTGGAATGAGAGGGGAGGTCGCAGACTACGTGGCGAGGTGTGACACCTGCCAGAGGGCCAAACCAGTGCACAGACCGCCGGCCGGACTGTTGGAACCGCTGCAAACTCCGGTCGAACCTTGGGAAAGGGTGGCCCTGGACTTTGTCACGGATCTGCCCAGCTCAAGGGGCAAGACGGCAGTGCTGGTGGTGGTGGACCTGTTTTCCAAGATGGCGCATTTCATTCCGTGTGCTAAGGTGGCCACGGCGGAGCAAACCGCCAAACTGTTCATAGACCACGTGTTCAAGGTTCACGGTCTGCCACGGTCTATTCTGTCCGACCGGGGGCGGCAGTTCATCTCGAATTTCTGGCAGAAGCTGATGGGCTTCCTGAACGTCAAGATCAACCTGGCGTCGGCGAGACACCCGCAGACCAACGGGCAAGCAGAGCGGGTCAATGCCATCATGCAGCAGTACCTGAGATGTTATGCAAATCAACAGCCTGCGACGTGGGTGGATTACCTGCCGCTTGCCGAGTTCGCCTACAACAACACGAAGCACGTGTCCACGGGGGTCACGCCGTTCTTCGCCAACAACGGGAGGCACCCCAGAACCTTCCCGGGACTGGAAAGAATGGGGGAGGGGGAGCCGCAGACAGCAGATGCGTTCGCGTCGGAGCTGCAGGAAGTCCACGATCAGCTGAGGCGCCACCTGGAGCTGGCCAAGCACGCATACAAGGTACAAGCAGACAAGCACAGGAGGGTTGGAGAAAAGCTCCACGTGGGAGACTGGGTTTGGTTAGCAGCCCACGCAGTGCCGGCCAGGTCGTTGGCCAAGAAGAAACTAGGGCATAAACAACTGGGGCCCTACCAAGTCGAAGAGCAGGTCAACCCGGTAGCTTTCAGACTGGCACTTCCGGAGGGTTCCAGAATGCATCCGGTATTCCACAGATCGGTGCTCACTCCCTACAAGGCACCGCACAGGTTCCAGGAACCCGGAACGGCGCCGAGTCCGGCCAGAGACAGAACAGGGCACGCGGGAGTGGCACAGAAGGAGCGCATCAACGAAGTCACTGAGATTTTGGACTCCAGATGGGGGGAAGAGGGGGTAGAATACTTTCTCGCCAAGGAGGGCACCCCGGCCAGTGCGAACAGCTGGGTGCCGGGCTACGCCTTAGACGAACCCCTGCTCAAAGACGAGTTTCATGCCCTCTTCCCACATAGACCTATGCCAGCAGACTTTTTCGACGACTGGCTTTTCACGCCCACGCTTTCGGCCAGCACGTTCCGGGGGTTCGACTCGGACGAGGAACCGACACGAGACGTCCGTTCCCCGGAGGGGTCACCCTCGGGATCGGCATCAGAACCCTCGTATTGGTGGGACGATAGACCAGAGGAGCAGTGGCGCAGACGATGGCTGGAAGGCCCAGGACGAGCAACACCGACAGGAGGAAGTGAGGGAGAGACGGACATGGACGTTTTCGGGGATGACCCTGGTTTCGAGCACGGCGGCACAGAGATGGAAGCGGAGGTGACTGTCGTCGACGAGAGCAGGGAGGAAGACCCGGGAGACTTCAGATGGAGGCCTGACACGGGAGGCGACCGATATCCGACGTTCGTCCCTTTGCAACAGCAGCACCCAGCTCCAGCACCGGAAGGAGGGGAGGGGGGAATGGGGGGCTTCGAGGGGGGGATGGATGTCAGGGGTTTAGGAGCAGAAGCACGGGCAAGGGAGGAAACAGAGAGTGAAGGGGAGGAGGCAGAAGAAAAGATGAGTGATGACGACGACCCGAGATCTCCTAGTCTTTCCAGTGAATCAGAGGATTCACAGAAAGGAGCACCAGTGGCGAGGGCAAGGGGGGAGTCTAGGGGGGCACCCCAGGAAGACAGAGCCAGAGAGGACTCAGGGGGGAGCAGCTGGAAATCGGGACCAGCGTCACCGCCAGGAAGCAGGGAAGAGGAAGGGAGCCAGGGGGGAAGCGCTGGCAGCTCACCACAGGAGGGAGGACATGAGTCAGGAGTGGCCACACCTCCACAGGAGGGAGGACATGAGTCGGGAGTGGCCACACCTCCATCGGGAAGCGAAGAAACGGTTGAGAGGAAAGTGGAAGGTTGGGCGCGCGCGCCAAGTTCAAATGCAGAGGAAGGCGGCGCAGTAAGCAGCCCCGAAAGGGAACCAGGTCCTAAAGCCCGGCGCAAGGAGGCAGGAGGGTCTGGGTCAGCGTCAGAAGAATCCCGGAAGGAAGAAGCCCCGGGGGGTAGAGGGACCCAGAGGAGGACAGTCAGGAGGAAAAGGTGGAGCAAGGCTAGGATATTAAGTTGGTGCACACAGGGCGGAGACTCAGACGGAGCTTCGCCGACCTAGCCACTAGGCGTAGAGTTGCGCGCAGCAGCGTGAGAATGGAAACTGTAATTCAATAAAGACTTTTACTTAATGACCGCTGGCTAGCGTGATCCTCTGTGAGCTAGGATCTTCAAGCAGCTCTGACACATGTGTTTGCAAACATGTGGAAACACACTGATACATTTGTTCCAGTTACAGACAGGTAGCCGTGTTGGTCTGCCATAGTCAAAATAAAAAATTCCTTCCAGTAGCACCTTAAAGACCAACTAAGTTAGTTCTTGGTATGAGCTTTCGTGTGCATGCACACTTCTTCAGACCAAGTTCATACCAAGAACTAGCTTAGTTGGTCTTTAAGGTGCTACTGGAAGGAATTTTTTATTTTGATACATTTGTGTTCATCTGCCCTGAAAGAAATCTTGTTTTGCTGTAGATCAACATCAGACAAGAATTAAAGTCTGGAAACTTTAACATATATATGTAGTATTATTTTAATAGCATATCCAGTTGCCTTGTAATTTTGACTTTCTGCCTCTCTCTCTAAAAAAGCTTTCAAAATAGTTATATGAACGCCACCTTTGACGCATGAGTTCTGTTTGGATTTAAGAGGTGTGTGACACCGTTAATTACCCAAAGCTTCCCTCCTAACCTCTCTTCTGTACCTCCTCAGAAAAAACAAAACGAAAACAAGGTTTGTGATTTCTTAAATTGAAAGTTCAGTTAATTGCAGCAGGGTAATTATGCTTAAATGGTTGGCTGACATTTCTGTCCTTTAACAAAAATAAATAGAGCAGGTTTTGCAGTGCCTGCAATACATCATACAGCTTAGCTTAGTAAAACACAGTGTCAGCCCCCAAGAAAGGGACGTGGAGTGGTGACAGGTAAATATTTAGCATTTCTAAAGTCTCAGTCTAAAATGGGTTCAGGGCTGGGAAAGACTTCAGTCTAAAATCTTTGAGGATTCAGAGGAGGCAGCACAGGATACATGTACCATTGACTTTGACCCGGTTTGCTCTTAACATTAAGCCAGACCGTGGCTTGGAACAAACCTCTAGGTTGCCAAAGCAAGAATAATGGGCACAGACAGCACTTCTCTCTGGCTTATGCTGCTGCTACTGTGGTTTGGCTTAGCGCTGTGTCTGATCCTGGACTCATTATTTCTCTGGGGGATTAATATATTTTGAAAAACAAACACGAAGCATCCCTTCTTTTCCTTATCATTTGGCAGCTGGGGAAAATTCTGAAGCATCCAAAAGTTGCACTGCCAATCTTTTTTTAAAAAATGAACAAGTGTCTGTTACAATTCTCTTTTATCTGATGACACTGTTTTAATAATAACAAACCCTGTTTCGAAGGAAAAAGATGGTAGGAGACAGTTGTCTACTCAAACATTGTTTCCCTTGGCCAAGACAGTGTCGGGGTGAATTTGCTACAGAAACCATCAACAATGAGGTGAATGCTGAGAAATTGATCTGTTAGAATATCCCTAATTTGTGGCCAGCTAACTTCCTATTTTGAAGTCACTATGTCTCCTAAGGCTCTCGCTGACTCCACCTCAGACTTAGGAGGTAGAAAGCAGCTGTGCAAGGAGGAATTGAAAGCCCTTTACAGTTCTTTCCCCTTCTCCTTTGCACCTCCAGCATTGCAGAGAAAGGTGAGGACAATAAAGGGATTTGCAAACTCTCCCTTCTCGTTTGCACCTCAGGCATTCGGAGGTACAAAGGAGAAGTGCTTGGAAGGACTGCAAAGCCCTTCCCTGTGCTGCCCCTTCCAACCTCAGATGTTGCAGGTTGGAAAAGGGGGGGGGGGGTGTTCCCTATGTAGAAAACTTATGTCTGCGAAAGACTCTGCAATCTTTATATAATTCTGTGCACACTGGTTGCACATTTGTACTCCAATGCAATTGTCAGACATGCCAGTTCATAGCAAGTGCATGATCATAGCTGTCACCTTTTCCCTTTTCTTGCGAGGAATCCTATTCGGAATAAGGGAATTTCCCTTAAAAAAATAGGAAAAGTTGAAATGGAGGCAGTGAGAGATTTTACTTTCTTGGGCTCCATGATCACTTCAGATGGTGACAGCAGCCATGAAATTAAAAGACGCCTGCTTCTTGGGAGAAAAGCAATGACAAACCTAGACAGCACCTTAAAAAGCAGAGACATCACCTTGCCAACAAAGGTCCATATAGTTAAAGCTGTGGTTTTCCCAGTAGTGATGTATGGAAGTGAGAGCTGGACCATAAAGAAGGCTGATCGCCGAAGAATTGATGCTTTTGAATTATGGTGCTGGAGGAGACTCTTGAGAGTCCCATGGACTGCAAGAAGATCAAACCTCTCCATTCTTAAGGAAATCAGCCCTGAGTGCTCACTGGAAGGACAGATCCTGAAGCTGAGACTCTAGTACTTTAGCCACCTCATGAGAAGAGAAGACTCCCTAGAAAAGTCCCCGATGCTGGGAAAGATTGAGGGCACAAGGAGAAGGGGACGACAGAGAACGAGATGATTGGATAGTGTTCTCAAAGCTACCAGCATGAGTTTGACCAAACTGCGGGAGGCAGTGAAAGACAGGAGTGCCTGGCGTGCTCTGGTCCATGGGGTCACGAAGACTCGGACATGACTAAACGACTAAACAACAACAAGAACATGTGCATGATAGGATTGTATGTAGCCCCATAGGATACTGGTTTCCATGTAGGAAAGTGTGAGTGAAGCAGCCTTAAGAAAGATAGGCTCTGAGCTAACAGACAGTCTTTGGTGTCTCTGGAAAGCAGAAAACCACACGCATTGGCTGTAGAAACTGGAACTCTTTCAATTTGCTGTGATGGCTGTAAGCCATTAGTTTGGAATGGAATTTTAGCTGACGGCATTGATAGACTACTTGGGTTTTCTTAGCAGCAAGCAAAATAGCTGTGATAAGCTGAATCCCTAACTTATGCAAGTGAGTTTGTTTGTTTGTTTTTAAAAAAGAAAAATATCATGGTAAATAACCTATCTAAATAATGCTAATATTCTCCTGTTTAGTTCTGAGCATCTGTACTTCTGGCCTCATCTTTTAGCGGGACAATAATGTAAAGTCTTAATGAAGCAGATATGTTAATCACACATCTCCAGGTGCTTTTGTTTGTTTTTAATGGTTTTGAAATGCAGCCCAATGCTGTAATAAATGTTACTTAAGAACAGCTCCAATTTGCCAGAATATCAGTACTGGTACTTCCAGGTAGAATCAGGTGTTACCCGCACCTATTTGAACAGATGTATATTTTAATAGTTTTAAGGGGTTTCAGATGGTCCACGTGCAAAGTGTCAATTCCAGATGGAGAAACCTCCCCATGAAGCAGATTGTAAACAGCTGCAACATCTTCCTTCCGTCGCCCAGTTTTGTGATCATGGTTTGAAGCAAAACAAACCACCATTCTTGGTTCTGATGTAGCTCTGTGCTAGCAGGGAGTAGCGCATGTGTGTTCAACACATGCACAGCAAACCATTAACTGCATCTTACCTTTCTGCTTCTATCCATGGGAAGCTTAGAAGCAAGGCATGAAGGCAGCTGTTCCCCCAAGTTGTTTTGAGTAGCAAGGGTTGGTCGCAAGTTTCTAACATGCTCGAGAGGCAGCAGCTTGCAGGACATAAATGCCCCCGCATTCGTGGAATAAAGCATGTGGCTTGCAAACAAAGCAAAGCGAAATGTAAGAAGGCAAAAGGACTTCTAAGAGAAGGAGAAATCTAAAAGGCCAGGTCTGTGTTTGAATGCTGGTCAGCTGACTTTAAGTACTTGGCCATGCAGATAGACTTGAAAGAGGGATTAAGTTAGCAATTTATGCAGGTTTATTAAAAAATTTATTAGCATATTACTAAGCGGCAGAAAAGACCCTGATGTTGGGAAAGATGGAGGGCACAAGGAGAAGGGGACAACAGAGGACGAGATGGTTGGATAGTGTCTTTGAAGCTGCAAACATGAGGGAGGCAGTGGAAGACAGAAGTGCCTGGCGTGCTCTGGTCCATGGGGTCACGAAGAGTCGGACACGACTAAACGACTAAACAACAACAACAAGCGGCAGGTAGTGGGTGGTATTCAGCCAAGTTTTACTGATAGAGTAGACCCATTGAAATTCATTAAAATAGCCAAGTTCGATCTATTAATTTCAGTACGTCTACTCTGAGTAAAAACTTAGTTGACGACTATTTGTTGTTAAGAGCAAAGTTAAGCATTGTTTAGTTTGTCTCAGAAGTGCTGAGCATCTGGTTGGATTCTGCCCCATGTGTTGCATTGGCTGGAGGCTCGCAAAAGTAGCAACATGAATCCATTGTGGGAATGTGGTGACAAATTGTTTTCCACGTGGGGAATGAACGCTAAACTATATCTTTGCCACACTTTGCTAAAGTGCCTATTTGTGCTCCCTTTAAGTTGTATTAATATTGGTTAGTGAGCCCTTTGTTTATATTATGCCCCAGGGGGAGCCATCTAACACAATTATTATTCTAATTATTTACTTCCTTCATATTATTTGGATAGGTTCTACTCATGCTTGATCTTAATGCAGAGCTGAACATGAAGTTGGAGGGCGGTTTATTAAGGGAGCTCTTGAAAGATCATGTAAGATTGCTTTACATTATGCTGACGCAAGATTCTCTTTATATTGAGAGAGGCAACAAAATGCAACAAAATGCATTGGGTATCTAGAAATCTCTGTGGCTGTGATTGTACTATGAATTACAGCATCTGGCTTTCTAGCAAAGGCATCTGTCGTTGTCAGTGCTGGATATGTCAGCTTTTAATTTCCTTCCCCCCCCCTTTTAAACCCCCCCCCCCGCGCAAAAAAGGGCATGTTTCCAGGCTGTGTGGTTACAGAAAACTTTACAACCGCTCAAGCAATTTAAGCGAAACTAGAAGAATTCAGCACAGGATCTGTGTCAGGATTGGGCATGGTTGTGTAGTGGAGGGGATTGGGGGTGCGCACACACACTCAAGTGCAGCTTCAAAACTATTTTCATAGCAGGTGGTTTGGCATCATCTGCTGGATCAGTGTTTCCCAATGTCTGTGTGAGAAACCTCTTGCCCATTCTGTTGACATGTATGCTGTTAATCCTGACTGTATCCAACAGCCGACCTTTAAAACCACTCTTTCCAGCATCCACATTTGAGAGGCATCGACAAAGGGCTACTAAATGCAACATAACCACTGATTTATGCGGGGTGAAAAACATCTCCTAACTGACGCATCTACATCTGTTTTATATTGCTTCGTTTTCTCCCTCTTTCCTTAATCACCGTGCATTTTGTAGCATTATGCCATGATTTTGAAATTTTGGGGTTAGCTCTAGGTGCTGGTGCAACTGGCAAGAGGGAGATTTGTTCCTCTTACTAACTCCAGGAAGAGAAGAGGAGAGCATTTGCTTGAAAAAACCTGTCAATCACAGATTCAGATGCAAAACCCCATTAATTGTAAACACCAGGGGTAGCTAAACTTGATTGCCCCTATGGCTGTCTCATTCCACAGATCCTTATTGACGAGTGTCCAGAAATAAGCGTAGCAAATGCAGAACACTTCCATGAGCTCCACACTTGATCCACAACAATTGCCATGTAGCCCTACAAGTGATGGGGTGCGCCTCTCCCAACAAACGTGCTGAAGTGTAGGCAACTTGCCAGAACTTTTAAACTCTGCTTATGAATGCACCAGGGCAGCCAGGTGCAGCCAGGATTGCCAGGGGTTATGCGCCCAGGTGTTTAAAGATGCTGGCATGATATCGCCTGTCCTTTACACACCTTGCAGGAAGGAAGCATACCTGTAAACACGAGGCAGGTGCACTTGCAAGAGGACAGCTGTTGGAGTCGTGGCACTTGACGCCAGCACGAGCAATGTAATATCCTGTTCCTAGTCAGCATTTTTAAATGGGTTAAATTACTCATGAGAAGAGAAGACTCCCTGGAAAAGACCCTGATGTTGGGAAAGATGGAGGGCACAAGGAGAAGGGGATGACAGAGGACGAGATGGTTGGACAGTGTTCTCAAAGCTTGACCAAACTGCGGGAGGCAGTGGAAGACAGGAGTGCCTGGCATGACTAAACAACTAAACAACAACAAAGTCAGCATTTTGCACTTTTTGGTGGCCCTAAGGTTTTCAGTTTTGCCCCTCTGTTTAGGGCTCTTCCCTCTGTTGTTTCCTTTGTGATACACGAGCGAACGGATGTCTGTGAGTTAAAGGGTGTGGTGATGTGCAGTTGCATTAATGTGCTGAGTGGTTAGTGCATGGCATGTTAACTGGGCCTCTTGCGGCCTTGGGGCCTTGACCAATGTCATTTGTGTGTCTTTCAGTTTAAAGACCTCTGTTTTGTTGCTCCCGCTGTCCATGATTGCTGGAGATTACTGTAGTAGGGAAGAATGCTGTTGGTGTTGAATGGGGTTTGTTGAAAGCCTCCACACCCTTCTACCTTCCCACCTATAGCTGATTCGTGCTGCTGTTGAATCGTAGCTTCAGTGAAAAATGTTTTCAAATGCCCTGGTATCCCAGGACATTTTGCTGCACTAGTGAAAATGCCACAGAGCATCATCTTGTCCATGCTTTGCCTTATACTGACAGTTACTGGCGCTTCTTGAAATTATGGGCTATTTCTAGCAATGAGGGAGAGATTTGATTCAGTTCACATTTTATTGCACATCCCGAAACATTATGGGAATGGAAACATGGCAATGCTTAGAAATTCACACCCCGTGAAATTTTGCAACGTGGTTCTCCAACAAACAAATGCATCCATTTGGAGGAAATGCACATAAAAATGGATGCAGTTGTGAAAATAATATAAACCTGCATTATATTAGGAAGAGTAGCTTGCTAAAGTGTATTTTTGTTAAGGGAAATTGAATACAAAAATGTGTATATTAGGATAAAAGTGCAGCAAAATGATTTCTTGTGTGAAGGCTTTTATAAAAAATGCAAACTGACCTTATGACTGGGGAAACAAGAAAATGAAAATAAATCAAAATACTACCTGAAGAACTACAATATTACCAAATGGGTTAAATTACTAGTGTAAAAATTTGGTTTAATGGATAGCAGTGAGTGCATTTTATATAATACATTCCTGTCGGTTGCTGTGTAGCTAGCATTAGCTGTGCAGAGCTGAGCTGTCAAATATATTATGGTTTCTTTTTGTGAATGAAGAAAAACTGTAGGGTTGATTGCTTTGTCTGTGCGCATTTCTTTTTAAGAACCCAGGAAGGTCTTCAGGGTTTCTCCAATGTGTTTTGCTGAAACTTATTCCACATTGTTAGAAACAATAACACCTGTGCGGATAACATAAATAAGGAGAAGGAATGGGATTCCCCACTCTCACCCTCCCAGCAACAATTTCTAGACGTTTTAGCTAAATGCCATGTGCAAGCACTGTGGTATTTTGAACAGCACTCCAATATGCCAGCGTCTTTTATGAATGATTTAGAAATGCTAAATAATTGTTCCTGTTCAGCTGCTGTTTGTGTTGCGCCTTTGACTTAAATAGACAGCGCCAGCTGTATAAAGAACTGCTAAATGTTATATTTAAAGAAGCAGCCCCGAGCCGAGAGTTTGTAATACTGGTATTTTGAAATCTTGCTTGCTTAAACATATACTTTAGTGGTCACAGTTCTGAAAAGTAATTATTAGATCTGGCATCCAAACAGGCTTGGGACGCTTACAAAATCCTGTCGTTTACCTAGCACTAAAATCACTGTTGGGGTCATAACAAGAGACCTGCTGGTGGCATTAAGCTGTTGGAAGGTTTGAGTAGCGTTAGAAACTCAAATAGATAAGCTAATCAGCCAATGGCACCTTAAACCTAGGTTACAGTCACCACAACAGACTGTCTAGGCACCATATGTTTCCTCAGTGAAATAAATAATAATTATTATTATTTTCATTACCACTTTATATTTTAAAGAAGAAAAATCTCTAAGCAGTTTACAACACATTAAAACAACAAATGGATATAAATGGAATGAATTTATGTACGTTTATGAGACGTTCAGATGACTGCAGTTTCAGCAGTTGTTTCAGGAGTTCTGGTCTTGCGCAACTCTCTGCTTCCTTGGCGAGAGTGGGTCTACCTTGCTGGGTCTATTTTGCACCAAATTTTGCTGCCAGCCAGTTTGAAAGCATACCAGCACTACAGCAGGGAGGTAAACGGCGTTTCTGTGCGCTCTGGCACTCGTCACAGTGTCCTGTTGCGCCAGAAGTGGTTTAGTTATGCTAGCCAAAAGACTCAGAAAAACTGTCTGCAGGCAAACGCCGGCTCCCTCGGCCTGAAAGCAAGATGAGCGCCACAACCCCAGAGTCGCCTTTGACTGGACTTAACCGTCCAGGGGTCCTTTGCATTAGACTTATCCAAATTTGAGCCCTGAGGGAATTGCTCTGTTGTGGGCTTCCTCAGGCATAGTGGTGGCAGCACTGCACTAAGGGTGGCAAAGAGCTGGTGTTTGGTTTTTCAGAAGCTCTTAGAGCTCCCAGCAAAGTGCTTCTGGGAAATTTAGACGGTAGTTTGAGGAGCTACCTACATGGTTTGGAAGACTCGGGACTGCATACCCTCCAACATTTCTCCGATGGAAATAGAGACTTTCTATTCCATCGTCATATTTATACCCCATCTGACTGGGTTGCCCCAGCCACTCTGCTTGGCTTCCAACATATATAAAAACATAATAGAACATTAAACATAAATAAAAAACTTCCTTATACAGTGGTACCTCCGGTTGCGGACAGGATTCGTTCTAGAGCTCCAGTCGGATCCCGAGGTTTCCGAAACTGGTGGTGCCTGTTCTGTGCATGCGTGTCACACGATAGAGCCCTACTGCGCATGCGGCAAAACCGGGAAATATACTTCCAGGTTTGTCGCGTGTGTATCCCGAAGGATAGTAACAAGAGGGGCACATAAGTAGAGGTACCATTGTGCAGTGCTGCCTTCAGATGTCTTCTAAAGGCTTTAGAGTTACTTAACTCCTGGGCTTGGGGGCATCACATAACTCCATACCCTCCCAACATTTATCCAATGAAAATAGGGACATCCTAAGGAAAAGGGGGACATTTCGCAATCAAATCAGAAACCTGTAAATCCAGGACTGTCCCTGGAAAATAGGGACACTTGGAGGATTTGGGGCTGGAGTCAGTGTGAATGGGCCCTGTTGGGGTCCCAGCAGCTCCCCAAATTTGCTAGGTTGTGATGCTGGGCCTGTCTTGCTCAGCTGTATCCACGCCAACAGCTAACAAACAGAAAGTGTGGGTAGACTAAGCTGAGTCAAGGGGAAATGTTGTGGGACAGCTTTATCCTCTGATTTTCAGAGGCGCATCTGAGATAATCATTCTTTTTTCTTTGTAAACCCCCCCCCCAAAGTTTGGCCTTGTGTTCCTCCTGCTATAGAGGCAACTTTATTTTAAGAAGGTTACTGCCACTGATAGCACATCCCAAAATACCATGTCTTTCCCCCCTCACTTTTGCAACAGCTTTGCTAGCTTAAAGGACTGACACCAGCACTGTTTCCTCCAAGAATTCTTGCTTAACAACGTAACACTCCGTGTAATCTGCGGTTGGGCGAAGGCCCGGAGATAACATCAACTTGGAGCCCTTGTTGAAACACGATTCATCATTCCTTGCGGCTGCTACCATAGATTCTTCAAGTCAGAGCTCCTAGGTCAGGCACACCCTGTGTGTGTGAATTGTATACCCCCCCCCCCCCCGAAACAATCTTCCGGTCATTAGCAGTCTTATCTCCCCCAAGTGTGCTTTGCCAACACTTGAGGAACTTGCATGAATTTTCTGTCTCATTTCAATGGCAGATCCGAACCCTAACAACACAGAAAACATGGCCGAGTTTATTTGTAAAAACTAGGTCCCAGTTATTAAAGGGAAGATGATTTCTGGGTCAAAACTGGGTTTTTAATCTCTGTGGATTTTTTTTATTCCCTCTTAAAAAACCAAAAGTCAACATTTATATGCATGTATATTGACTCCCATCCTTCCCTTTTGCTATCGGTACAGTGGTACCTCAGGTTACAGACACTTCAGGTTACAGTCACTTCAGGTTACAGACTCCACTAACCCAGAAATAGTACCTCAGGTTAAGAACTTTGCTTCAGGATGAGAACAGAAAGGAGCAGCAGAAGGAGGCGCCATTAGCTAAAGTGGGACTTCAGGTTAAGAACAGTTTCAGGTTAAGAACGGACCTCCAGAATGAATTAAGTTCTTAACATGAGGTATCACTGTATATTGATAATTCCATACTGTATTTGACGTGCAAAAGCAAATAAACAAAACTTGACGATCAGCAGTCATATTGATCTGTTTTCAAGCAGCGCATGCCATTATATTCCCTTTGTCCTCAACAGACAGGCTCCCTTGGTAGATATGACCATGTTTTGGGGGAGGGTGCAAGTTTCTACTGTCAGCAAAATAGAAATGACTTAAAGCAGCTTGAAGTTTGTGCTAGACTTTTTAACCTTTCCTACCTGTTAAGAATCCATAGGAAGATGGACCAGGCCAACAACCTGTCTCGTCCGTCATCCTCTTCTCACGATGGCCAGCCTTATGCATGTGGGAATTGCGCAAGAGGGACCCTGAGAGCTCAACTGCAGTTTCCCTGTTTGTGAATCCCAACAACTGATATTCAGAGGCATACAGCCTCCAACGCGGTAGCTATGGGTAGCTTCCCTAAGGTGCCTTAGGAAGGGGCTTTATTAAGGTCATCTGAACACTCAGGAATGCAACTTGGAATGCTCTCCCCAGGAAAGCTCTCCTGGCTCCATTGTCATATATCTTTAGGTACCAGGCAAAATCGTTCCTGTTTCGCCAGACCTTTGGCTTTTAGTTATCCATGGCCTCTGTAAGTGGGCGGGGATGTTTTAATGTCGTTTTAAAAAATAGGATTAGCCTTTAGAGTTTATTTTAAAAATGCAGGTTTTCAAGTATGTTTCTGTTTATTTCATGGAATCATAAAAATGTAGAGTTGGAAAGGGACCACAAGGATCCTCTAGTCCAGCCTTTCTCAACTTGTGGGTCCCCAGATGTTGTTTGACTACAACTCCCATCAGCCCTAGCTAGCAAGGCCAGAGCTCAGGGATGATGGGAGTTGTAGTCCAACAACATCTGGGGACCCACAGGTTGAGAACCGCTGTGTCTAGTCCGACACCCTGCAATGGAGGGTGCAATGGAGCCCAACGTGGGACCCGCAACTCTTAAGATTGAGTCTCATGTTCTACCAGACTGAGCCATTTGTTTGAAATAATTGTAAGTCGTTTTGAGTTGTCGTGGCAAAAGAAAAGCGACTAATAAATTTATTGAGTGGTGGTAATAACAACAGCAGCAGCAAGTGACCAGCATGAAACACATGTTTGCCAGTCCACTTAAGGAAGGCTGATTAATTTTAGGAAGTGAGACACTGGAAAGACCATCTATGTCGGCTGCTGCAAACATCTTTTGTCCCCTGTGTGGAACAAGTCAGACTGCATGGCAAGTGTAATGCATAAAGGAGCTTGTAGTTTTTGATGATAGCATGTGTGTCTTTCTCATTGCCAGCACATGCTCTGGGAAGGCAAGATTGGCATCAGCTTCCCGGCACAAGCTTTATTTATAGGGTGCCATCTGTGTGCCCGGCACTTTGCAAAGAATGAGAGGACGGGTCCCTGCTCTTGAAGCCGCAGCGGCAGATGGCTTTGTAGGGTGGCGGTGGCCTCAGCAACCACACAAACCAGAGGTCAGGTGAGTGGCGCTGCCACATGGCACTGCCCAGTACTGCCAGAGAAGCTTGGAATCCCCACAGGGGTTGCTAACGTGCAGATATTCCTGCACTGCAGCTCCCATCATCTCTGACGGCTTGCCTTCCTGGCTGAAGCTGATGGGAGTTGGAGGGCAACAACTTATTTGCAGGAAGGGATGCAGGCTATCCCCGTACCAGTGTTAGAAACTCAGATATATATGTTCCATTGGCCTTCTCTCAATTTCTTAACTACAGCTAAGAAGGAGATAAAATCCTGACCTTTCCACCGGCCTTCAGTGAATGAGGCCTGCACGCAGCCAGCAACGATCTGTGGATGACTTTGGGGCACTTTCAGTCTCTGCGTCTGAGGCAGGAGCTGGTCAGCCGCCTCTTTGTAGCTGCACAGTTGACATCCGCCCGGATTATTCCCCTTCTGTGGGCCCAGGCAGGTTCTTAGAATGGTAATTGCCGTCAAAGCCTCCACCCTCTTGTCAGGTCACAGGCTGAATTATTCTTTCTTTCTTCTCCCTTTTGTTACCCTAATCCAGTTATTATGTGATAATGAAATGTTCTTGGGTTTTAAGTCTAATTATTAAAGATGAAACGCAGCGGACAAGCATTTAATGGAGCTATTGCAAGGTAACCTGACTGGCGTGGCATGCTTTATATTGCTGATCTCTGCCCCAGTCTACTAGTCAACCCCCAAGATAAGCACCTGGCATTGGGTGCCCCTGTCATGTATATGCATGTGTGCGTGCGCATAATACTGAATTTGCGCTGGTCTGTCATCACGCAGGCAACCGAGCGCTCATGCCGACGCAGGGGAGAGGAAGTAAGTAAGTGAGACAGTGAGATTGCTACCAAAGTGAACATGGGAAACTCCGTTTGCGACCCATGCTTCGGCCACCAGCCTCTTTGCCCAGTGCTTCATGTCTTCTCCAACACTGCCTTGCCTGCACAACTCTCCACTGGGCCCATGCAGGACTGGTTCTGGCTGGTTCCTTGAGGTGGCTGCAATATGCTACCTTGTTTTATGATAGTACAGTCATACCTCGGGTTATAGACACTTCAGGTTGCGGTTTTTTCAGGTTATGGACCACCAAAACCCGGAAGTACCGGAATGGGTTACTTCCTGGGTTTCGGCGGTCACACATGCGCAGAAGCGCTAAATCGCGCTATGTGTAGAAGCGCCAAATTGCTACCTGTGCATGCGCAGATGAGCTGCTGCGGGTTGCGAACATGCATCCCGCACGGATCACGTTCGCAACCCGAGCGTCCACTCTAGTTTGTTACAGCAAGCTATTAAATGCCACAGAACTCTTCCTTGGCATATTCAGTGCAGGTGGAGCTGTGGTCTAAACCACCGAGCCTCTTGGGCTTGCCGATCAGAAGGTCGTCTGGTTCAAATCCGCTCGATGGGAGTGAGCTCTCATCGCTCTGTCTCAGCTCCTGCCAACCTAGCAGTTCAAAAGCATGCCAGCACGAGCAGATAAATAGGTACTGCTGTGGCGGGAAGGTAAACGGCATTTCTGTGCACTCTGGTTTCCGTCACGGTGTCCCGTTGCGCCAGAAGCGGTTTAGTCATGCTGGCCACGTGACCCGGAAAGCTGTCTGTGGACAAACGCCGGTTCCCTCAGCCTGAAAAGCGAGATGAGCGCCGCACCCCATTGTGGCCTTGACTGGACTTAACTGCCAGGGTCCTTTACCTTTTTATATTCAGCAAAACAATACAAAATAAAAAGAACTGGGATAGATGCTTCAAAGGATGATTGGGGTGGAGGAGACACCGTTTGCAGTTCAATCAGATTGCAACAGGTGGGTCTGACAGCCACCATAATAGGTGGCATTTAAAAAAGGATTAAGCAGGTTTACAGCTAGATCTGCCTGACTGCTAGCCTTGATCGTTATATAGACTCTCTGCGTTCAGAGGAAGTGTAACCAGATCTGATAGCCAGATGCTGCGGACAAAAACACATGTGTTCTGTCGCAGTCATATTAATTGGATCCCTTGAGTTGGTGTACTGTAGTGGTTAAGAGTGTCGGGTTAAGAGTTGGGAGAGGTTCCAATCCCCACTGGGTGACCTTGGGCCAGGCTCCATCTCTCAGCTGTGTTTTGGGATGAACTAAGAACGGGGAATAGGGCCGCGGGTGGCGCTGTGGGTTAAACTACAGAGCCTAGGACTTGCCGATCAGAAGGTCAGCGGTTCGAATCCCCGCGATGGGGTGAGCTCCCGTTGCTCAGTCCCTGCTCTTGGCCAACCTAGCAGTTCGAAAGCACGTCAAAGTGCAAGTAGATAAATAGATACCGCTCAGGCGGGAAGGTAAACGGCGTTTCCGTGCGCTGCTCTGGTTTGCCAGTAGCGGCTTAGTCATGCTGGTCACACGACCTGGAAGCTGTACGCCGGCTCCCTCGGCCGATAAAGCGAGATGAGCGCCGCAACCCCAGAGTCGGTCACGACTGGACCTAATGGTCAGGGGTCCCTTTACCTTTACCTAGGGATGGGGAGATAAATGTAACAAATAATATGGATTTGCCTGTCTTCTGCGATGATTTTCTGAAGCCTGTTGCACATCTCCCTCCCGCATGACATCTGCGCTGCGGTGGATATGCACGGTGGGCAGAGCCTTTTCTGTGTTGGCAGCCAGATCACAGTATGCCTACAAAAAGAGTGCAAGAATGTGGCAAAAGAAGTTTGTCTGTCCCGATTGCTGCTTGCCTTCCAAATACTTTGCTCTTTCTGTCAGCATTTTAGGTCTGGGGACTCAGCTTTACAGCTGCAAATATAGTTTTAAGTGCATTATACAAATGTGACACTAGATGGCAATGGTGAGCTAATGGCAAATTCAAGATATATTTTAAGACTTTTTTTAAAAAAAGCATTTTCACAGCGTTTTAAATTTTGTCTAGATTCAGCCTTGGTCTGTGAATCTCATTTCTGACTTTGTTGCTTTGTGAATGTTTTTAATTGTACTTTCAATATACTGTCTGCTTTGCGTTCGTTTCTAATGTTTCAATTTTTACCCTGCCTTCTGTACAATTTCTTAATAAAGTGAGTTATAATCCCACCGACCTGGAATAGCTCAGTCGGTAAAGCACGAGGCTCTTAATCTCAGTGTTGTAGGTTTTTGTCCACTTTGGACAAAAGATTCCTGCATTGCAGGGGGTTGGACTAGATGACCCTTGGGGTCTTTTCGAACTCTGCAATTCTAGGATTTTGTAAAAATAAATAGAAACACAGCAAATCATGCCCTGCTGGCAAGCTTCCCAAGTGAATCTAGCCAACGGCTGTCCGAAATGGAACCAGATTGATCGCTAAGCTAAACCTAGTAAGGTAACACTTAAGCGCTTAAGGAATTCTGGGATCAGGAGTGGTGTTTGAATAAGAACATTTTTAAAAGTGGAAAAATCTTGAGAATTTTACAAGCACACATTACAGTCTTTCTAAACGCTTGGGATATTTATATATAAAACCTACAAGTTTCCTTTGGAAAAAGCTCTCTTGTAACAAGAAAGTGTTCTTTCCAGCGTGTGCCAAGGTCCAATAAGCCACTCAAGCTGCAGCTGTCTTAGTAATATTTCAGAGCACCTGAATCACACCAGCTCAATACAGCCCAGCAACTGGGAACAAACCCTCACACTCTTTTCCAGAGAGAACTTCTGCACTTCAGAGTATTTCTGAGACAGCAGTTCCCGAATCCACGCTGTGAAGTTTGACTCAGGAATAAGAGAGTGTAGGAAGATTCTTGTGATCGACTGGGGAAAGCCTGACACTTCCACCATGCCGTAGGATTTACGCATTTACTTTTTGAATATCCTGGCCATAGAATAGGGCTTAGCTTTGCCCCCCACCCCTTGCAAATTTACAAGAAGGGCCTGCGACTAAATGTTGCAGCGCTTAATGCTTCTGTTTAGACTCGTAGCCAGCCAGTTCCATGCCTCTTTCCAGGACACTCCATTCCATTCCCAGAGCTATTTTTTATTTGTTATTGATACTTTTTCTTTTTCTTTTGAAATTCCACACCCCTAGGGATTTTGTGCCCGGGGCAACTGACTCTGTGGCCCTGCCCATACCACACCACTGACAGCAGGGGACAGGAGAGGTACGGAGGCTGCATTGATTGTTACAGTTTTACGGTTGTCTCCCTAAAAGCAAAGATTGTCCGTATTTTTAGGCATGGATTTTAGGCTTAGGTGCACTCTTTCTCAGCAGAGAGAAAGAGATCATGAAAGAGCCCAAAAAATATTTTTTAAAAATCTGCAAAGTAAAGATTTAAGCCTCCGAGTGTATTTGGTTTTCTTAGAATGGCAGTGATTTTCTGCGGCACTCTCAGTACGATTCATCTTATTCTTTGCATTGGATTGGCACACAATGTCTCCAGTTTCCCATCCCAGCAGACATTTGCAAGAGAATGGTTCTGTGGGAGATAAACCCGGTTGCAAAAAGGCATCATTGAGCTGCCTTGAATTAGGAAGCATTTCTATGAACCTGTAAAGGCCTCCCGAAAGGGAGAGCAAAAGCAGGGTATAAGTTACACCAATAAAAATCAAATAGGATCCACACGGAGCAGGACGAGGGACCACATGGGCTTTGCCTGCAGAAGCTCCCGGGTTCAGTCCCTGGCATCTCCTGTGGTTGGTCTGGATGTGGCAGCAGGTGATGGAAAAGACCTTTGCATGTGACCCTGAAAAGCCACTGTAGTCAAGGTAGGTGTGATGGCCTGGGATTCGGACTCAGAAGCTGAACCTGAGGAATCCCAACCTGTACAGGAGTCCCCACCTCCAGAACCAGCTGAGCCTGAAGGGTCCTCACCTGTGCTGGATCCTCAGGTGCAGGCACCACCTGAGTCTTCTCTGGGCCCTGAGGGGATGGAGGACCCATTGCCTGCAGGTGCTCCACTCTCAGCCCCGTCAGAGGCAGCTGAGGTTGCCTCTGAATCCGGTAACCCTCCAGCCTCTCCTGAGCTGCAGAGGCTCAGGGCAGAGAGGCGGAGGGAACTAAGTTCCCGCAGGAGGAGTGCTCGCCTCCAGGCCAGGAGAGGCAAGTAACCTGTGGACCGGGGCCACCCTATGCCTCGGGGCAGATAAAAACCAACCAGCCCCAGTCCCAGGTTGCGGGAGCAACGTTGTTGCTAGCCTTGTTCCTGCCTGCACCCTGTCCTGCTCTTCTGCCAGAGTTCCTGACCCCACCCGACTTCATGCCTTAGACCCATCTACAGCTTTGACGGACAGCCTCTATACTGCACCATCGACCTCGGACTGGACTCAGACCTCGCCTCTTGGTTAGCCCCCAAGACCAGCACAGTAGGCAACACAGGGCTTAGATGGGCAAAGAGCCCAGCCTGACCAGCTCACTGTGTGATGGAATCTGGTGCCGTTTCATTGTTCTTTAAAGGGTTGTGGTTTTCAGACGTTTTGTCTCAAGGGAGCCATGTCCACATTTGCTTGTCTGTGCTTTGCAGAGGCTTCTGGGGGTACACACCCAGTTCACACAAGGCGCTGACACGGCCTGCATGCTGTCAGGGAGCCAACAGGGAGAACAGGTCGTTCACAGAACAGAGAAAGACAGCGACACGCCGGTCAATTTACAGTTAAGGAAGCAGAACAGAGAACACATGGAGACGCCTAAGGGTTGCTCCTGTCTAGATGAAGCAGTTGCTTGGATGTCCGCCTCCCCCCCCCCCCACTCTCCAACCCTGTGTGTCAGGCCCCTCCCTCTGTCTACGGCAAGCCCCAAGGGACCCTCTCTGTTTCCGTCTGGCTCTCTGCTCTGTGACATGTGGCTTAGGGCCCTCATATTTACAGGACCACCTCTCCTGGTGTGCCCCGCAGAGGACCTTAAGGTCCATGAATAATCATAGTTTAGAGGTCCCAGGCCCTAAGGAAGTCAGATTATCCTCCACCAGGGCCAGGGCCTTCTCAATGATGGCTCTGACCTGGTGGAATGCTCTGTCCCATGAGACCAGGGCCCTGCAGGATTTAAGCTATTCCGCCTGGCTTTTAATTTGAACATAGCCTGATCTTTTATTCCCCTTCCTTCCCTCCCTCTCCCCTTTTTATGAAGATTACCCGCTCTGGGATCCCACAGCTAATTCTCCCCTGGTCTCCTCGCTGGCCCAAATAGGACTAATTTAGCCAGCTAGCCCTGGTGATCATCTAATGTTTATTGGATGGATATCCCCCCAAATTGATTTTTGAATTCTGAATTTATTGTTATTCATGTTTTATACTGTATTTTATGCTGTTTTTTGTTGCATCAATTGTTTTAAATTTGTTGTTAGCCGCCCTGAGCCTGGTTTTTTGAACTGGGAAGGGTGGGGTATAAATATATATATTTTATTATTGTTGTTGTTCTGGGAAGGGAAGGGGTGTTTGCAGGCTTTCAGCAGAGAAGCTGTCAGGGTGGCTCTGTTTTGGAGCTGCCAAGTCTGATTCCTGTGGGCAGGGGCACCTGCCCGTTTCCTCCTCCTCTTCCTCCTCCTCCAAGCTGCCAGCCTTCCCAGCTTTCCCCCCTCCTCTGGCCGGTTTCCCACCACCAGGAGGCAGGGTCTGAATCTTCTTCCTCTGTGCTTTCCCTGGGGGGGGGGGGTGGGCTCTTGTTCAGGCAGCTTCCACCACTCCTCCTCATCCAGCCAGTCCCTGACACATGCATTTTGAGAGTTCACCCCCCAGGGCACAAGTCCTACAGCTGTGTATTACTGTGGGAGGTTAAGAATAGTGGGCAGCTGCTCTTTCTAAGGAGGTTTTCCCTTGTTCCCCTTGAAGGACCCATGATAAGCTTTGAGAACCCAAGGGTGCCTCAGACTACAGTTGGGAAGGGCGAGGGGAAACCCTACTTTTGGGGATCAGGGGCTATTTCAGTTTGGATATTTCAAATACCTCAATTTTCCCCTGGTTTCCACTACCACAGAAATCACAGTGCAGGTGAAGCAAAAGGTAAAGGACCCCTGGAAGGTTAAGTCCAGTCAAAAGTGACTGTGGGGTTGTGGCACTCATCTCGCTTTCAGGCCAAGGGAGCCGGCGTTTGTCCACAGACAGCTTTCCGGGTCATGTGGCCAGCAGGACTAAACCGCTTCTGGTGCAACGGAACACCGTGACGGAAGCCAGAGATCACGGAAATGCCGTTTACCTTCCCACCGCAGTGGTACCTATTTATCTACTTGCACTGGCATGCTTTCGAATTGCTAGGTTGGCAGGAGCTGGGGCAGAACAACGGGAGCTCACCCCATTGCAGGGATTCAAACCGCCGACCTTCTGATCGGCAAGTCCAAGAAGCTCAGTGGTTTAGACCACAGCGCCACCCGCATCCTTTTTCACAGTGCAGTGGAGAAGAACACTATCACCCTGATCCATCTGAAGACAGGTCTTGTATTAGACAGACGTGTCAGGCTTCTGAAAAATGCCTTCTGCACCTGCCAGGTTAGAATACATGGATTTATTTTTTCCCCCTCTAGGACTTTCCCCCTCTAGGAACAACCCTTGTAATTTTAAGTGGCACTAATGGTAATGCAGTAGATGACTGTAAATAGTAACTTAGGAATTATTGCTCTTAGATGTTTGACTATTTAATTGATAGATGCCCTTGTTCTGACTCTTTGAGTGATTACCAGGTAGTCTGGCACACGGCTAGAGGCTGTAACCTTAATTGTGACTGATTAATTTGGCTGAAATATGTTGCAAAGTCAATTCAGCTGTTTCGTTAAACTGATTGAATTGCATCCAGCTATTAGAGGTGTTTGAAGGAAAGGTAGCTGACAGATGATATAGGAGCATGAACCTCTGCATTAAGCTATAAAATAGCCATTAAGGAAACCTGTGCCAAAATTGAATTGTTCCACTGAAATTTGACTTCCAAGCCTAATGCTAATTAAACGATATATGCTTAATGGATGTCAAAGAGTTAATTAGTGCACCGGATGGCCTGTGCATGGGTTTTAAATATTTCTACATTTCACCAGCCTTTTTCTTTTTTTCCCCTTGGCATTATTGCTTCTGCTGTTTTGTTCTGTTAGCAAACTTAAGAAACGCAGGCAGAATAATTTAACCGAGCGACTTTGGAAATGCATGTGAATTACTTAGGCATTGTGGCCTGTTGTCCCTTCTTCGTCTTAATTCTCCTTGAGTATATTTGAATCACCTCTGTTGTCACGGAGCACAGTTTAAACAACAACTGTTGATTGCTCTGAAATTCTACCAGATGTTGTGGTCTTAATATCATTCGGGTCACAAAAGGATCACCCACTGCTGAATGTACGTGGGATAACAGGGTACAGTGTCCCAGAAGTCATTTTGCAGGATCATAGAATCATAGAGTTGGAAGAGACCACAAGGGCCATCGAGTCCAACCCCCTGCCAAGCAGGAAACACCATCAGAGCACTCCTGACATATGGTTGTCAAGCCTCTGCTTAAAGACCTCCAAAGTAGGAGACTCCACCACACTCCTTGGCAGCAAATTCCACTGTCGAACAGCTCTTACTGTCAGGAAGTTCTTCCTAATGTTTAGGTGGAATCTTCTTTCTTGTAGTTTGGATCCATTGCTCCGTGTCCGCTTCTCTGGAGCAGCAGAAAACAACTTTTCTCCCTCCTCTATATGACATCCTTTTATATATTTGAACATGGCTATCATATCACCCCTTAACCTCCTCTTCTCCAGGCTAAACATGCCCAGCTTCCTTAGCCATTCCTCATAAGGCACCGTTTCCAAGCCTTTGACCATTTTGGTTTCCCTCCTCTGGACACGTTCCAGTTTGTCAGTGTCCTTCTTGAACTGTGGTGCCCAGAACTGGACACAGTACTCCAGGTGAGGTCTGACCAGAGCAGAATACAGAGGCACTATTACTTCCCTTGATTTAGGTGCTATACTCCTATTGATGCAGCCCAGAATTGCATTGGCTTTTTTAGCTGCCGCGTCACACTGTTGGCTCATGTCAAGTCTGTGGTCAACCAAGACTCCTAGATCCTTTTCACATGTACTGCTCTCAAGCCAGGTGTCACCCATCTTGTATTTGTGCCCCTCATTTTTTTTTGACCAAGTGCAATACTTTACATTTCTCCCTGTTAAAGTTCATCTTGTTTGTTTTGGCCCAGTTCTCTAATCTGTCAAGGTTGTTTTGAAGTGTGGTCCTGTCCTCTGGGGTGTTAGCCACCCCTCCAAGTTTGGTGTCATCTGCAAATTTGATCATGATGCCCCTGAGTCCATCATCCAAGTCGTTGATAAAGATGTTGAATAAGACCGGGCCCAAGACAGAACCCTGTGGCACCCCACTAGTCACTCTTCTCCAGGATGAAGAGGAACCATTGATGAGCACAAGTTTTGTACCCCAATCTCTTTCCAGATTTTGAGCCATGTTTCCCAACGTGGGGCACACGCCCCACAGGGGGCAATTTGGGAATCAGTTATTAACACTGATTTTTTTTCAACTGTCCTTTCGTTCTTTTATTTTTCTCTTTCATGGATGTCATGTTCTTTGGAAGCTTGCATACACCACGTTAATGGCCTTTTAGGCTTCCTCCATGTGAATAGGAGTTCACTTTTTGAATAATAAGAATTATATGTCACTGGGGAGGGGGGGGGATCAGGATTTTAGAGATGCTTAGATGGGGCATGGCCCAAAAAAGGTTGGGAACCACTGATCTAGAGGTTGGGATGGCAAATCCATGAAAAGGAGTCCAGTCGTCTTTTGCCCCGCCCCCAATAAACATGGTTATGCTGTTCCAACTCCTCTGGTTCCCATCTCACTATCACCACAACTTAGTTCTGTTCCCAGATAGGTTTCTCTAAATGATTCCTGGAAATAAAACACGTGGGCCTCTTCCTCCAGACATCTTTTTCATGACACCTTCATGGTGATTTATGCTCATGATCCTGCCTTCAGTACTATTTTTTTGAGGCAGTTGGACTGCTTCATTTCCCTTCAAAACATATCTTGTAACTTGGTGCAGAAATCCCATAACTTTGCTTACCACAAATGTCCATTTTTTGTCCTGCTTTCATTGTGCTATAACCCCTCTGATCAGCAACAGAGTGGGTGGCATTGGGGAAGCTCAGTTGGTTAGAGCATGGTCCTGAATATGCCAAGGTTGCAGGTTCAATTCCCACAAGGGACAGGTGCCTATTCCTGCATTGCAAGGGGCTGGACTACATGATCCTCAGGGTGCCTTATGATTCTATGAAATCCGTCACTAATGCATCAGGGCCGCAAAACCTCTGTCCTGGAGGGCCAGCCAGATTTCATACCAGCAGAAGAGTTTATTTGGGAAGGAGGGACTGGTGTAAAAAATCTTGAACAGGGAGCTTCGTAAGACCACCTTGATGCTTCCATCTAAAATTTGTGATAAACATTACTTTAGAGGCCTTTTTCTTAAAAAAAAGGTTACTTGCTGAAGTCTTTCGGAAACTGTTTTTGAATCAGTGTGGAAAAGAAAGGAAGCAGAACGGACATTTGGCTCTCTTATAGTATAACTGTACAAATGTAGATGTTCTTACAACGTTAACCTCAAAGTGTATTTATTGCTTTTTCAGTAACTTTGCAGCTTCCTTTATAAAAATAGTGGTTCCTCTGTCAAAATAGGCTTTTCAGGGGGGTGGGGGAGTTTAGCTTAACAGTGGTATCGTTGCTGCTACATTATTGTAATGCGCTGAGCACTTAAGCCTTAAAATAAGTATTGGGCGGATCCTTTAATAGCTGTCCATATCTATAAAACTGATCGACTATATAATACAGGCACTTGGGATCCAAAATGGCCTTCGGAACTATATTAGATTGTATAATATTCCCCCCCCCCAGCGGTGCTTTCACTGTCAGATAATGTGATGGTCAGTTCCTGACCACCACTCTTCCAGATCTTCATTCTGGAGGTCAAGGGAGGCTTTTCAGGAAGCGAGTGAACAAATTCAAGAAGCGTTTGTAGTATTTTAGGACCCGAGGGAAACTACTTGGAACTGACTGTATGGCAAAACCGCAAGAACAGTGCGGGATCAAGCAAGAAAACATTCTTTTAATGTCTGCATTGGTTACCCCTGAGCAGGACTGGGGAACCCTTGGTCTGTTGGATCTGGTTGGACTCAGAACTCCCAGGGTTGATGTTGAGTTGGAGTCCAGTAACAAGTGGAGGGCCGCTGGCTCCCCATCACTGCCTTGGAGCCCTAATTTACAGCCGAGAGCCATTCGAAGGGAGTTGTGTCTGGTTTGCACCTTTTGGCACAGGTTTAGGCAAGTTGACTTAAAAGCAAGTACTGCTGTGTTTTGTGGAGTTTGCTCTCAGGAAGATGGGCATAGGATTGCAGTCTTATTGGACCAGAGCAGAGAGACCTGGGTTGCAATCCCTTCTCAGCTTGGAAGCTTTGCTGGATATACCGTGGGCAAGTGACTCTCTCTCTTAGCCTAACTGGCTTCGTAGGATTGTGCAGATAAGTTGGGATAAGCCCATGCACGCTGCCGCGAGCTCCTTGAAGAAAAGGTTGGATATAAATGGTGAGGGGTGGATGAATGGGTTTAAGCAGGCCTAACCCCTCCCTGTGTTGGATTGCAGTCCTTTGTGTTTTAAGGCATTCCCTCTTCCTCCCTCAACCCAGCTTTCTTTCATGAATGCCCCACGCACCGGAAAGAGCAGCAGACAAAAAGGCTACAGAGCTAAATATCATAAAAGACAAAGATGGGTTTTGTGTTTGAAAACATTGACAGAAGCACAGTTGACGTGCCATTCCTTCGTTCATGGCACACTCATACAAAAGCTCCACACCAATGACAACAGATGTCATTGACGAGGATTTAAGGATGAAATGAGTAATGACTGTCAATGCCCAGGAACTGTCCAGATCACTTTCTGTTTATCCCTCCCTCTCTCTTATTTCAACAGTGCTGGGCCTAAAGGCGATAACATTTACGAGTGGAGATCTACTATCCTCGGTCCCCCGGGTTCTGTGTACGAAGGTGGTGTCTTCTTTCTGGATATCACGTTTTCATCCGATTATCCATTTAAACCACCAAAGGTAAGCATTTGTGGCTCTCTGTATTTGTATATGCAGCTTCTCCATCCTTGAATGTATCTCCATTCTTCATATTTGTACCAGTGCTCATGAGACGCTTGCACATTTGACTATCGGGGGGAAAGAAGACTCCACAGCTCTGAGGTTTCAAGCGTAGCCCAGGATCTCAAATAAACCGGTGACCGTGCCAAGCTGTACAATATGCAGCCCAAGAATTCACATTTAACTTGCACTCAGTGTGTTGCAGAACTTACAACTCAGGGTTGGCAATTTCCTGAGGTGGGAGGAAATGAATTTTGTCAGCATGCCAGTAGCTATTAATCTCTCTCCATCCCCCTTAGATAGTTTAGGGAATGTTTATAGTTGTGATTCCATTCCCTCTCACACATACAGGAAAACATTCCTAAATGGCTAATAATATCCTCTTAGTTCCCCCTTTCCTACCAGCCTTTGATCAGGTGAGTGTACTGCCTAGTGTGCTAGACTCCCTGGGAAACCGGTGTTTCCCAAACTTGGGTCTCTGGCTGTTTTGGACTACAATTCCCATCATCCCTGACCACTGGTCTTGCCAGCTAGGGATGATGGGAGCTGTCGTCCAGAAACAGCCGGAGACTGTTTCGGCTGCCTCAAACTGAAACAGAAAATTAACCATTTCAAAGAAACAGTTGCTTTATTAAAGCAATGTGAGTTAACTACACAAAGCAGGGAAATTTTGAGATGAAATGAAGTGTAACACTCAGCTTGAACTAAGCTAACTTTGTGCTCCTGTCCGGTCTCTGTGGCCATCATACGTAATGGCAAGCTAAGTTTATTAGCATAATAAACCATGCTGTGCACACAGTCCAATTGCGTCTACTTCATTCTTTTCCTGACACAGGCAGGTAAGTAAAGCAGGAAGGGGACCGCTTAGTGTTAGGTCTGACCCCTGGGATCATGGTTTGCTCCACTCCAAGATATGATCAGTAAGTCAACACCAGGCCATGGCTTAGGGCAGGCAAGCAATAGTGTGGTTTGTTAGGGCAAAACAAACTGCAGTGGTGGGTTCGGCTGTAGCATTAAGTTACCATATTTTTTGCTCTATAAGACTCACTTTTTCCCTCCTAAAAAGTAAGGGGAAATTTGTGTGCATCTTATGGAGCGAATGCAGGCTGCGCGGCTTTCCCAGAAGCCAGAACAGCAAGAGGGATTGCTGCTTTCACTGTGTAGCGATCCCTCTTGCTGTTCTGGCTTCTGACATTCAGAATATTTTTTTTCTTGTTTTCCTCCTCCAAAAACTAGGTGCGCCTTGTGGTCTGGTGCGTCTATATGCTTTCTGGTTTGTTTCCCCACTCTCTCCAGGGGAGGAGCGATCAGGCTTCATGTGCAAGTATGGTTTATTAAACCAAGAGCCTCGGCCTCATGTGAGAATGGAGTCAAATTCTTGGTTTAGCAAGCTAAAGTGCAGCTTCAGCAACTGAAGTTAGTACAGTGACCATACCTCTCAACTGAACTGATTCAATCGGGACATCCCGTTTTGGGGGGCCGTGCTCTTGAGAGCACAGTGCCCAAAAACATGTGTTTTGCCACAGCCCCAAAAGATGCGGGGTGCGATCTTGCGCCTGTGATGCACATCCCGGTTTTCTGCAGTGACCTGTTGTAGGTGACTTGTGTCAATCATTGTTTTCTGCATAAGCAATATTGTAAGACCACTTGACCCAATTACAGAGATTTTGATAAGTGCCCATAAACGTATAAGGAGGGTGTTGAAAGCCAGTTCTTACCTTTAGGCAGTTTAACTTAAAACTGAAAGTAACTCTAACATGCTTCAATCTTGACCACAAATCGTTGGCACTTAGCTGGCATTCATGTGACCTGAACAGAAAAGTACCAGTGTGAATAGACTCAAAAGTACCCACGAATTAGGAAAACCCAAACGAAGCAATTAGCAAACTATCAGGTCGAGGACAATATGATATTTCCTGAAATCTTGTATAGTCCCTTATGTCCCACTGATTCCAGTAGTATTTAAGAGATTATGAGATGTATGCTGAATTGTAAAGTTGTTCATTAATCTCAAATAATGTGCTTTTGATTACGGAGAACTGCTTGACTTTCACCCATATTTCTGGTAACTGTTGACAAAATCTGTCATAATTGTTTCGCTTCTGCAATAAGGTGGGTTAAATCACTTGGAAGAGCAAGGTCTATCGAATGGGACCTTCTATTTCAAGAACTACATCTTGATATTAATAATCTAAAAAAAAAAAAAAGGAATACTGGTCTTAATGCTGTTCTACCAAATGAAAATTAGGGCCAAACTACATATAATAAATGGGACGTGGGTGGTGCTGTGGGTTAAACCACAGAGCCTAGGACTTGCCAATCAGAAGGTCAGCGGTTTGAATCCCCATGACAGGGTGAGCTCCCGTTGCTGGGTCCCTGCTCCTGCCAACCTAGCAGTTCGAAAGCATGTCAAAGTGCAAGTAGATAAATAGGTACCGCTCCGGCGGGAAGGTAAACGACTTTTCCGTGCACTGCTCTGGTTTGCCAGAAGCAGCTTAGCCATGCTGGCCACATGACCCAGAAGCTGTATGCTGGCTCCCTTGGTCAATAAAGCGAGATGAGTGCCACAACCCCAGAGTCGGTCACGACTGGACCTAATGGTCAGGGGTCCTTTTACCTTTACTTATAATAATGCTTGAATAGCTCTACACTTAAGTATAGCATACTTTTTGAGAAATGGCTATTTCTTGTTGCAGGTTGGAAATCCAGCTTGGGTGCAAGGAGGGGGGGAAGGGGACCCAATATGTATCATGCCCCCCCCAGAAGTTACTTGTCCCCTCCTCCAACCCTGTGCATAAGGGCAGAGCTACAAGACTAAAGTTGTGTGTATTTGAGTCTTCAGTGTTGGAATCAATTATCATTTGCAAAACAATGTTTATGCTAGTGATTCGTTTGTCTAACCCTTTTTTTGGGGGGGGGGCTGGGAATATGGAAAACACGGCACACAAAATTGTCCCAAGTGTAATTTCATGTGCTCGCTCATATCGTATAGATATTTATGCCAGCATAAATGTTTGTTTAAAAAATTGCAGCTGCGTAGCAGATGTTTGATGAAGAAGATTCAGAAATCTGCTGTTGTACAAATAAGACAAAATGTTAGGTTTGCAAAGCTGGCTAATTTGCTGAAGACATGCCGCAAAAATCAAGGGACCTAGATCCCAACTCCTCACCTCTGCTCCCCCTGCCATTTCGTGCCTCGTCTAACAAGTTGTATATTCTGGCTGAGAACCAAAGAGCTATTTTTGACATACACAAGAGACTGGGTATCCCCAGTGGGCTGTTGGATTTAAAAACCAAACAATAAACCCTCCCCACACAAAAGCTTGCTTTTGAAAGTTCCCAGATAGTTTGCCATGCAGCATGGAGTGCTACTGGGGTTTTTTTGGAGGAGGAGGGGGGGATGGGATCCCAAACCCTAAGGCCCCTTTTGATGTGATTCTGCCATCATTTCTTGCTTGTGAACTTCCAAAAAAAATGAGGAAACAGGATGGTAAATTAGAGAGCTCTTTGGTCTGAACCTGCAGAGGGTAGCCTGTGTGTGGAACTAATTGTGCATTTATCCGGATCGTGTACAGTCGATCTTTTCTCTGTCCATCTGTCCCCACGTGGCCTAGCAAAGGGAGGAAATGAAATCTGTCCTCACAGTTCTGCAAAAGCCAAAGAGCCTGGTCTTGAATTTGGAACAGAACAAAGTTGCTCAGAGTTATGCATTTTTATTTATTTTTTTACAAAGCACCGCCCTCTGCAAAAAGAAAAAGGAAAAAGCATTGATAGGACTGCTGTTTTGGTTTGTTTGTTTCCTCTAGCGTGCGGTGCCATTAAGAGTTTGGATTACCCTTTGCGCCATAAAGTATTCCTTCTGTAACTAATGCATTTCAACTCTGCGCGGGGTTTGTACAGAATGTTAAAGTCAATTAAAGCAGAATGATGACACAAATTAGAGCGTGGTGTGCCTCACACATAATGATGCCGTCTAATGGGGAAACATAAGTGTTTTTCAAGTCCTTTGAAGGCAAGCAGCTCCCTGTTCCATCCGTGAAAATCTCCCATGGGAATGTTAATGCTGGACAGATCATGTGATAGTTTTAGACTATCCAAGTTCAATAGAATAGTCCCCATGCACATGCAAACCTGTGTGTTTGTGTGTGAGAGAGATCTCCTGTTCCAAAGTACTGTGAACAGTATTGTGTTCATTTCATTTCTATATCACTCTAGGGAAACTTGGAAAATATCTAGCTGTCCTCCAGAGCCCATGACAAGCCCCATGTTGACCTGATTCATAGACTATGGTTGGGGGCCGTGTATTCCTTCCTCACTCCTCTGCTCTCCATCCAAGTTGGTGCCCATCACTGCATACTGTGGTTGTGAATCCCAAAGTTTAACCATGTGCTGCATGAATTCTGGGCTGCATCAATAGGAGTATAGCATCTAGATCAAGGGAAGTAATAGTGCCACTGTATTCTGCTCTGGTCAGACCTCACCTGGAGTACTGTGTCCAGTCCTGGGCACCACAATTCAAGAAGGACACAGACAAACTGGAACGTGTCCAGAGGAGGGCAACCAAAATGGTCAAAGGCCTGGAAACGATGCCTTATGAGGAACGGCTAAGGGAGCTGGGCATGTTTAGCCTGGAGAAGAGGAGGTTAAGGGGTGATATGATAGCCATGTTCAAATATATAAAAGGATGTCATATAGAGGAGGGAGAAAGGTTGTTTTCTGCTGCTCCAGAGAAGCGGACACAGAGCAATGGATCCAAACTACTAGAAAGAAGATTCCACCTAAACATTAGGAAGAACTTCCTGACAGTAAGAGCTGTTCGACAGTGGAATTTGCTGCCAAGGAGTGTGGTGGAGTCTCCTACTTTGGAGGTCTTTAAGCAGAGGCTTGACAACCATATGTCAGGAGTGCTCTGATGGTGTTTCCTGTTTGGCAGGGGGTTGGACTCGATGGCCCTTGTGGTCTCTTCCAACTCTATGATTCTATGAAGCTCAGTCGGTAGAGCATGCGTAGGCAAACTATGGCCCGGGGGCCAGATCTGGCCCAATTGCCTTCTAAATCCGGTCTGGGAATCAGCTTGTTTTTACATGAGTAGAATGTGTCCTTTTCTTTAAAATACAGTCCGCCCCCCCACAAGGTCTGAGGGACAGTGGACTGGCCCCCTGCTGAAAAAGTTTGCTGGTCCTTGCACTAAAGCATGAGACTCTTAATCTCAGGGTAGTGGGTTTGAGCTCCATGTTGGACAAAATATTCCTGCATTTCAGGGAGTTGGACTAGATGACTCTCGGGAACCCTTCCAACACTACAGTCCCACGATTCTACCTTTTGTCCGCCCTGAATCTTCCAATGTTCTTGCCCCCTGGTAGGCACACCTAAGCTTAGTTGGCCCTTTCCCTCAGACCTGATGGTTCTAGCCTTCTGGACACTGAGGTCCAGCTCTGAGGACCTTCTGGTGGTTCCCTCACTGCAAGAAGGCAGAGAGCCTTCTCAGTAGTGGTGCCCTCCCATCAGATTTCAAGGAAATAAACAACTGAAAATCTGACTTTTAGAAGACATCAGAAGGCAGCCCTGTATCGGGAATTTTTTTAAGTCTGACATTTTACAATTTTTTATATATGCTGTAAGCTGCCCAGAGTGGCTGGGGAAACCCAGCCAGATGGGTGGGATACAAATAAATTATTATTATTATTATTATTATTATTATTATTATTATTATTATTATTACAGTGGTAACCTTGGCAGTTGAACGGAATCCGTTCCGGAAGTCCATTCGGCTTCCAAAACGTTCGGAAACCAAGGCATGGCTTCCAATTGGCTGCAGAAAGCTCCTGCAGCCAATTGGAAGACCCGGAACCAGCATCAGATGTTTGGGTTCCAAAGAACGTTTGCAAACCGGAACACTCACTTCCGGGTTTGCGGCATTCCGGAACCAAAATGTTCGACTTGCAAGGCGTTCGCGAACCAAGGTTTGACTGTATTGTCTTCAGCTATTTTCTAGCCACCCTGAACTATTTACTTAAATTTCCCCTAACAATTTAAATGGGCTGGCTTAGTTGCACACAGGCTCCTTAACCCATTTCTCCCAAAACTCCAGACTCCTTTGCAGCGATCAAACAGCAAATTTATATAACTTTATCTCTCTCTCTGATGTTTTGGCCTTAACATGCACTGAAATGGAGCGGAGCTAGTCATCTGAGTGCCAGTTTTGCCTATCTCCCAGGCACAGAAGGACAATACAAAATAAATTCCCCTATGTTGTTGTGGTGGTGGTTTCAAAGTGGGGTTTCAAAATGCTGTATGCATGCCTGCCGGGGAGGGGAGGGTGAACCACAATAAAGCTTTTAACATTGAGATCTACATGGCAAACATGAGTCAAGACAGCTGCTTGAAAAGTGGCAGTGGCGGGGAACCACTTTTCAGATGAGCCTTACAGAATGAGCAGCAGCAACAAAAAATGAAATGAAATGAAAGGTCTCTATAGAAAAAAATTCTCCCACAGAGGGTGAATAATTCAAGGCTGGTTTCAAAAAGCTGGCAACAAGCTGTGCATGAAGAGCGTGTAATGATTCTCTCCCCCCCCCCTGCAATTTACACCCCCCCCTTCTACCTCTAGGTTACGTTTCGCACTAGGATCTATCACTGCAACATCAACAGTCAAGGAGTCATCTGTCTGGATATTCTGAAAGACAACTGGAGCCCTGCTTTAACTATTTCAAAGGTCTTGCTGTCTATTTGTTCTCTCTTGACAGACTGCAATCCTGGTAAGGCAATGGCTTGTTTTGTTTTGTTTATTTTTTTTAAAGGACAGGAATTACTAATTGGGTAGTAAGCAGAGTCAAAACAATTCCTAGCCTCAGTTGTAAAAAAAAGGGGGGGGTAGAGATTGTTCAAAGTACAATGACTGTGTAAACAATTACATAAATGTGGGATCAGACCGGGATGAGATAAATTCGGGTTGAAAAGGTGGGTTGTTTTCCTTTTACACAGGGCGGCCTGGAAATGGATCCTCTTTGTTCAGGTTGTGTTTAAACCTCTGAATACCTGGACTTTGAAGTAGAATTGGCCACGGATTCAGACTTTGCATTCAGTTTAATGGCGGAATGCACTCTCAGCACTCCCAGTTTGCTTAAGATTAAATCACAAAATCTGCAAAGCCCTTGAGATACCTTCCCATGTACAAAGTTCTAGGCTTGTCCAGCTCTAACTTACTTTAAAAAGGTGGAATAAGAAAGACTGCTATAGATTATTGCCATGTGTTGCCAACCATTTTGGACCAGAGGGCACATTTTGAATGTTGAGAGAGTGCTGGGGGCACCATTCACAAAATCGCAGTTTGAAATGTTCAGGGGAAGGGGAGAGTTTTGAGAGAGAAAAGGAAGACATTGTTGGAGAACCAAACCACAAAAAAATAAATAAAAATTGCTTCTTGTCCAGAAGTGTCCGCATTCTCTTTCCGGCTGACGTTTAGGTCAAGCACCTTGTCTTTTGAACAATGCTTCCTTGAGGAGGTTCTGCCCCGCAGCTTAGGTTGGAAACAAGTGTGGTGAAATGAACTATTGTGATGCTGATGTGTCTCTGATCTTGACGCGTCGTCTCCCTCCCTCTCCTCCCATTTCTTCCCCTGTCGTCCCCCCCCTTTCCCCACACACCCAACTCTTGCAGCTGATCCTCTGGTAGGAAGCATAGCTACTCAGTACCTGACCAACAGAGCCGAGCATGACAGGATAGCCAGGCAGTGGACCAAGAGATACGCAACATAAGCCACGCCCCGACTGCTTGGTGTGCGGCGCCAAGGTGCACGGAGGCAGCCCCTGCAGTGTGCAACCGATCTTTATAGCCTTTACAATACGGACTTCTGTGTGTATGTTATACTGATTCTACTCTCTGCTTTTATCCTTTCAAAGACGGGGGTATCGCTTCCCCTCGACCCTTAACCCCTCCCCTCCCCAACCACGAGAAACAGAAAGGAAAAGGTAAACGCTATCCAGAGTAGAACTTTGTAGCTGTAGATTAGTTATGTTTAAAACGCCTACTTGCAAGTCTTGCTTCTTTGGGATATCAAAATGTATTTTGTGATGTAACTAAGGATACCGTTCCTGAAGTCAACCAAATATTATAGTGCATTTTAGCCTAATTCATTATCTGTATGAAGTTATTAAAGGTAGCTGTAGATTACTAGGAAATTACGTCATTTGTATTAAGCCCAGATCTATTTCCGATATGTGGTACATGCTGTTGTGAAAACTGTTTTAAACTTCTACCTTCGTCGGTTTGTAATGAAAGGGTTCCCCCCTCCCCTCTTTTTTTCTTTTTTTCTTTTCCTTTCACCCCCCTTTCCCTCCCATCGCCACCACCTTGTAGCTCAGAAGAGAGCATCCACTGTATCATCTCAAACACAAATAAACATGTTCCCCCCAAGGAATAGTTTCTTTGTTTTCGTATTTGAAGCTAAAAATCTAAAGCATACTGCAGCAGGTTAGAATGTAGGGCTGTTTAGAGATGGACGCCCACAGTGCCCCCATCCACAGGCAGAAAGCCAGCATGAGGAAAAAAGGAAAAACCTGAGCATAAGATCTATTGCTCTTGTCTAGACTTGTAGTTTGCCTCTGACTGGTGCTCCTGAGGGACAAACTTCATGCTGAACCTTCTGCTATTCTAGTTCTCTGCATGTTAAGTCTTAAGGACCAGAAATATCTTAGGCCTGGGAGAATGGATAAATCCCATCATTATCCCACAACCACCTGGAGCCATCATAAGTCACTCCCCACCCCCAGGATCTTACGTTTATTTATTTTGTTTCGGGGGGGGTTTGGTTTTTTTTTTTTTTTACTTGTCAGTAGCCATGAAAGGTAAATGCATCAAAAATCAGAGATGCAAGTATTTGAAAGAAATGAATGGTAAGCAGCAAAGTGGGGTGGGGTCAGAATTATGGCATGTTAAAAGGTGGGATAACGCTTTCCTCTCCTGCCACAGTCCTGATGAAAATCCATGTGTGCGCTCACACCCACCCCTGTAAGCTGCTATCAGCCCTGGGATAGAAGTTCCCCACAGACTTAGAGCTTTGACGGCGCCATTGCTGGGACCACAGCAAGGGAGGAAAAGGTTAAACCACCTCTCTCCATGGTCCTGATTGAAATCCTCCCCCTCCTATTGTGCCTGCTTTTCACCATTTTAATAACATGCATGCAAGTGCAAATCACACGCCTACTGTTTTGGTTTGGCCCTCCATTGTATTTAAAGGACGGACAGACCTGCTGAGGAGCAATTGATGCTTAATATATGGCGATGCCCATGCAAATGGGTTTGCTGCGGTGGATGGATGCAGACCGCTACTGTGTGCTCACGTAAGCACCTGGTATCGCCTGGGCAAATGTCTAGGGGACTTTTAGCCACAGTTCTTCCACGGATCAGAAGTTAGAGAGCAATACGATTCTTCTCTCCCCTTGGCCAAACAAATATACACAACAAGTTTATCAAGCGGCTACATGCATTCCATATTATGAATGGGTTATATTGGTAAATAATCATCTGCAGTCTTCCTTTATTGATAGGGCCAATAGCGGGGTACAAATGTTGGTTGGGGCAGGGCAGTTGTGTGCCTTGCTACTTCATAGCAAATCCTCGAGCAACCCACCTAATAATGTGGTTTCCTCGTGGATATTTTTTTTTACAGTTTGTTCTCTTCCTCCCCTCCCTCTAATTTACCATAAACGAGCTAGCTTTTGCAAGTCAAAATGGAAAGGTTTTCAAATTGGTGGGCTTAATTCCCTGCCCCCCCCCCAATAAAAGGCGCTGTGGATTTTGCTGAGATTATAACTTGTATCAGATTGCAGGCAGTTCTGTGGTTTAGACAGAGGTGTAAAATTGCAGTTTATCTAATCATGTTAAACTGTCTTCCAAAGCAGCTTGGCTGCATGCAGTGTATACCCGCTTTTCTCAAAGTGGAATGAACAGTGAGCTGTTAAATCAGAAACTAGAACATTAATATTAATAATGACAATAGTGGAGGCAAATGCACTTTTATAAGGGAAACATAGGTTCTAATTAACTAGTCGTTCTGAGTACAACCCGAAAGGACGGTCTCCTGCACAAGCCCCAGTGAAATTAATGGAATCTCTCCAAAGTTGTGTTTTTGCACAATTTCTACTCAGGAGATTGCTCAGGAGAATCTCCCGGTGGAAGGTACCCTTTGCAACTAAGGCCTGATTCATACATGACTTTGCAGCTTAATTTTCTACCCCCAATCTGCTCTGTTCCTTCCATGTTAAGTAGTATATGCTGTGGATGTTTAGATCAGCTTGGATTACAAGTATTTCCTGTGTCACGTTCCACCACCTTCGTTAGGGTGACTGGCACTCATAGAATCGTAGAACTGTCGAGCTGGAAGGGACCCTGGAAGGGACCCTGAGGGTCATCTAGTCCAACCCCCTGCAATGCAGGAATATGCAGCTGTCCCATATGGGGTTCGAACCTGCAACCTTGACGTTATCAGTACCATGCACTAACCAACTGAGCTGTCCAGCTGGAAATGATGCATGCAATAAAAATATCTACATTTCACCCAATGCAAGCCGTAAACTCATCAGAACAATGTATGAATCGAGTCTTAGACACAGGCATGAAATTCTTGCAACTTGTTCGGTGGCGATTACTTTCTCTTTTTATGTTCTCTGTGGTGGTGACGAAGGGTTGCTTCCAGTTGATATCCCTCTGTGGGTAGAAAGACTCATTGATCCAGCAGGGCCTTCTGTCAGCTGAGCAGATATCAAAGAGCTCTTGGGCAATGGCCAGCCTCCCCTATAGTCCAGCCTCCCAAAATCCACCCTGGAGGCTTGGAGTACCCTTTGGAACATCAAGTGAGAGTGGAAATCCCTGAAGACCAACTCAATCCCGGAAGGCTCCACTAGATCAGAGGGCCCTCTGTCAGCAGAGGGGTGCCAACTGGATGCAGCCCATAGCTTAGAGACAGAAAGACCTTAACTGCTTTCTTATGACTAATTTGCTATCTGTAATCCTCGCCCACCAGATCTGCTGTGCATTTTTGGAAGTTTCGGAGCGCCTCCTCCATTTAACAGTTCTGTGCTTTGCATTTATTGGAAATTGCATTTCAGTATTTGCAATTATCTAAGTATTGTCAGAATGCAGAGGCTTCAACATGTTGCAGGTTCATGCCTGTAAAACTTTTGATCTCCGTGTCTGACATCACCAGACCCATGTTCCTTAATTCTCTATATTTACATATTCTGAAACAAGTTTACCTCTCAACCGAAGGCCGTTTTCACTTGCCGTTTGAGAGGGGTTTGTTAACAGCTCAGGTTCGATTTCAGAACCTGATGCAAGAGTCATTGTAAAATTTGGGTTCTGTCTGGTTTGGCAGAGGCGAACAGACTGTTCTGTACTATGTTTCTCACTATATTCTAGTCCTCACTGAGGTGGCCAGGCTGTTTCTGGGATGTGCCACCTCAGAACTGCAGATAGAGAAGAGACTCATGATTTGAACGATACACAAAAGTTCCCTCTACATAGAAAACTAAGTGTTGGAGGGCAGGATTTTAGCCTAGCTATATCCCTGGCATGCTAGATTTCTGTGTACATGGAAGTATTCAGTCTCCATTGCTTCTCCATATTGTAGAGTTGGAATGGACCCCAAGGATCATCTAGTCGAAGGTTTCTCAAATTTGGATCTCCAGTTGTTTTTGGACTACAGTTCCCATCATCCCTCACCACTGGTCCTGCTAGCTAGGGATGATGGGAGTTGTAGTCCAAAAACAGCTGGGGACTTAAGTTTGGGGAACCCTCATCTAGCCCAACCCTCTACCTATTGTGCAGGAATCTTTTGCCCAACATGGGGCTCGAACCCACGAGCCTGAGATTCAGAGTCTCGTGCTCTACCGAATGAGCTATCCCAGCAGTTCTGGTCATATAAGCCACAGACTTCAGTCTGCAGCACTAAAAACCTCAGCGAGATCTAGGCCTACATCTCATTTTGTACGGGGAGCACATTATATAGGGTGTGATCTGTAGGGTGCTTCTGCTAGGCAACCTTCATCCATTTCAGTGGATCACGGAAGGTCCCACTAAAATGAGTGGAGTTTATACTGCATGCACGCTTTGTAGGTTTGCACTACAACCTAAGAGAACTAAGGCCCTACAACTTCCAGGCATCGTAAGAGTGTGGGGAGAGACTCAAAAATTTTTGCTGGTTCCCGTATGCCCGAAAAAAATGCACCCATACTTTGCATGTACAACACTCCCATGGATTTACAATGAGCTGCAAATTGTATATTTCACATATTAAATATGTGACCTACAAAGCTTTCAAATATTTATGTCGCAAAATATAGAGTATAAATAAAAATCTTGTTCTTGTTTTTAATGTACTTTGTTTCATTTTGCACCTCAGATTTCAGAAACCTTCAAAGGGAGATGCTTCCTCACTATTGCCATTGTCCTCTTTACCAAACATTTGATTATTGAGTCTGAATTCTCTTTCTGTCATCGGTTTGTCACAACCCTGTTCTTTTTCATGTAGATTTTTTTTTTTTGTCTGTAAATTTTATATTTACTGAAGTAAGAGGTTGGGGTTTTTTTGTGTAAACATTTAAACTTTAAAAAAATAAGAATAATTTTGTTTCTGAACTTTTCTCTGCTTACACCAAGTGGTAGAAAGAAATTTGTATTGTTAAATAAATCAATTAGTTGTTAAAGGAGAATGTGTGTCTGCTTTTTGGTGGGGGGGTGTGTGTCTCTGACTTTGCTGTGGGAGGAGCCTGCACCCGGTTGTTCTAAAGCAAAGTTCAGACATTGGCTGTTCTGTCATCAGGGTGACAGGAAGTGAGGTAACAGCCATGACTCTCCTTGGCCTGGAAAACACATAGCTTTCTGATAATGGGATAATGCAAGGAGAGTCACAATAGCGCTACTCTGGTGTTCAGCCAAACATATGAGGACACAAACCGAATGTAACTGTAGATGGTCACAGCGTTCCTGCTCTCTCCTGAATGCACAAAGATCTGAAAGGATATTTTACACATGTTTAGCCATACATAAATCATACCCCTGGCATGCCCCCCCACAACCCCCTGGAGCAGGTTGGGGGTTTGGGATGCAATGCATTGGCCAGAAAATAGAAATACAGTGGTGCCCCGCAAGACGAATGCCTCGCAAGATGGAAAACTCGCTAGACGAAAGAGTTTTCCGTTTTGGAGGTGCTTCGCAAAACGAATCTCCTATGGGCTTGCTTCGCAAGACGACAATGTCTTGCGAGTTCCTGCTGGTTTTTCCCCCTCCCCCCTTTTTCTAAGCCGCTAAGCTGCTTATCAGCTGATCCGATCAGCAGATAAGCCGCTAAAAGCCGCTAATAGCGCTAAGCCGCTTATCAGCAGATCCGATCAGCAGATAAGCCGCTAAAAGCCTCTAAAAGCCGCTAATAGCGCTAATCCGCTAATCCTTCAATGGGCTTGCTTCGCAAGACGAAAAAAACCGCTAGACGAAGAGAATCACAGAACGGATTCTTTTCGTCTTGCGAGGCACCACTGTATATGGGAAAAATGCAAGGGAAATTATCTAACTCTCTCTCTGTGTGTATCATATTTCTCCCCAATGAGATTTCATGAGGTAGAAGCTGCTGCTTCTTTTTAATGAAAATTGAAGCTTCCTTGAGGGGGACAGGCCCCACTTCACAGCCCTATGCCTCAAGCTCTAAACATCAGGACAAGAGATTTTCCGCCAAACCCTTTGGCCGACGATGAGGAGGATGGCGATTCGGGAGGTCATTTTCACAAAGAGTAGTGTGCAAATGAATTCTCCGGGCTGCACTTCCGGCTACTGACTGTTCTACCATTGTACTCTGCTTGCAAGTGTAGGCCAAAACTAAGCTGAGCTCTAAGGCCCGAGAGAAAGACCCAGTCACTCGTTTCAGCTTTTGGATGCGATAAAGCCTGGTGTTCCTGCCTGTCACTGTGTTTCATGCACCTCTGTGAACCACATACAGTGGTACCTCGGGTTACAGATACTTCAGGTTACACACTCCACTAACCCAGAAATATTACCTCGGGTTAAGAACTTTGCTTCAGGATGAGAACAGAAATCACGTGACTGTGGCAGCGGGAGGCCCCATTAGCTAAAGTGGTACCTCAGGTTAAGAACAGTTTTAGGTTAAGAACGGACCTCCAGGATGAATTAAGTCCTTAACCCGAGGTACCACTGTACAAAGTATTGTGTCTGCCTGTACACACTCACTTCCTCCTCTCATCATCATCATCATCATCATCATAACAACAACAACTCATTGCACTCTGGTCGGGCATTTTGCTCTTTCTGGTTCCCCCCACAATAGCAGTAATTTTGTATGCCGCATACAGCTTGTGCAGAGACTGCCCTCCCTCATTTTAAGGCCTGCTAAAGACAAAGAAATAAATGCTGGCGGATTTACTTTGGCTTGTACAAAACCTAGACACTGTCTCCCAGGAGCTCTCAGGAATGGCATTACTATGGGGAGCCATGGCCAAGGATCTCGCTTAACAAGGGCCGGGAAGAGAACAAGAGTCACTAGCAGGCAGAGCAAACAGCACTGGGCTAAATGAACCAACCATCTGGCTTCTTATAAGGGTACCTCATATGTTCAATCACTAAGATAATTTATTGACTAATTCCTTATCAGCCCTGATTCAAAGCCATAAAAGGGCAAGTTCTCTAGATAGTGCCCAGCAAACCAAAGTGCTTCCAAATTTGTGGTGATTTAAGATCTATTGAAATCAATCGGAGGGCCTTCTCGGCAGTGGCGCCCTCCCATCAGATGTCATGGATATAAAGAACTACACAACTTTTAGAAGATCTCTGAAGACAATACTTCCCAGCATTGGGAAGTTTTTAAGGTTTGATGTTTTATTATGTTTTATATGTATTGGAAGTTGCCCAGAGTGGCTGGGGCAGCCCAGCCAGATGGGCGGGGTATAAATATTTTATTAGTAATAATAATAATCTCACTTGAGTTCACACTTAAATGTTTAATTGAAGACTTGGATTCAAACATGCATTAGCCGGCATGCAACAGTCTTCTGAAATAACAGTACCAACTCAAGATTTCATGTGAGATTACTTGTTTGACGGTACTCCCCTTCTCACATTCAGTGGTGACACAAAATAGCGTCTGCTTAAGGAGTTGTGTCCTCTCTGCAGTGGTGGCACTGCACTCTTTGGAGCTGAGTGGTGGAGAGACAGCAATGGGGCAGGGGGAGCTCTGGTTTCGCAGCCCCATAAACATTAGCATATCTAGGGGGATGACACCACCATTCTGGAGCTCACTCCAGCACCCCACTGGGAGGACGTCTCCATCTCCGCCTCTCGTATGAGCCACCGCTGGTTGAAAACTAACCCACCAGGAAACACTCCAGCAGAAATGAGGTTAGTGAGAAATCATCATTCTGAAGCACACAAAGTGGACATGAAGAAAATAAGTGAATAAGACATGAACAATTCATTATTTACCAGAGGAACCTCTCACCATTCAGGGGAAAGGGAAATTAGGTCAATAAACAATGGTTTGACAGAACAGTTCCGCTGCAGCTTTGGAGCAGGGAAAAATTATCTACTTGCAATAGACCAACATTCTTCTTATATCTGATAGACTTGTTCTGGATGCAAATTAATTAGGCCCACACAGATGTCGACTTAACTGAATTAAATCATTCTGAGTAGAAGCACATAGGATTGCATTGTCCGGTGTTGGGATTCCAAAGTGTCGGATGCAGACCTTAGGACAGGAGAAAGGCACCTGTTATCCTCCAGAGAGTGGGTTGGACTACAGCTCCCATCAGTCCCAAACAGCATGGCCAATGGGCATGGATGATGGGAATTGTGTACTTGACAAGTTACTTGGCTTTATAAACTCTAACAAACTGCTACTTCCCTGGGTTGTACCCTGTGTATCTAGAAGCAGCTACCTCATTTTTAAGTGGCCCCGTTTAATTTCCAAACAGGAATGCCCAGCTACAGTATTATAGGGGACAATTGGGGTCCCACGTCGAACGCTGCAGTGCACCCCCTCCAGTCCCAACAGGAGTTCAGGGCTCCAACCCACCTGGAAAAGGAAGCTTGTAGCATGATTCAAATGTCCTGAAAGTGGGTGAGGTTTCAGGAGGGAGCAAAGGAAAAGGAAACCTATTGTTCACCCCCACCCATACCTTCCTGGATTATTTACTGCTAAAGATTTAGGATTGGTAGCTTTATTGATATATATATATATTGGGGTGTGTGTGTGTGTGGAAGGAGTAACCTTCCTTCCTCCCAAACATCCCCAAATAGCATGGAGATCATTATCCTTATTTATATTTGTATACTGCTCTTCATATGAAGATCCCAGGGTGGTTCACAACAGGAAAACCAAATACAAAATGAGAATACAAAATACATAGTAAAGCAGAAACAAACCAATACCTCCGCTTCCACAAACAGATTTAAAAAGCCATAGAATGTTAGTCAACCGAATGCCTGGTTGAAGAAAAACGTTTTCGCCTGGTGCCTAAAGATATGTAATGAAGGCGCCAGGCAAGCCTTCCTGGGGACAGCATTCCACAAACCTCATGACTCAAATCTTCCTGACCCTAATGCCCCACCACCCCATAATATGTTGTTAGTTGCTGAAGCAGACCAACCCCCTGACCTCCATTTCTCCTCCAACTGACACCCTCGACCACCCCCAGTCTGCCCTTGATATTCCATAGGTCCCTCAAGTCTTTACACCTAGACCCAGTGCTTTTTTCCCTAAACAAATGTTTAGGGGGTACTCTCATTTTCCTACTCATATTGAAATACAGCCCCTCGAATTACCAAGCGTTAATATTGAGATGTGGAAAATATGGAAACAACAAGGAGAAGCAGGACTAAGATGTGGAGAAATGCTCCAGAGATCCAGACCGTGGGGAGCCCCAAGAAATTAATAAATACAATTTGGGCTATAATTTGATCTTTTTTTATTTTAGTCTTTTACTTTTTTAATTGAAGTATTATGATTGGATATTTAATGGGATGTTTTTAAATTGGAAAATCAATAAAAATTATTTAAAAAATGAAAAGAATTCAGCCCCTCAATGAGGCCAAACTTAGATTCACAAAATGTTTAGGGGTATGCCCTACCCCTGCGTCTCCCCCAGAAAAAAGCACCACCTAGACCTTTGTCAAGCTGTTTTTCTACACACCAAACACATGTTTCTTTTCATTTCATTTACTTTGGCCTGCATGCTTAAGAAGTCCTCAGACCATGGAGGAACCTTACCTTTGAGCAGCCCATTTTTCACTTATATAAATTCACAGGCCTGGGACCATCCCAAGTCCAACATTAGCTAAATAAGGACTCTGCCCACCCAGAATTTCCCCACAGAGAAATGTCAGTGCTCAAGACCACCTAGTGAGCTTTACGGTGAAGACCTCTGTCTTTCCAGGCCATACACTTTTCTCCTCTGTGCCTCGTATAAATACATATTACAGAGTCTTGAAGTCTGCCAGGTTCTATATGGAAACCTAAGCCTTTTCTAACACTGATTTACTGGTGAATTCCTTCAGGAAAACAACCCCCTCCCTCAAACACACACACACCCTTCTCCCCCTCAAAACAATGATTGTTTCTTCAGGGATCTCATTAAAAAGCAACCACATCTCCACTAGATGTCAGTGCAACCCCGTTTTGCAAGACGCAGATGAAATAATTAAAAATAGTGTACTGACTGGCCTCACGCAGCCAAGCGCTCTACATAATTGCAAGTGTTGGGCGCTCCCATGTGGGGTGCCGGCCGGCCATGGAAGCTTCCAAGATACCCCATTCTGTTTCCCCTCCCAGTGGTTTCCCATCCCTCTGCCTCAGCAGTCAGTAAACACGACTTGTCCACTAAGTATGCTTAGTCCTCATTGGGCTGTTTTGAAGGCAGACCTCCCACACTTAATTCCCACTATCCATCTCAAAAATGCGTGTGTTTGAAGTAGTTTTTGGGGTACTTCAGCCAGCCTGACACCACCTCTTTTGTGTTTGTGGTGCCATTTTGGTTACACACGGCTGCAAAGTCAGGGAATGATTGTGACTATGAGTCTATATAATCTGTCATACCTGGATCATCTGCTGGGCTTCTTTGCAGCAAACAGAACAATATTTTAGCTAATCTGGGGAGTTGCAGCTGTGGGTTTCTGCAAACCCTTCCGCCGTGTTTAAAATGTTTGTGATGAGCTGAGTGGACAGTGGATTTCCTTTTTCCTTTCAATAAATGGGGAAGGGGGGAAGTTGCAACCTAATGGATTCTGCTATTGTGGTAAGGGGCTAACAGGAATGGCAACACTACAGGGGTGTTCAAGATGGATGGAAGTAGCCCACGCTCTACCCTCATGCAATGGTAATGGGTTGTGTGTGTGGAAACGAGTAACTAGGGTTATTATGTTTCAGAGCGTTGCCCTTGTAGTGATCATCTGGTCTAGCAAGACCACCAGCAAGAGAATTTGCAAGGGATATCCAAGTCAGCCGTGAGCTGTATAATCGACATGGTGATTATGGTTTCCGTCTTTCTTGTTTACACTTGATTGGTTTGTACTGGCAAATGGCCCTGAGAAGATACAGAGCGATCTGGTGCAGCAAATGGCAGGCTAGGCATCTGTGGCTTGGCCTTGATTGCGCATAGCATGCGCCCTGGCACTTCGTTGCGGGAAGGATCAATTAGCAGCCCTGAACAGCTTCAAAGTGCATGTTCCTGTGGAGGCCTTGCTGGCTCGTGGAATTAAGATAAATGTAGATTTCCTTGGGGGAAGGGAACCTTGCAGTCTACATCAGTTTGCTGCTTCCCCATGAATCAATTTCTCCAAAACATTCGTTTTTTCAAAAAAAGTTTTTTTAAAACAACAACAACAACAAATCTTCTTGTGCAATTAGATGTGCTCATTTAGCATATGCGTACTGACTCAAAGCTGAAGAATGCCTACCCATCAACCAGTAGGGGCATTAGAATAAATATGTGATTGCAGTTTTTCCCCTTCACACATCCCCCCTCAACCCAATGCTTTGATTGTGAAACCATTTTTCTGAGGCAATGGGGGTTGGCCTATGAGGGCGAGTGGGGTGCTGCTCTCATCTTGCACCCCTCCCTTGCCGGCCTTCTTAGGGAAACAAGGATATGACAGTTTGGGTGCTCTCACTTCCTCATGTCTTTAATCTTCAATTCAGTTCTCCACATTTCTGCAACAATTTGCCATTATTATTATTATTATTAACCCTCATGAATTTATTTAGCATTTTAGTGCTGATTTCTCCTCCTAAACACATCTTGGTGCACCTCTGTGACTCATTTGCACATTGCTGCAAGCAATTTCTCCTGACATAATTCATTTTTGGTGCTATTTTCCCCAATATATTTAGTTCCACGCACGCTTTCCCCTAATAGGCACATTCTTCTAAGGTTGGAAAACTGCGTTGCAAAATTCAGATAATTTTGAAGGGTGGCTGTGTTTCTATTTTCTCATTCTTCCAGAAAGTGTGAATTTGTTAGATTCAACCTTAAACGAGGAATGAATTGGATCCCTCCTTGAGACTCACTACCAGTCCAGGCAATGTCCCTGCCTCTCAGCTTCCTAGTCCTCAATCTCCGTATTGCCCCATTGCAGAATTCTGCAGAGAGGATGAAGGAGGAGTACTAGGATCAGTTGGTTCTTGCTGCTGTTTCCTCTGGTCCCATCTACTGTTGACTCCTCTGATCTCCACCCTAACAATCCTAATGGCCACCACCCATCATGGGGACTTTGAGGAATTTCCAAGATGACAACCAGAAACCCTTTCCTGCAGCTGAGCAGAGAAACTTGCCTATCATACTGAAGCACCATTTTCTACAGTCACTTATGTACAATTCACCATTAGGCTTCTCTCTTCCATCTTCATTTCTTTTCAATTACTGTATTTTTGTGTGTGTTGGACGGCCCCATTTTTAGGACTCAATTTTAAGTAAATGGCAAAAAATGGCCTGGAGTTGTTGAGCTTTTTGGGGGATAATTGACAAGAGAATTAAGCATGGGGGGGAAATGACAGAAATCACTAACCCTGATATCAAAGGCTGAAAACATGCTGCTCGCAGGTGGAACCAATCACCTGTCCCCACAATTCACTATCCATGTATAAGACAGCCCAAGTGTGAGAGAGCCAGTGTGGTGTAGTGGTTAAGAGTGGTAGACTTGTAATCTGGTGAACCGAGTTCGATTCCTTGATTGTTCACATGCAGCTGCTGGGTGACCTTGGGCCAGTCAAGCTTCTCTGAAGCCTCTCAGCCCCACTCACCTCACAGAGTGTTTGTTGTGGGGGAGGAAGGGAAAGGAGATTGTTAGTCGCTTTGAGACTCCTTCTGGTAGTGATAAAGTGGGATATCAAATCCAAATCCAAAGTTTTTTAACATAGTTTTTGAGTTAAAAAAACCCTTGTCTTAAAAGTACAGTAAAAGTACAGTACAGTGGTGCCCCACAAGACGAATGCCTCGCAAGACGGAAAACCCGCTAGACGAAAGGGTTTTCCGTTTTGGAGGTGCTTCGCAAAATGAATTTCCTATGGGCTTGCTTCGCAAGATGAAAATGTCTTGCGAGTTCCTGCAGGTTTTTTTCCTCCCCCCCTTTTCCCCAAGCCGCTAAGCCGCTTATCAGCTGATCCTAAGCCGCTAATCCGCTCATCAGCTGATCCGCTAAGCCCGCTAAACTGCTAATAGCACTAATCCGCTAAGCCGCTAATGGGCTTGCTTCGCAAGACGAAAAAACCGCAAGACAAAGAGACTCACAGAACAGATTCTTTTCGTCTTGCGAGGCACCACTGTATATAGAATCCCACATCTTTTTAAAAAATATATATTAAAAAATCCTTAGCACAGCTAAGATATAACCGCCTGGCATGCAAGAATACCATAATCATGATTATTCTTTCTTTCAAAAACACCAGAATCCACACTCAAAATAATGTTGACTTCCATAGAGGGGGAAGGGGGACAATATTACAGAGCATGCCGGTCGTGGGATGTCATGGGCTGATTGGATGCAGAGGAATGGTGGGAGGAACCAGCTGAGGAACCTGCAAGAGAAGAACGTTCAAAGCCCGGGGATTGGTGGTGGGATGTGGATGAGTGGTCACAGGGAGAAGAGGGAGAAGACCAGGAAGAGGAGGTGTCGGAAGCTGAAGGGTAACAGGGCTTAATAAGCTGGGAGAGTCTGTGGCAGAGAGAAGTCAAGAATCAGGAGTGGAAGCAGAGGGTGGGATAAGGCAGGTCAAGAGGCCATGTAAAGTGCCATAGATGTCTTCCCATCCTCTCGCAACAAGCTCCCTTCTTCCTCTGTCTCCTAGAAAAGGCATGAAAGGCAAGGAAGAGAGGTCAGCTTCACACAGACACAGTCTCTGATTGCTTGGGAAAGCTCTGGAGAGAAGGAGACATAGACAGCTGTGGACAGGCAGAGACCTTTATTCTCAGCAACTGAATCATGGAGTTAGACCCGCAGGGAATGAGCCGCTGTGCTCATCAGGCCTGACACCCAGCAAAGTCTGTGAAGAGCATGGGTTTTTTTGTCAATGTTGTTAACTCCAACTTTGAACTGTACAATTTACTGGCCGGCTCACTCCGTGACTTGGGAGCTTTTGCTTGCTATCGAAATACAGTGGTACCTCGGTTTAAGAACAGTCCTGTTTACAAACGATTCGGTTTACGAACTCCGCAAAACCAGAAGTGGTGTCCCAGGTTGCGAACTTTACCTCAGTCTAAGAACAGAAGCCGAACAGTGGAAGGGCACCGGCGGCGGGAGGCCTCATCAGGGAAAGCGGGCCTCGGATTAAGAACGGTTTTGGTTTAAGAACGGACTAAGTTTGTAAACCAAGGTACCACTGTAGTTGCTAAACTCATTATTGCCTTGAGCAGAAATAAACTCCCAATACGTATTTTAATTGATGCCTTTCTCCTGCCAATTGCTCCTTGGTCCAATGCAGGTTTTGACAATTATTTCAACGGAGCCAGGATTAAATCTCCCAAGTTTGCTCTTGCGCCACTGCTTCTGGGCTTCCCCTAATTCTACTCTTTAGGCACAGCTTGGCACGATGGATACATTTTTCTGCAGCCCCTAATGGTAAGTGGATTGATGTGGAAACAGCTTCCGTGTGTGCCGGCTTGCTTAGGGTATGACTGCAGCAACAGTGGCAACAATACCTTTCCATGTAAGACATTTCCTTTGTCCTGCAGGCACCGGTGTAATGGCATGAAATACTGTCTCCGGCATAGGTTGACTTCATTGTCGCCACAGTGGTTTTTAAATTGGGTTTGGCTCTGTACCTGGATCGTATCTGCAGAGGTAATTTCTAACTGAGCCTGGCTTCTGGGTACAAAGCATTTCAGTGTTGATTTCCCAAGTCACATTCAGGAATTGGAAAACAGATTCCCCTGAATGAAGGTCAGCAGCATAGCAGAGCCGTAGCAAACATCTCTTGGCCTGTGTGTGTACACATACAGAATTGTAGTGCCTAAGGATCTGCTGAATGGTCTTTCTAATGCTCCGTGACAAGAATATGTTGTTGTTGATTTAATTTCTATACCACTTTATATTTTTTTGGGGGGGCGATCTCAATACAGTTTACAAACGACATTCAAACTTCAAATAAAACAATCCAGAATTCTGAATACAGTCAAATATACAGTGGTACCTCGGGTTAAGTACTTAATTCATTCCAGAGGTCCGTTCTTAACCTGAAACTGTTCTTAACCTGAAGCACCACTTTAGCTAATGGGGCCTCCTGCTGCTGCCGCGCCCCCGGAGCCCGATTTCTGTTCTCATCCTGAAGCAAAGTTCTTAACCTGAAGCCCTATTTCTGGGTTAGCGGAGTCTGTAACCTGAAGCGTCTGTAACCCGAGGTACCACTGTAAAGTATACCTTCAAAGCAGGATAATTAACTGGAAACTAACATATTACCTTAAGGATTTATTTTTTAAAAAACAAAGGAGGCCAACTACAGAATGCACATTTAACACAACAAAGTTTTAAAAAAATCTTTTTTTTAAACAAATAATAATAATTAATTTTACATGTAATCTCAGTACATCATATCCACATTTTATATCTCTTTGGCTCAACTGAGCCTGATGACTTCCTTCCATCCCGCCTAGTGGTTTACAAAGTTAAATTTCAAAAGAAACATTAATAAAGAAAGCCAAATATAAAACGTAAATTTAAAACAGCATAATTCGCAAGGGAATAAAATATTACCATAAGCATAGAATGTGTCTGCTGCCGTTGCTGCCATTCCTGCCTATGGTGGTTCATGGTGGGCGACTGCAATGGCCGCTCAGGCTCAGTGACCTGGGTCTGCACTGAGAGACAGCCAAGATGATCCCTGGTCTCTTCAGCAGCCTCAGCTTTTGTAGCTGGAGTCAGTCAGGGCCCCACCCTCCCAGGCCAGGTGGGAAAAGGCCTGCGAGGCCTTCCAGGACTCACAGGAAATATTTAAAGTACTGAAATATATAACAAGATAACATGTTTGCAGTTGGGTGCTTATAATTAAGACCCTTCTGAATATTCACTGACAAACGTGTTTGCTTCATGGGAGCATTCAGGGACCTCCAAATCCTTCAAAATGATTCCTTGCTCACCTTGTCTGTATTTGTTCACGGCCCTGATTGTTTGTTACTTTAGTATTATTATTTTTTAAAAAATAACATCTACCCTCTTCCCAAGAATAGGGATGCCATCACTTCATCAATCAGATGTGTCTATGTGATGATGTCACTGTGGACGGACCGTGCTAGTTCAGAGTGAGGGTATTGCCACTAATTGGCTATATAATGAGGTCACCATTACTAGGAAAAAGAACAATCAGCAGAGGAGAAGGATGCTGAGGCGGCAGCAGCCAGGAGGAATGATGCCATTGACTAGGATAACAAAGGTGAACATCTTCAAGCAACAACCTCAAAACCTGAGAAGCTGTAGTGAAGCTGTAAATCAGGGTTGTGTGTGGTGATGCACTACTGGGCTTAAATAAGAAAGAGATTATTTGAGACCCCCTGGGAGATAAAACATTTGATCCCACACCTCTCTCTGAAGTAGTTCAGACCAGCAACAGACATATTATATCTGTTTGTGTAGTGTTCATTTCTGATGACTCTTTTTAAAATTAACAACAACAACAACACTTTTCAAGTTTATACATTTCACTAATTTTACAATCATTTTGACATTTCAAAGCTTGACTTCCTTCCCCCTCTTTCTGCAGTTCCTTAACTTTATTTTTAATATCTTCTGCAGATCCAAATTAACTTAATTTGCTCATTTATTCGTCTTCTTTAAATATATGCTCTTATGAAACTGCAGGTTATTACAATAATCCTGCCAATGTTCTTATCTGTTTACAACTTAACTGTAAATATTCAACAAACCATTTCCATTCTTTTATTAAGAGTTTTGTTGTCTTGATTTCTTATTCTTCAGTAGGTTTCACCATTTCTGCAGATTCCATAAGTTTTTGTATCCATTCTTCTTTTACTGGGACTTCTGCTTCTTTCCAATTTTGGGCAAGTAACATTCTTGCCGCTGTAGTAGCATACATGAATAAATTTCTATAGAGTTTAGGTAGTTCTGTCCCTATAATCTCTGATGGCTCTCAGTGTTAGGTAATAGCTGCAGAAGGAGGGTTAACAAATTCTCCTTCCTTGCTGCCTTTTGTTCCTTTGAAATGCTTTCCTTTTGCAGTTCTTTTCAAAGTGTGTCACCGTAAGACAACATACCATGGATCCTGATCTAGTGGTTGTTTGTCCAGGTGGAAGTTCCCCTGTGTTCAGCCCAGCTTGTTCTCAAGTAGGCGTCTTTGGGTTTCAACTTTAATTTGTGTGGCACTAGATGTCATATTAAAGCTGCCAGTTTTAAACAGATGGCAAATCTGTGACTCTCAGGCCGGGAAGAAGCTGTCAGCCATAACGATATATTAATTTTATTGGGGTACACGCATTAGAGCTGTAGCATGCAATACCGCCATTCATTACATGGGGACAATAAAACTATGGGCTGAGGGTTTTTATAGAGACAGGAGCTTGGGATAGGTGCATTATTCTGAAGTCACAAATGACAGATGTGTCTGTACACACAGCGGTCCCAGTAAGTGCTGTGAATATTAATGGAATGTACATTTTTGGCATAAAAGTCAAGAACCTTTATGCCACGCAATAAATCCTGTGTGTAGCGTATGCTTTGGAATGGAACGAGAATGATGCCTAAAATGGGGAAATAGTATACCACTGCATTTCCGTCGAAAGGACCCTGTAATCCTTTCAGCCATAAACATATGGTCCAATTCTACTAGCAAAGCCCTTTAACAATCTTCTGGCCAGCCAATTTCAGTATGTGGCAAGCTAATGGTGAACTGATGTGGCGAATTTTCAAAAGCCATCCCATGCCCCCGCAACATGGTGCATGTAGAAACATATTCCCACAAAAGGAGCCCTGCCTCTACTGTTAAGCATCTCTAAGGACCAATCTGCTATGTTTACTTTGGGATTGCTTGTTCTGAGTCTGTTCTTAGGGGTAAACATAAAATTGTTGTTGCTTAGTCGTTTAGTTGTGTCTGACTCTTCGTGACCCCATGGACCGGAGCACGCCAGGCACTCCTGTCTTCCACTGCCTCCCGCAGTTTGGTCAAACTCATGTTCGTAGCTTCAAGAACACTGTCCAACCAACTTGTTCTCTGTCATCCCCTTCTCCTTGTGCCCTCAATCTTTCCCAACATCAGCGGCTTTTCCAGGGAGTCTTCACTTCTTATGAGGTGGCCAAAGTATTGGAGCCTCACCTTCAGGATCTGTCCTTCCAGTGAGCACTCAGGGCTGATTTCCTTAAGAATGGATAGGTTTGATCTTCTTGCAGTCCATGGGACTCTCAAGAGTCTCCTCCAGCACCATAATTCAAAAGCATCAATAAAATAGAAAGGCCTAATTAATACATAAGATGGTATTGACTTGTGCACGCAACTAATCTTACCAGCTGTAGCATGTAAAACCACAGCCTGTATGTGACACGATATTCATGTTCAGCCACAAATTGACATGGATGACAAGAGAGACAAGCTACCGTACATCAATTCCCTAGCATGAGAGGAGGATTGGTAAAGGCAGGAATGAGTATCTAAATGACACAGAAGGACTTTTTCTTTTCCCTCAAACACAGGTCTTAGCAATGTGTGTGGAGACATTTGAGCTTCACTTTAGACAGCGACATATTTTTAACTGGTACTCACCATTTTGTCCCTGCAATATCATCTTTTCTCCCAGCTCTCAATTTTGCCTGGATATGTAAGCTGGCAAGAACTAATAAACTAGGACAAGATGCATTTGCAGGCTCCATTGACAGCAGCTAATGACATGGGAAAGTGCAGTCCAGGGACTCTTGTCCCAGGAAAACCTGTTTTTCCTTCCTTTTTTGGACTGGATTCATCCTGATGCTGAGCAGTGCTATTTTTCTAGTAAAAGAGGTGCCAGAACTCACCATGAACACCTCCCCTGTTCTCTTATAATGGCAATGGTGCCCACCTGAGAGGTGCCAGAACTGAATTCTGGCGAGTTCCAGCTGAAAAACCCCTGAAGCTGAGGACCCTCGCTCCCTCTCCTTTTGACATGTTTTTGGGCGGATCATAAGGAAGGATAGGTAGCCAATCATACCATCTTGTATATCATCTCCCTGGCTTCTTCTTCTCTCCCTTCCTCTCTAATTCTTTCTCTCTTTTATCATTTCCCTCTCTTTTCACCTGTAATCTGATGCATTATTGCACAGTCATTTATGACTCACAGGTCTCTCCTGCCCTCCCTCCTTCCCTCCCTCCCCATCTCTTCTGAGACAAGTCACTAATAATTTACCATGCAATTTCCCTTACATATAACTTGACGGTATATAATAAAGTTACTTTTGGGAAGGAGTAAAGGAAACAAGGTCAGAGCTTATGCAGGAAAAGGAGAGTTTTTAAATATATATATATATATATATATATATATATATATATATATATATATGCTTTCGTAGATTTTCACGGGTACAGGAATGCAGGTTTTGGTGTCTTCGGGTGTCTTCCCGTGTAAGAGTTGGGGTGTCTAGGCGACGTTTCGACGAGGTCTCACTCGTCATCTTCAGGCTGGTGCTTTCGGCTTCTTGTTACTGGAACAGAGCAGGATCTCAGTGTTTGAGTTCCTATAAATACTGTTGAGGGGGTGTGGTGTATAGCCTCCAACGTTCTGGGCAGAGAGGAAGTTCCCAGGTTAGTGTGCCTTTTCTTCTTTTGTTCCTTAATTACTTGAGGGATATCTTGAGTGATTTCTTGAGTGATATTCTGAGTACCACTTAGGTGGGTCATTAAGTGTGGATTAGTTGCTAAAGCTTTCGTGTCTTGACCTCTTGAGCTTGTGAAGAGTTTTTCTGAGAAGATGGCTGTACTGCACTTAGTTGTGCTCTGGCTTGGCTTCGTGTATAGGGGCGAGCTGTGGTTTTGTGCCCTGTGCCAGCCAGATCTGTGTAGGGATTGCAGGGAGGTGCAGCATCCGGAGGTGCCACTATGGTTTGGCTACTGGGTGGTGTCTGTAATTTATCTGTGGAGAGGGTCTGGGTTTGGGTCTGGTGTGGTTGATTGGTGATGGCGTTCTGTGTGCCTCTGGTTCTGGTGTCGGTTTTTGTGGGGAGGGCTAATTTCCAGATGTCTGGCAGGCGGGACGTGTCGTCACGCTTGTTCATGTTGTGAGGGTGTTTCTCTATCTCGATGGCTTCCATGATTATTCTCTTGTGGTGATGTTCCATGTTAAAGAGCAATTTGGAATCTGCAAAATTAATTTCGTGTCCTGTTTCTTTCATGTGTTGGAAAAGAGAGGAAGTTTTTTCTTCTTTTTTGACGGCATTCTTGTGTTCTGCGATACGTGCATTTATTCGTCTGTTTGTTTGTCCAATGTACGTGGCTGGGCAGACTTTGCAGGGTATTTCATAGACCCCTTGGTTTTCCAACTGGATTTTATCTTTGGGGTTTCTGAGGATATTGGCTATTTTTTGGTTGGTGCAAAAGGCTGTTTTGATATTGTGTTTATGGAGGATTTTGCTAATTTTATCTGTAGTGCCCTTGATATAAGGAAGGAGGGCCATGCCATTGTTTTCTTCTGTGTCTTGGTTTTTGGGGGGTGTTTCTTTTTGGATTAGCTTCGTAACCCTGTTTTGCTGGTATCCATTGGCGATTAACACATTTGAGAGATTCTGTAACTCAGTTGTCAAGTGGTCTTTGTCAGCCAGGCGTTTGGTTCTGGAGATGAGAGTCTTGGCTACGGAGTTTATTTGTGCAGGGTGGTGGTGTGATTGTGCATGTAAGTAGCGGTTGGTGTGTGTTTTTTTCCGGTAGATAGTGTGTCCTAGGGAGCCATCAGGTTTTTTGTAGATTAGGACGTCAAGGAAGGGAAGTTGGTTGTTGGCTTCTATTTCCATAGTGAATTGTATTTTGGGGTGTAGGCTGTTGAGATGTGTGAGGAAGCTATCTAGTTTTTCTTTCCCGTGTGGCCAAATTACAAAGGTGTCGTCAACATATCTGAGCCAAAGTTTGGGTTTGTGTTCTGACTTGTCTAAAGCATTGGTTTCAAAGTGTTCCATGTACAAATTTGCGATGACCGGTGAGAGGGGTGATCCCATAGGTGCTCCTTCTATCTGTTTGTATCTTTGTCCATTGTGGATGAAGTACGTGTTGGTTAGGCAGTGGTTGGTCAGGTCCAGGATGTATTCGGGGGGATTGTATTTGTTTTGAATGGCTGTCAAGGCTTCATTAATGGGCACTTGTGTGAAGAGAGATACAACATCGAAGCTCACAAGTAGGTCATCGGGATGTAGGTTTTGCTTCTTTATTGTTTCTATGAACTGGAAGGAGTTAGTAACGTGTGAAGCGATGGATTCTGCATAGGGCTGAAGTTGCTTAGCGAGAAATTTAGCGAGATTTTGTAGAGGTGAGCCTATGGAGCTGACTATTGGTCTGAGTGGTGTTCCTTCTTTGTGTATCTTGGGGAGACCGTAGAGTTTGGGGCATCTGGATGATTTTTCTCTGGGGATGATTCTTAGCTGGATTTCTTCACTGATAGGAGAGGCTTTTATTTTGGATTTGGTGGTTTTTTCCAGATAGGTGGTGGGATCTGTTTTTATAGGTTGGTAGGTAGGGTCTTGGAGTAGATTTGATAGTTTTGCTTGGTAGTCCGATGTGTTCATCACAACAGTGGCATTACCTTTGTCTGCTGGGAGAATGATTATGTTGTTGTCTTTCCTCAGGTTGGTGAGTGCTTTCTGTTCTTCTTTGTGTAAATTGCTTCTGGGTGGTTTGCTGGAGCAGAGGATGTTGGTGACTTCAAGTCTGATTTTATTGGCTTCATCTGGGTTGATTTTGGTTAGGCTAGCTTCGACTCCGCATATGATGTTTTCCGTGGGGATGCGTCTCGGGGCGACTGCAAAGTTGAAACCTTTGGAGAGTACTTTGGTTTCAGTTGAGGTGAGGATCCTGTCTGATATGTTATGTACTGTTTGTTTCATGGGTTGTTGTGGAGGGTGGCTGGGCTTCTGGCGTTTCTCTAGTTTGTGGAGTTTGTTGGTGTGTCTGTCTGTCTTATGTGAGGTCTCAGTTTCAGCTCTCCAGACGGCTAGTTGTTTGCATTTGTCCCAGAGTGCAGGGTGGATTTTGTTACAGAGTTTGAGGTGAAGAGTGAGCAGATCTTTGTTGGTTTGGTTTAGTAGGTATCTTTTCTTATGTATTTCGTTTCTGATTAGGGATAGTTCAGTTCGTTTCAGGATCCTTTCGGTAGCTGGGGTTTTAGAGTGGAATTTAAGTTGGAAGCATGTGGGAATTAAGTTGTTGTCTCGGCAGTTGCGTAGGAACAAGAGATCACATAAGATGGTGGCTCTTCGGATTTCTAGTTTCTCGTAGGTTCTTGTCAGCTGGAAGGTTTCCTCCCCGTAGAGGTGAGATATTTGCTTTTGTAGATTTTCACGGGTACAGGAATGCAGGTTTTGGTGTCTTCGGGTGTCTTCCCGTGTAAGAGTTGGGGTGTCTAGGCGACGTTTCGACGAGGTCTCACTCGTCATCTTCAGGCTGGTGCTTTCGGCTTCTTGTTACTGGAACAGAGCAGGATCTCAGTGTTTGAGTTCCTATAAATACTGTTGAGGGGGTGTGGTGTATAGCCTCCAACGTTCTGGGCAGAGAGGAAGTTCCCAGGTTAGTGTGCCTTTTCTTCTTTTGTTCCTTAATTACTTGAGGGATATCTTGAGTGATTTCTTGAGTGATATTCTGAGTACCACTTAGGTGGGTCATTAAGTGTGGATTAGTTGCTAAAGCTTTCGTGTCTTGACCTCTTGAGCTTGTGAAGAGTTTTTCTGAGAAGATGGCTGTACTGCACTTAGTTGTGCTCTGGCTTGGCTTCGTGTATAGGGGCGAGCTGTGGTTTTGTGCCCTGTGCCAGCCAGATCTGTGTAGGGATTGCAGGGAGGTGCAGCATCCGGAGGTGCCACTATGGTTTGGCTACTGGGTGGTGTCTGTAATCTGCAATCCCTACACAGATCTGGCTGGCACAGGGCACAAAACCACAGCTCGCCCCTATACACGCCCCTATACACGAAGCCAAGCCAGAGCACAACTAAGTGCACAACTAAGTGCACAACTAAGTGCACAACTAAGTGCACAACTAAGTGCACAACTAAGTGCAGTACAGCCATCTTAGTTGTGCACTTAGTTGTGCACTTAGTTGTGCACTTAGTTGTGCTCTGGCTTGGCTTCGTGTATAGGGGCGTGTATAGGGGCGAGCTGTGGTTTTGTGCCCTGTGCCAGCCAGATCTGTGTAGGGATTGCAGATTACAGACACCACCCAGTAGCCAAACCATAGTGGCACCTCCGGATGCTGCACCTCCCTGCAATCCCTACACAGATCTGGCTGGCACAGGGCACAAAACCACAGCTCGCCCCTATACACGAAGCCAAGCCAGAGCACAACTAAGTGCAGTACAGCCATCTTCTCAGAAAAACTCTTCACAAGCTCAAGAGGTCAAGACACGAAAGCTTTAGCAACTAATCCACACTTAATGACCCACCTAAGTGGTACTCAGAATATCACTCAAGAAATCACTCAAGATATCCCTCAAGTAATTAAGGAACAAAAGAAGAAAAGGCACACTAACCTGGGAACTTCCTCTCTGCCCAGAACGTTGGAGGCTATACACCACACCCCCTCAACAGTATTTATAGGAACTCAAACACTGAGATCCTGCTCTGTTCCAGTAACAAGAAGCCGAAAGCACCAGCCTGAAGATGACGAGTGAGACCTCATCGAAACGTCGCCTAGACACCCCAACTCTTACACGGGAAGGCACCCGAAGACACCAAAACCTGCATATATATATATATATATATATCTCATAGGAGATGGGGGATGGTAAATTATTAGTGTCTTGTCTCAGAGGAGATATAAACACTCTCTCTCTTTCCCTCTTACTTGCTAGGTACTGACCAGTCGAGGAATGGTCTGTTGGGAAAAATGGAGCATTGGCCTCCCCAAATTTCAGTCTGTCCTTACCTGCCTGCCTTCTTCCTTCCAACCATCTAACCAACCAACCAACCAAACAACCAACAAACAAACAAACCAACTAGTTCTGGAGGTTCAAGTGCCTGTCAGCTTCCTTCTCCTTAGTGTCAGTATTTCCCCTGGAACAACTCAGTAGGGAGGGAGATAGGGACAGATGGCTCTCTTTGTCAATGGCTCCAGCTGCACCTGTCATTGGCTCTGGCGCCCCCTACTGTTGGTCCTCCTACCTTTTGCCCTACCAGTCTCCATGGATACCAACTACCACTGGTACTAACTGAGATATCCCCTACTTGTATCTCTGCCTCCCAAGGATGGTGCTCACCCAAATAACACCGTAGAAGCAGGGCATAGTTTCCATCAGAAGCTTTCACCATTGCTGACTGCCAGGCAACAACTGAGAAAGATTCTGAGGGAAGTGAGGGAAGCAAAAATTAATTTCACTTAAAAAAAAGAATTGTGTTTCTAATAAAATGAATGTCTGCTTGTTCTTTACACCCAGACACTTCAGGATTCATATTTAGGCTGGGTAAGCAATAAAACACTGACTTTTCCAAGAGCACTTCAGCCACGAAAAACAGAGAAATCCTTAAAAAAGTGGTGTGGGGTTCTGCTTTTGAGCTATTGTCCTTGTGGATTCTGTTGGGAGTTTCACTCTGAATGGCTGAACTGCGAAGCAAACGTCTTCAAAAATGAAATTCTCCATAGCCTTCACTCAGGATAGTTGGAAGACAGCATTCCCAGACTTCCAAACATTTAAAAATTTCACGCAAGAATCAGCTACAAAAATGGCTGCTTCTGGAGCAATATATAAGACGCCATCCTATACTGAGTCAATACCAACCATGAGTACAGTGGGAAGAATGGAAGTCTGTGGTTTTGGTCTCAAATTTCCTTCTTATTCTGTCTCTAAGTGAGACCGTTAAGTTACTCTCAAATGCAGATGTTTGTGGTTTAATTCATATAAAAACTACTCATTTCCTGAAGGTTGGGCTGGTCATTGTAAAAAATGAAATAACACTTATTGAACCTGCTAAAGTGAAACCAAGACCACACAATTTTATTAAACTCATACAGCATTAACCGAAGGGGTTTTTTTTTTTTAATTTAAAAAACCCAAATTAGCTGCATGGCATTGGCATCACTGCAATCTTACCTGGGGAGCAGGTCTTCAAGGTAGGATATTAGATTGGCAAGCAACACTCAAAATGCTGCCTCGAAGGTAAAAATCACCTCAGAATTATATGCGTCACCATTACGAGATTTGTTTTCTTCTTTTTCTGATACATGCCAGGTTCTGAATGAAGCTGGAGAACATTCTCAGTCAAGGCTGCCTGCTGAGGGCCTGAAGGGACCCACCCTTGTCTCTTTCCACATGGTGTGGGGCGTTGCTTGACAGGCTTCACAAGGACTGCTGCTTAGCAGAGAGGTCTCCTCTTTTAAATTGTTTTTAATTTTCATCTGTGTTGTTTTAAATGAGACCATCTTGGCTGTGAGCCCTGGAAGACCTGCACCCTGCCTTACTGGCTCTTTCCCATCTGGCCTGGGAGAGTGGAGTGCTGACTGACTCCAGCTACAAAAGCTGAGGCTGTTGAATGGATTCTTGGGCTGGAGTATTGTTTACAGGGAGTTGAGAGAGCTGTTGCTGTTATTGATATTCTTGTTGTATCTTTAGTTTTAGATCTTATGATTTACGCGAAAATTGTTTCCATTAGGTTGTGTACTTTTTGATGTTTTTTATTTGTGGTCTATGACTTCTGTTCTACTTGTAATTATGTAAATCTTGTCATGTTGTACTCCGCCTTGAGCAAAGTTTTAAGTATGGAAAGTCGGCATACAAATAAAATGATGACGATGATGATGATGTTCTGCTTTTGAGATTTGTGGCTTCCCTCATGAGGGGTTTTTCTTCCACACTTCCGAAACAGCTCCATTTCATTTCACCCTTTTCTGTGCACCAGTCTAATAAGATTTCCTCAGGGGATTGTGCTGAGTACCATAGGAAACTGACTTGCGTGTTGAGGTCTCCAAGCCACCCCAATAACTCACACATCACACTCAATTTTGACATAATTTTGGCCACAACTTTATTTAAATACATAACTGTGAGTGGTTGCTTAGGCATTGGTTCCGACTATCTGTCCCCCCGCCCAGGGACAGAACTGACTTCCGGATTCCAGCAAAAGCCAGTCAGGGAAAACAATATTGGGGAGAGATAAAGCTGGGCACCAGACCCTCACCTCTCCCCGCATGCTCCCAGAGGCCTTGCACGGCCCAAGCCCGATGCCAGGGACTTGGACGAAAGCATGGCAAGCCCCCGGATTCCTTTAATGGAATTCCCTTACCACACCAGCATTGGAGGGGTAGGCACTTATCCCTCCACCAACCAATTTTTTAACCAATGCCTAACCGCAAACCTTACAAGTTGTGACGATTTGCTACGCAGTAGGCAAAAACCAAATGGCTCCAGCCAATCAGCCAAATGGACAAAATTCCTACCAGGCCCCTGCCCCAAAAGCAGGCGACCCCATGACAGGCATAGCAAGGTCAAGCGCAAAACCCCATTTCAGGGAGGGTGGGTGATCCAATGCACGCAGCAAAAGAGGACGCTCAAAGCTGCGTGCCCAGTATTTAAAACCTTTGAGCCCAACCCACAAACTGGTAACATCAAAATCTCCCCAGAAACACAAGTACCCAATCACAGCCTGCGGCCATCCAAACAGATCACCCCAGCAACAGTGAGGTGGCCTGCAAGACCCCACCGCAACCCGTGCTCTCTATTAGTGAGAACACGCTTTCCCAAGATGCCAAGCCACACCAGATGTGCACCATACATGTGGGGCAGATGACCCTTCAATGCCTACTTATGAAGAGAAGAGAAGAGAAGAGAAGAGAAGAGAAGAGAAGAGAAGAGAAGAGAAGAGAAGAGAAGAGAAGGAGGACAAAAAACAACAACAACCAAAAACCCATAATATAGAATTCTTTGGTTAGGAGCCTGGGTACCCCCCCTTTTTAAGTAATATTTATTAAAGTTTTACAGACATTAGAAAATTTCAAAGTTTATTCCTCTTTTTAGAAGCACTGGTTTAATCTCCTCATGACTGATTTTTAATGGGTCTTTTACAAACAGATTAATTTGGAGGATGTCCAAATTTCAGATAACTTATTCTAAACTGCAGAGGTTCTGTTGTCCTCCCAATGACGGCTCCAAAAAGGCCACGGTTGTTGTTGTTGCTCCTCCTCCTCCTGTCAAAGGCCCTTTGAGCATGGATGATGTCTTACAAAGAGAGGAAGAGCCCTGCTGGATCCGATCAAAGGCCTATCTGGTCCAGCACCCTCTTTCCCACAGTAGCCAGTCAGATGCCCCTGGGAGAACAGCAAGCAGGACATGCACGAGTGCAGTAACCCTCTCCTTCTGTTGCTCTTCAGCAGGTGGTGTTTACAGGCAAGCTCCGCCTCATCCTTGAGATTGCATATGGCCATCAGAACAAGGAAGTAACTCACTACTCCACATTCTCTCCCACATTGTGCTACTTGCCAGAGGTGCAAGGACAATGCACAGGCAGCCAAGCATACCAGTGCCTGGAGAACTTGCTTCAGTCTCCTGTGTGCAGCACCAGAAAGCTCTTTCAGTGTCTGCAACCCGACTCCACAAAAAACAGTAACCTCTAAAAACGTCTTAAAATGATTAACAGATTCAATATCCATAAAGCAATGCTTCGCACCTCCGCTGCTGCTGGTATGTGGACTTTGCACACTCCGGGGCAGAAAAATGCCATAACAAGAGGGTTTGAGTAGGGAGGCTGCAATAAAACGTTGCAGCATGAATGCTTCTGTCCTGGGTTCCATGCCGTCCACCTGATCGGAAGAAAGGGAAGTCAGATTGTTCTGCTATCACAATTCAGAATAAACAGACTCTATGGACATAATCAATCAGTGTCACACCCTTTTGAACCCCATAATTTTCAACAGGAGAGATGTTCACACATGAATAGCTTGCTCATTAAATCAAATGCGTAACTTCAAATTATAGCCAGTGCTATGTATTTAGCTTGCAAAGAGTTTGGCCACTAGATGGGGCTGGTGGAATACGTGTAAGACAAATTTAACCTGCTTATTATGGCCTTGCTGCTTGTTTTGTGGTTCCAAAATTGCTCTCCGCTTGGGGCCCCTTAATACTTCCTAAGGGATGTCATTGTGATTGCTGTTTAGTAGTTTGAGTCTACATAAAATTGATGTTGAGCATTACAACAGCTGTTTGACACCATTTTATGTCGATGTTGTGACTTTTAAAAATGCTCATTACTCGAAAATGTTAACTCTTCGGGAGAACATGCTGTGAGCATTCTGCTTCCATTTTCCTGTGATTTATTGTGATCTTAAATCGCATTGCTTGGGATTAGATCTGCTTTGGGTTTGCTGAGTCTACTTTTTTCAAGGACTTCTGCTTTCCTTTGCTGGAACGAACGGATGAACATTGCTCTAAATATGAATTACAAAATGTATTTATGCCTTTGAGGCAGCGCAGTCCTAATACATTTTACTAAAGTTGGAAAACGCTAGTTCTGATCCAGCCAGCCCCATGTGTACATATGCATAAGCAGCCAAGTTGTTTTGGGTGAGTCCCAGAGACTGGTTGTACCAGAGGTTGCGGGTGATTCTCTGGAACACTTGGCAGAAAGTTGTGAACAATTTGCATGGCACTTTGAGGCTAAAGTTGTTCTGCTACGTAGTGTCTTAGATACCGCTATCCCTATCTCCCATCTCAGATCTAAAAACTCCATCAGAAATGGCTCCTTTCCTCTTCCCAAAGTGCTGCCTCGTGCCTCCCTCTGGTTGGCTATCTTGGTAGCCAATCAGAAAAAAGGCTTCAGCACTCTTGTGGAATTATCAAGGACTGCATCACCAGATTCTGGTCTGGCTCTGCTGTCCGTCACAGAAGCAGAAAGGCGGGATACATCTAAGGGATAAATATTGCACAGCAAAAAATATACATTATCCCTTCCTTTCATTGTCCCTTTCAGATCATTCTCCTATGTACATGACGAAGCAACCGGGAATGTTCTCACAATGACATTGGTGTGATTGTTGCACCATTTGGACCCTCCTTCAAAATGTGAGGGAAATCTCCCTGTTTTCCTATTTAAGATGTCCAAAATGAGATTGTGCTTATTTTACAAAACCTCATTAGAAAATAACAGCCTCTAAACTACTTAACTACTTGCTTCCTTTTTCTGGTGGCAAAATAGCCGTGTGTGTGTGTGTGTGTGTGTCCACCCACCCACAAATTTGCAAAGTAGAAAGGGGAGAAATGATTTCATTGACCAAATTGGATCATTTGATACTTTTCATCGAACAGCCTGTTTTGCTTCTGGTGCGCTTTGCTGCATCTACAGGAGCCTCACATCTCTTGAAAATGAGAGTGTTTTGCCATTATCAGATCTTCGCTCCCATTATCTCTCACCTCATAACTATTGAGCATCCTCAGCCTTCCTGAAATGAAGTTGAACAACCGTAGCATTGCCAAGTACATTGTTGATGCTTGTGTCACGCTTCTGCCCCATTTTATTACCACAAAATAATATCTTTTGGTGAGGAAATATACACACAGAGAAATAAATTAATGGTCAGTCTCTTGACTGATTAGCCAGCTAGCTAGCCAAGCAAAATCATTGCACTATCTCACTAGAAGTGATGTTCTGAGATTTTGGAAAGGTGCTGAGCATATTGGGCATGGATCTGGGAGATCTGGCTTGAATCTGCAAGTTCTGGGTTCATATCCCTTCCGTGCCACAGACTGGTGTAGGGGGTTAAATAGTTTCATGCAGTGATTATCATCAAGCGCAGGATTTCCCAATCTTGGGACGCCATCTGTTTGTGGACTACAACTCCCATCATCCCTGTCCACTGGTCCTGCTAGCTAGGGATGTTGGGAGTTGTAGTCCAAAAACTGCTGGAGACCTAGGTTTGGGCAACCCTGATCTAGTGAGCTGTATATGTGTGTGATTGATTGCCACATAGATTGAGCAAACAGTCTCCTTGTAGCATAGGCACCATCTCTGGGGGGCCCTGGGTGCCAAGACACCCACAAAATTTTCCCTGTGGGTGCCCACAGTGCATGTGATGTCACATGGTGTGCCGAGGCCTAATGGGGCTCGTTGCAGTCACGGGAGGGTCTGACAGGGCCTGTCATGCCGTGTGACATCACACATGCGACTTTTGTGATGTCACACACATGTGCCGGGCACCCCCAATGTACGATGGAACCTGGTGTGCCTGCCTAGTATTGCAAAGTGGTGGTTACTGCTCAGCTTTAGAGGGTGTACTGGCTATGACAAGCAGCTATCTGTTCTCTCTTTTGGCACTTGCACAATCGGCCACTCCAGCTCTGCTTCAGGTAGTGAAATGTCATGAGCTGGAGTTACATGGAATGTACTATAAATGCTCCTCTCTGCACTTTCCCTTTGTCATTGAGAAAACTTCATGCTTGCTTTCTTTAAGAGTGAAAATGTGCTAGCATTCCTATAAGCCTTGCGACGAGCCTGTGCAAAGTGCTATTTTGAGGACCTATGCCAAAATGAATATGACAGGCAGCATCTTGTCTTATTTTGTCAGGGTTGCAATGGAATGACTCACAACATCTTAATCTTCAGCTCCTGGCAAAAAGTCACCATTAGTCCTGGCTTTGCTGATTTGCTGAATCAGACCTAATTAGGCTCCGTACCCAAACAGCCGCTGGAAAAAGCATCAAGGCCCTGGACATTAAACACTGCCCAGTTATTTCAAAGGAAAAAAATGGAGACTCAATAGTCACATTATCCAAGTGTGTTTCTAATGTGAATTGAAGAATCTTATTTGGCTTTACTGATATGGTTTTTTTTAAGGGGGGACGACGCAGAATAAATGTTCTTCCTCCCTCCCTCCTTTCCTTCCTTTCTATTTTCTTTTCGGTTTACAAGAACTGGACACATCCTGGCAAAACAACACATCCCAGAAAGACGATAACTGCTGCTATGTGCCAGCATTTAATCATTCTATTTTTAGGCCTCTGTCGTAAAAATGATCTACATCCCTTTGAAATATACAGAAGTAAAACTGACTTCTCCCTTCATGAGGAAGTGGCTACTGTTGAATTATATTAATCTTTATTTGGTTCTTCTTCTTCTTCTTCTTCTTCTTCTTCTTCTTCTTCTTCTTCTTCTTCTTCTTCTTCTTCTTCTTCTTCTTCTCCTCCTCCTCCTCCTCCTCCTCCTCCTCCACCAAAATGGGGGGGGGGAGCAGCCTTGTTTCACAGCAGCCCAAATGGTGGTACTGCCTTAGAACATCTTCATATTATGAGCTGTTTGCCACTGCAATGGTCTCCCTTGGGAGGTTGTGGACTCTCCTTCCTTGGAGGCTTTTAAGCAGAGGATGCTGTAGCTGAGATTCCCGCATTGCAGAGGGTTGGACTAGATGACCCGTAGGATCCCTTCCAACACTGTGATGCTATGAGTCCAAGCTTTTGCTCAGTCAAGCTCAGCGGCATGAAGGCTGAAGCTCCTCCAGGTAGGAAGTGTCCTCCCACTGCCACCTGAACAGGTTGGCCAGGGCAGGTATGACTACTAGGCTCAGGAAAAATGGGATGTTGAGTATTGTTGAGAAACCCACTTCCGCCCTTCGAAGGGCGTTGCGGGCTTCACGACCCCACCACGCGCATGGCGGCTGGAGCTCAGCCCCGCGTGATTGGGGGGATACCCAGCCGCGTCATTCCCTGGCCAGCCAATCGGCTGGCTCTGGGGGTGTGGCCTGCCCTACTTAAGGCAGGACGTGGCCAGGGATCTCCCTCTTTTCCTGCCTGCCAGCTGTTCCTGCTTTCCCCACCCTCCCGCTCTATAAGGTTTTCGTTCCTTGACCTTGCTATGGACCTTGGTTGGTCGCCGTTGAGGGGCCTGGTAGGAATTTTTCCACTTGGCAAATTGGCACCAGCCACTTGGCTTTTGCCTACCTTGTAGCAAATCATCACAACTTTCTTGGTATTGGCGGTTAGGCATTGGTATTGTTCTGTAGATGGAAGAGGGGAGGTAGCACCATCACCTGCCCCACATATTAAAGGGGAGTCCGATAAAGGATTCCGGGGTGTGTGGCCCTGTCCGAAACCTAGGGAGGTGAGGGCCTAAGGCACGCCCCCTATTGGTGATCCCGGGAGAGTTCCTAGTTGATGTGCATCAGCAGGACTCCCCCTACTGGTGGTTAACCCTTCCTGGAATTCAAGCGGACGGGCTGAAGTTGGATATACTTGGATATAGCCTGGTGCTCATTCGCTCTCTTTCTGGATTCTGTAAGCCTGGGCAGCACCCAATCCCAAGCAACAAGCACTGACTAGGCCAAAAGTAATTGCATACCGTCCAACTTTTGGAGACCCAAACCCGGGACATGTGTCTTCCAGGACGCACTCCTGGGCAAGTCATGTGACCTGCACCTCGCTCTCATCCTGAAAAAGCACTTTTTTTGGGGGGGGGAAGAGCACACAAGGTCACGGTGCCCAAAATGGTCCCTGTGATCTCGCATGAAAAAAAGGGGATGTCCCATTTTTCCCCCAGGGCACTTGGCAGATATGCGATTAGCAAGAGAAGGAAACGGAGAAAATGTCTGCATATACAGCACACCTTTAAAGCACATTTAAAGTATACCCTCCCCCAGAATCTTGGATACTGTAGTTTGTGTGGGGTGCTAAGACTTGTACCTCTGAGAGGAGTAAGCTATAGTTTCCAGGATTTTGTAAAAGGAATGTTGTGTATTGGGGGGCGGGGTGGAGAGAAAGAGAGAGAGAGAGAATGAGGAAGAGAATATGCACACCATTTTAAACCAGGCTGACACCCCTCCAACCAAACGTGTGAGGTTAACGCTGGTGGTTTAGAGGCTAATGTGAACATGCACAGACAGCAGCCTGCTTTAGCAAAGGTGTGACTGAGAAGACCATGAGAAACCTAGAAAGTTGTAGAGCTATAGGCAGGTGCTGGTCATTTTCACAAACTCTGGGCGTTTTCATCCAAAAGCTCAGGCTATTTGCAGAACTCGGTTTCACACTTTGTCCTTTCCGTCGAGTCAGGTCTGGATAAAGCCATATACTGTTCAGATAACGTCCACAGATACCCAGAAGGGTTAACCAGGTAGCCGCATGCAGTTGTGAAAGCTGCAGCAAAGGGTGGGGCGGAGAGACACACAAACCGTTTCCTGAATAGATCGAAAGCCAACCAAACAAACCACCACAGGACGCAGAAGTTCAGTGTGAGACGCTAACATTTTAAAAAGAAGAACAGATGTACTAAGGGGATATTGAGGGGGTGGGGCTGGGGACTAGAACTCTACTTCTATATGGGAAGATCATATTTTTTCTATACCTTATTTACATTTTCAGCTCCTTCAGGTGGCAGTCCTATAACACTTCCCTGGGAGTACGTCCCTTGGAATTCAACAGGTATTGCATAGTGGGCATGTGTAAGTGGGATTTTTATAGACCGCAACCTTTCTAGATAAATCGAAGTTGACGTGAGAAAGCCTACAGCTCTTCTGTGACTGGCAGATCTGGTCAGTTAAACAAACAGCCAAGAGGTACAAGTCTGCTTTGCAGAGCTTAGGAGGAGACAATAAAAAAAACCCCCTCTCATGCTGCAGATTATTACAAGGCAGGCAATAAAACACACACCAATCTGTTAATATGATGAAGAGTTATTCTCGGCACTATCAAACAGGGACGACACATAAAAATATATATATGAAGGTCCTGAAAATTAGAAGAACCGCTCCAGTTTATTGTTGGAGGGGGACAAATTAGAATAAAACGTCTATAGCTGCTTCTGCCAGGAAGATGGAGAAGTTCACTGCAAAATGTAATGGTGCAGACTGACTTTTCTCATCGGAGCTGACATTTCAGTAGGCGCTGGGGTTTCAGTCTTGCACCTGGAAAAAAATAATAAAACCCTGAAGTGCAGCCGTGTTAGGTTAAATTCATACACGCAAACAGCCCCCTTGGTGGTCCCTTTGAAAGGGAGCTATAGTGGGGACGGATAGGGTCCTTCAACCTGGAAAAGTCCTAAATCTCCACTGCCATGCGGGATATCTTCGGGAGAAGAAAAGGCTAAGAAAGAAATCCTATACAAATCCAGAGTGAAGTTCTAAAGATGGTTGGGTGGAACCTTGTATGCCTCCTTCCAGCAACTCCTGCAGCCAAGCTGGTGCCAAATGTATCGCTCTGCTGTCCTTTGGACCACCTCAACAAGGCTGGGGGGGGCGGGGCAGGTTGTCATCTGGGCAGCCCAGGACCTCCATACACACTGCCCAGACTTGCACCTCAGGGAGGTCATTTTGCTGCTGCTAATGCAGTGGTTTGACTTCACCCCCAGAGGTGTGCTCCATTGTCTCTTGAGACAGACCGAGGCCAACGAAAACAACTGAGGGCAGGGAACTGCTCCTCAAGTTGCGTGACGAGTTCCCACCTCCCCCCAGAATGAATAAAGACACAGGAGACAATTATTTAAGGTTAATGGGCTAAAATTGGCCACAACTTTATTGGTTACAGGTAAGAGCGGTATTGGCTTAGGCATTGGTCCTATCAGACTATCCGGCTTCAGCCTGTTTGCTTGAAGACCGGGAAGGGTTAACACCAGCAGGGGGAGCCCTGCTGATGCACATCAACTAGGGACTCCCCTGGGGTCATCGCTCGGGGGCGCGCTTTAGGCCCTGGGCTCCATAGGCTTTGGACGAGGCAACGCCCCCCGGAATCCTTTACTGGACTACCCTTCAATATTTGGGGGAGTTGATGGCGCCCCTCCCCCCCAACAGATCTGCATAACAATACCCTTACCAATGCCTAACTGCAAAAAACCAAAGAGTTGTGACGATTTGCTACAAGACAGGCGAAAAACCAAATGGCCGATGCCAATTTGCCAAGTGAAAAAAATTCCTACCAGGCCCCTTAATGGCGACGAACCGCAGTCCATAGCAAGGTCAGAAGGTAAACCTTAAAGGGTGGGTGGGAAACCTAATCAGCTGCGTGGACCAAAGGGGAGATCCTGGGGCCGCACCTGCCTTAAATGAGGCAAGCCACACACCCCGAGCCAGCCGATTGGCTGGTTCAGGGGATGACCCGGCCCGAGGATTCCCCTGATTGTGCGGGGCTAGAAATCAGCCCCCGCGCTCGTGTTGGGGGTGTGAGCGCACAACCCCACCTCCTCCTGATGTCAAAAGTGGCTTTGTCCAGCAGACGGATCTGCTATCTTTCAATCCTGTTGCCCCTTCTTGGAAGCCCAGTAACTTATTTGCATATGTGGTGGAAATGTACAGATATTTGTGTTTTTTTGGAATAATATATATGAAGAACTTAAAAAATATATTTAAATTAACATTCAACAAGAGGCCAGAAATATCTTTATTCAGCATTTTGCCAAAAGAAATAGGGAAATCGAAAAGAACATTGTTCATGGATGGAATAACGGCGGCCAGAATTTTAGTAGCAAGAAATTGGAAAAACACAACAATACCCAACACGGAAGACTGGCAAATCCTAATGGTAGAATATCTGCAGCTAGCGAAAGCGACAGGAGGAGTAAGAGGCCAACCAAAACAAAAAGTCTATAAGGACTGGAGAATCTTTAAAAAATATTTAGAAAACTATGGAATAAAAGGAAACATCTTGGCAGAATTAGACTGATCCCTGTATTGTATAAATATAAGTTCGTAGGGAGGTAAAAAGAAATTATATAAGAAATATGTAACTGTGTGGTATAAAGTAATGGATAGACAAAGTACAGTGAGATTAACTGGAAGTCAGTTTTAAAATTCTTTTCTATAAATTTTATAATTGCGTTCAATACCAGGAGTATATATGATGATAATTATATTTATCTTCTTATATCTTATAGTGTGGTGGTTTGTTTGATTTTTCTGTTATTTGTTTGTTTGATTGTATGTTTGTTTACTTGTATGTATGTCTGTTTTTCATAAATGTATTTATTTTAAATTAATAAAGATATTTTTTTAAAAAAAATTGAACGGGTGCAGGGCAAGAGGTTGCGCAAGAACTGATTGTGGCAGAGGGTCACTATCCACAGAGAGCAGCATTTAAGGCTAATTGATGCTTTAGCATGAACGGGACCTTGCTGCAAAAATATATAAATGAAAAAGGGAACAGGGACACAGGAAGATGCCTTGTACTAATTCAAACCATCTCACAATGCAGTTTCTAGGCTAGCTGGCAGAAGCTCGCCAGGATTTCAGGCAGAAGTCTTTCTCCAAGCTCTACCATTGAGCTAAGGCCCTTCCCCCAAGAGAGAGAGAGGGGGGTGGGCAATGCCGTGCAGTGGAGCATCTCAAGCATGCCAGGAAGGAAGTCCTCCATTGCAATCTGGTCTCTGACACACGGCCTCAGTCTCACACCTACTATGCGTCTGCAACACAAGGAGGGAATAATATGTTTGTCACCTTAGTGCCTTTGAGAAGAAGAAGAATGTCTTCATGAAAATCTATCCACACTTTACCACAAATTTCTCCTAATATAAGCACATTTGTATGCAATTTTGCCTAATATATATTAGAAGTATTGATATGCAGTTGCAAATAGAACCAAAAGGACCCAAGGAGGGGAAGGGGGGGGAGTCAAGAGATTCAATGTACAGTGGTGCCTCGCAAGACGAAAATAATCCGTTCCGCGAGTCTCTTCGTCTAGCGGTTTTTTCGTCTTGCGAAGCAACCCTATTAGCGGCTTAGCGGATCAGCGCTATTAGCGGTTTAGCGGCTATTAAAGGCTTAGCGGCTTAGCAGCTAAAAGGCTATTAGCGGCTTAGCAGCTTAGAAAAAGGGGGGGAGCAAAAAAAATCGCAAGACTTGCAAGATGTTTTCGTCTTGCGAAGCAAGCCCATAGGGAAATTCGTCTTGTGAAGCACATCGAAAAACGGAAAACCCTTTCATCTAGCGGGTTTTTCGTCTTGCGAGGCATTCATCTTGCGGGGCACCACTGTAATCTTGATATGTGGATATTGTATGCTTTTTTAATGTATGTTTATTTTATTTTATTATTTTTATTTTTCTATTTTTAAAAATTCCAATAAAAAGTGTGTGTCTGTCTATCTATCTATCTATCTATCTATCTATCTATCTATCATCTATCTATCTATCTATCTATCATCTATCTAATAATAATAATAATAATAATAATAATAATAATAATAATAATTTATTATTTGTACCCCGCCCATCTGGCTGGGTTTCCCCAGCCACTCTGGGCGGCTTCCACAGAAACCAAAAAACACTAAAATATCATACATTAAAAGCTTCCCTGAATAGGGCCGCCTTAAGATGTTTTCTGAATGTCAGGTAGTTGTCCATCACCTTGACATCCGATGGGAGGGCATTCCACAGGGCGGGCGCCACCACCGAAAAGGCCCTCTGCCTGGTTCCCTGTAGCTTCGCTTCTCGCAATGAGGGAACCGCCAGAAGGCCCTCGGCGCTGGACCTCAGTGTCCGGGCAGAACGATGGGGGTGGAGACGCTCCTTCAGGTATACTGGGCCGAAGCCGTTTAGGGCTTTAAAGGTCAACACCAACACTTTGAATTGTGCTCGGAAACGTACTGGGAGCCAATGTAGGTCTTTCAAGACCGGTGTTATGTGGTCTCGGCGGCCGCCCCCAGTCACCAGTCTAGCTGCCGCATTCTGGATTAGTTGTAGTTTCCGAGTCACCTTCAAAGGTAGCCCCACGTAGAGCGCATTGCAGTAGTCCAAGCGGGAGATAACTAGAGCATGCACCACTCTGGCCAGACAGTCAGCGGGCAGGTAGGGTCTCAGCCTGCGTACCAGGTGGAGTTGGTAGACAGCTGCCCTGGATACAGAATTGACCTGTGCCTCCATGGACAGCTGTGAGTCCAAAATGACTCCCAGGCTACGCACCTGGTCCTTCAGGGGCACAGTTACCCCATTCAGGACCAGGGAGTCCTCCACACCAGCCCGCCCCCTGTCCCCCAAAAACAGTACTTCTGTCTTGTCAGGATTCAACTTCAATCCATTAGCCGCCATCCATCCTCCAACCGCCTCCAGGCACTCACACAGGACCTTCACCGCCTTCACTGGTTCTGATTTGAAAGAAAGGTAGAGCTGGGTATCATCTGCATATTGATGGACACCCAGTCCAAACCCCCTGATGATCTCTCCCAGCGGCTTCATATAGATGTTAAAAAGCATGGGGGAGAGGACGGAACCCTGAGGCACCCCACAAGTGAGGGCCCAAGGGTCTGAACACTCATCCCCCACCACCACTTTCTGAACACGGCCCAGGAGAAAGGAGCGAAACCACTGTATAACAGTGCCCCCAGCTCCCAACCCCTCAAGACGGTCCAGAAGGATGTTATGGTCGATTGTATCAAAGGCCGCTGAGAGATCCAGCAGAACTAGGAAACAACTCTCACCTTTGTCCATAGCTCGCCGGAGATCATCAACCAGTGCGACCAAGGCAGTTTCAGTCCCATGATGAGGCCTGAACCCTGATTGGAAGGGATCCAAATGGTCCGCATCCTCCAGGCGTGCCTGGAGTTGTTCAGCAACCACACGCTCAATCACCTTGCCCAAGAATGGAAATCTATCTATCATCTATCATCTATCTATCTATCTATCTATCTATCTATCTATCTATCATCTATCTATCATCTATCTATCTATCTATCTATCTATCTATCTATCTATCTATCTATCATCTATCTATCTATCATCTATCTATCTATCTATCATCTATCTATCTATCTATCTATCTATCTATCTATCTATCTATCATCTATCTATCTATCTATCTATCTATCTATCTATCTATCATCTATCTATCTATCTATCTATCTATCTATCTATCTATCTATCTCAAAGCAATTTCCCCTAATGTTCTGCCTGACATGTTCTTTGTGCTCATATATGCACTTTGTACACACTTAATCCTAGAATATGCATTTTTGTATGCATTAGTTGGCTGGAGAAAGGCATTGCAAAATTCAGAGAAGAGTACATTCCAAAATGTGACTAAGTTTTGGTTCCCATAGAGTTTTAGAAAGTGTAGATTAGGTTGGTTTGTCATCAAAAGTCAGCAGAATCTAATTTCTCATCCGTCCCTTCTGGGAATCTGCAAAGGTTAAGTACCAGAAGCAGAAGTTGAAGTCTGTGGGGTGTGAGAAGAGGAGTAGGTCTTGGCTGACAGATTTTCCTAGATGCTTGTGGTTAGCAGATACCATTCAGAAGTAATAGTCATCCTTTAGATTCCTCCTTTGAAGTGGTACCACTGATTTTTGTTGTTGTTGTTGGGCCTCCACAGAGTACGTGGCTGTTGGAGGACTGGGCTGCAGCCAAAGTGCTTGTCCTCTTCTTACAACTTCCTTTCATTCTTCCTTCCTGTTACAGCTGCTCTTGAGCAGCAGCAAAACAATAAGCAACACTACATGGGATAACTCAGTTGGTAGAGAAGGAGACTCTTAATCTCAGGCTCGTGAGTTCGAGCCCCATGTTGGGCAAAAAAATCCTGACCCTCATGGTCCCTTCCAACTCAACACTTCTATGATTCTCACACATTCTCAGTCAGAAGTATTTGAGGGGGAAGCAACCCAATTTTTAAAAAGTAGTTCTGGCTTGTGATTTCTCACCAGCTGCTAATGACAGTTTAAATGCTATGACAGAGACACAAGTTTTGCTCGAGGGTTGCAGGCACAGAGAGGCGTTGAAAGAATGGGTTTTTTTGCCACAGTGAAAGGGAAGCATTTGGATATCTTTTCTTTTCTTTTAATTTTTTTTAAAGTTTATTTTACAACATATACACACACACTCATTAAACTAAACATAAAAGTAATAATACACAATCAAAAACAAACAAAGAAAGAAATACAAATAAAACATAATAACGTACACAGATCAAATTGTTAACTCTCTCTCTCTCTCTCTCTCTCTAATATTTCAATTCTTCTTTTCTTCCAATTGACTTCCTTCATCCTCAACACGGTTCTCTTTTCGTCTTTGTTAATCTGTCTCCTTCTTAATTCATTATTACCCCATTTTCTTTCTGTTTTTAGCTTTTATACCATAATTTATTTTGCAGAAGTTAATCAAAACAAGCCCAAGTATTAATTTGAGGGCACTGATTTTAAGGTATTATCTATATTTTCCTCATTCTTTTTGAAATTTTTGCTTGGGCTGACCCCTAATGGCTTCTGTCAATCTAGCCAATTCAATATAGTCAGATAATTATCTTGTCACTCTTCTTTTGTCAGTATTGTTTCTCCCCCCCCCCCCCAATTTTTGGCAATTCATTTTGAGATCATTTCTGTTAGCCTTATGAACGTCCTTTGGTGCAAGAGGGGCATTAAAACATCATTAAAATAGGACACTGAAAGCACGAAGCTTTTCAAAAGTATTGCACAGTGGCAAATGATAATCTCACAGCACATGAGTTTTTAGCTGCTTATAAAGGAGTCTGTGCCCAATAATGGCTCCCTGAGGAATGATCCTATATGATACATATTTGACACATTCACATATTACGTTATTAGGTGTACACACCTACCTCCTCCACCCCCACCCGGATAATGTGTGAACATTACATATTCACAGTGAAACCAGGAAAGAACAGTGTTTCTTTAACAGACAACCCAATACACTAATTTCAGAGTATTTACCACCCAATATATGATTTCAGTGCTGATGTTCAGTACCTTAGCAGGAATCCTGATGACCAGGAAGTGACCCAAAAATGTGGGTTTAAATCCTGAAGTTGCCAAATTCACGCCAACACCCGCCGCATAGTATTCTAAGCTAAATTTGAATGCAGGTATTTGAGTGTCTGACCCGTGTGTATGCTCTCAATTACTGAAGGAGTAACACCTGCTCACTGAGCGCCGTTTGAGCTTCTTTTCTTTAATAAGGTGCAAAGGTGTCAGAACTAAAAAGGCCCTTGTTGGGTCTGTAGGAAGTGCAAATGAGCACAACCTATTCAAATGGGAATTAGGAGATATGTGTAATATTCATATCCCATCGTCCTGCCTTTCTCTTATTTCATCCCCTCTTTTTCTTGGGGAAGGGAAGTGTAGGGCACACGTACTGTGTGTTAACTTTCCTAGCATCATTAAGTGATGACTTTGCACGGGTTGCAAACGTGGTAATAATTCTGACTGCCAAGTTGAAAATTGGAGGATTGTACGACTAGCTCCCTGGATTAAATCAGGTCTTCAGAAACAAAAAAACTTTTACATCCCACAACGTTACCAAAGTGAGATTTCCTTCCGGTTCATACGGTTGGGGGAAAGATGACCAGGTTCTGTACCAGCTTAATTATGAATCCTGTTTTCAAACACTGGGGTCAATGCTCAAAAGCATTGTGCTATGGGTCTTCTGAAACATTACATGCCTAAATGTATGTGGATTGTATTCTACCAAGTGACAAGACCACATAACTGTCTCCAGTAATCCAAATTTGTTTTGCCCTAAAGTCGATTCTCTCATTCATCCATCACGTTAAACCCTACAAGTTCATCCATTTTTGATAGGGAGGTTGAACTGCAACCATTACAAAATGCAATGAAACCTGAATCCTGAATCCAGATTATTGTGCTGTGTATATCAAGTTGCCTGCACATATATAAGCTTCAGCTCCGAATACAAGGATTTGGGGAGTGATGTTCTGCCCTTATTCTTGAGGGATGGTTATATCAGGCCGAGTTCTGTGGGAACTGGAGCTGTGCTCCCCCCGGTCTCTCTCTTCTTTCATGTACATCGAACATTCCCACAGTTAAATCCCAGCACTTTGGGGGTGGGGGGATTTATGACCCATACTGTGTAGACATTTTTCAGCTAGGAGTAAGTGCTTAAATAAAACACAGCGACCTTGATTCCATCATGCCACTTCCTGCTTGTAATAACAACAGGAAGTTGACACGGGGGCAGAGGCCAAGGCAGCTTCATTCATAAGGCTGATATAAACACTTTCACATAACCCTGGCCTGGCCTGAAAGCACAAAACAAATGTATTTATTTATCTGAGTGGATTGTGCCTGGGAGAACACATACAAGTAACTGGAGGGTGATCTGCATTTGTACAGACAGTGGCGGCATGAGCAAGACATTACGCTTTTTAAACGAAAGGAGCTGAAACTTTAATATAGCAAAAATCCCAGGTCCCCCCCCAACAAATACACTCCTTTTGCTTCCACTACATAATACAATTGCTAGTTTTCTGCCATTGCTGTCATAGTGCTGCCAGTTTTGCCAGCACCAGCAGCAGCAGTGGCTAGGGACAGGTGAATCTGTCAGCATAATATTTTTCATTTTTGCAGTCTTAAGCTCAGTTCATCACATCAGTCCTTTTGAAAATTCATCAGCATTTTAGTGTGAATTCCTTCTGATATACGCATAAGTGCTAATATGCACATATTTGCAAAATAATTCTCCCTAATGTAAGGCATTTGTGTATGTTCTTCTCCCTATTCTGTGCACTTTTATGTTTAGTTTAGCATATGCTTTTTTTGTAAACAGGATTGGAGAACTGCATTGCAAAATTCAGGGAAGAGTGATTGCTGAAAGGTACTTGCATTTTGGTCTGAGTATCATTTTGAAAAGTATGAATTCGGTCTCCTTGAAATGAGAACCAAATCAAATCTCTCTCTCCTCTATTCCTACTAGAGGCAGTTAAACATATTTGAACAGATGGACGAAATAAAACAAATGCAGGCAAATGTAAGCAAGAAAATGATAAAATTAGAAATGATACAGTGAAGGCTAACCTTTTGGGGTGAGAAGACTAGAAGAAAAACTAACGTGCATCTGACTGGATTGCCCCAGCCACTCTGGATGGCTTCCAACATATATAAAAGCAGAATTAAACATTTAAAACCTTCCCTATACAGGGCTGCCTTCAGATGTCTTCTAAAGGTTGTATAGTTACTTATCTCTTTGACATTTGATGAGAGGGCATTCCACAGGGTGGGCGCCACTACCAAGAGGCCCTCTGCCTGGTTCCCTGTAACTTCAGTTCTCTGAGTGAGATAAATGATGTACTGCCTTATATTATGCCAAGCCACCGGCCTAATAGTTGCAGAAATTGTGTGACCTCATATTGACCATATATGTGCAAGCTGTGTGTCTCTGCATTTATGCAGAGATTCTGTCACCTTAAACTGCAGACAGCAACAGCATTAAGAATAAAATATTTTGTTCTATGAAAAGAAGCCCTACAGAAGCCAGAGGGGTTGTCTTATTTCACAGCAGGCTGCCAGCATGGCTTTGTCTTTCTGAAGAAGCCTCCTTCGAATACAGGAGCAGAAGCAACGTGGTTCTGCGAACCACAGCAGCAGGCTTCAAGCTGCAGCAGCAACGCCCACTACTTCCCAAACGAGAGTACATTTAATCGTTACATCTTGCTTCCTGTTGTCTCCTTCTGTGTGAAGAAGTTAGAGGGTGTGTGCAACTGAATCTGCTCATTGGCAAAGCCGGGTTGCATAGTGGCTTAGCTTCTGCACGTTCTGGAGGAGCGATCACACGCTGGGAGGTTAACTAAGGTCTGAGCCACAGCCTGAGTCTAAGAACAGCCTAGTCTCTTCATGCAACGGACTGAAGAAGGTACTGCAGCACTTCAGGTGGAGATATCACATGACTGAATGCTTCCTGCATTAAAAATTTCCTAGCATACAGAAACCAAGCACAGCTGGCAAAAGTGGTTGGGCGTGAAGCTTTTTATCCCTGAGGTGCTGGATTTCTGCTTGCAGCAACAATAAATGTCTCATCGTTCTGGATTCTGACTGCTGCTGGAGTCACAGGGTGCATACCCTCCAACGTGTGAATCCTTGGGTTTTGAACTCCTTAGACCAATGGTTCCCAACCTTTTTTGGGCAGTGCCCCACCTAAGCGTCTCTAAAATCCTGACCCCCCCCCCGTGACATATAATTCTTATTATTCAAAACGTGAACTCCTATTCACATGGAGGAAGCCTAAAAGGCCATTCACTGTCAATAACTCATTCTTGAATTGCCCCCCTTAGACACATTCTCAGGGTCTGACTCAGGTAAGAGATCTGATTCTCACGAAGAAATGTGTTTGAAGGGTGACATGTTAATGCTTGTGCATGCATGTTCTTGGAGACATATGTTCAATCCCCAAAATTTCCAGGGAAGGTTGGGAACGGCCTTCGTCTGGAACCCTAGACCTTTAGAGCAAAATTAATTTGATTGGCAGGCACATATCTGTGGCTCTTGAATGCAGAGAAAATAACTCAGACTGGGTGCCAGTATTGGGGTCAAATGTCCCCAAACCATTGTGGACAAGTCTTTTAAGAAGAAAAAGAAGAGAAGAGTTTGGATTTGATATCCTGCTTTATCACTACCCAAAGGAGTCTCAAAGCGGCTAACATTCTCCTTTCCCTTCCTCCCCTACAACAAACACTCTGTGAGGTGAGTGGGGTTGAGAGACTTCAAAGAAGTGTGACTGGCCCAAGGTCACCCAGCAGCTGCATGTGGAGGAGCAGAGACGCGAACCCAGTTCCCCAGATTATGAGTCTACCACTCTTAACCACTACATCACAGGCCTCGGCCTCTCCTGCCTCTCAAAAGATCCCATGGAATGATAGCTATCCCACAAGATCTCACAACAGCACAGTGGGAAGATGTAATCCTGCCTTCCCCACTCCTCTCCAGGCCTCCGTGCCTCTGGGCAAAGTCATCTCACCTGGAGTGTATGCCTGGAGCAAGATTTATAATAATATTGTACGCATGCTGTCTCTGACGGATGCCCCCATCATCTGTATTTGGTAACCCAGTTTCAAATTCTCATTTCCCCTTTTCCACAGTTGACATACAATTTCAAAATGTCGCAAGGAGCGGATGGAAGACTGAAGTGCTGGAAGATCAGAGTAAACATTTTGCCGCAGAAGATAATCCTTCTGTACACAAGGAGGGGAGCTGGCATACAAACCTTTTCCTGGGTTCTTTAAAATGCATCATCCCATCTGCTTCTGGAAGCATGAGGGTTCCCATATGCCCTTGCTAAATTTGTTTGCTTCTAATCCAAAAGAAACCCAGGATGTCAAATACATCCTGGTATGAGCTTTCGTGCGCATGAAGAAGAAGTATCTGAAGAAGTGTGCATGCACACGAAAGCTCATACCAAGAACTAACTTAGTTGGTCTTTAAGGTGCTACTGGAAGGAATTTTTTTATTATGTAATGCTTCTTCATGTAAGCGCAACTCAAGTGAATCCATATAAAGCAAAGAGGCCGCCGGAATTTTGAATCAGCATTTGTCAGTGACGGCATCGCAATGTTCAAACCTGTTCAGGGAGAAGATAGGTGGCAAGTTCTTGGGGTACATCCTTCAGCAAGACCAGTCTTTGAAGGTCCGCACAGCTGGGAGAGATCTGGGTGGGGCCACGGCTGGGTGCAATAAGAGCAGAAGTGATTCTTTGGCTACTTCCCACACTAAAAATGAACTAAGAACAAGGAAGCAGGTTATGAGCAGCTAATGCTAAGTTGGAAGCTCTGCTGAGAACTTTTCTAGCTCTAATCTGGGATTTAAGGTGGCAGCTGCCAATTCATGTGATCCTGGCAGCGGTTATGTCAATCATCCTGACTACAGCTCTGCACCAGCTCTTTGCTGGGTCTGAATAATAAGGTGAATCGGGGTGATGTACCCTTCCCTGAGCTGCTAACTTCAACTGGAATACATCTAAAGTTTGTGCGGGTACTGTGCAGCAAAGTTGAGTGCTTATCTTACTGATTTTGGGGGGGGGGAGGGGGAGAGAGGGATGGAGAGAGAGAGAGAGAGAGAGAGAGAGAGAGAGAGAGAGAGAGAGAACGTGCTGACTGGGTTTCTCCAGCCACTCTGGGCTGCTTCCAACTTAATAACAACACAGCAAAATGTCAAACATTAAAAATTTCCCTATACAGGGCTGCCTTCAGATGTCTTCTAAAAAGTCAAATAGTTGTCCATTCCCTTGACATCTGACGGGAAGGTGTTCCACAGGGAGGGCACCACTACCGAGAAGGCCCTATGCCTGGTTCCCTGGGGCTTCACTTCTCGCAGTGAGGGAACCTCCAGAAGGCCCTCAGAGTTGGACCTCAGTGTCTGAGCTGAACGATGGGGGTGGAGATGCTCCTTCAGGTATACATGGCCGAGGCCGTTTAGTGCAGATTCACTGAACACCGAAAATCAGCGCCCTCCTGTGTCTCACCTTCCATTCTAAGTCATTCTTGGGGCGCCTCCTGCAGTGCCCCCTCATGGGCAAACCGGTCGCACTACCCTAAATCTGCCTCTGCTCAGAGAGTGACCCCTCTCTACCACAAGTGCTGCTCCTTTGCTTAACTGTATCATTAAAATTCATATTTGATATTGGGTGGATTGGGCACTGTGTGCAATGCGATACACATCAAGTAAATACTTGAGGGGGCAGTTGTGTATCTATCAATTTCCTCCAACATCTGCAGAATATAGGATTTTATGTTTGCATACTTCTTGCAGGTGGGGAATAATGACATTTTGAAGAAAAAGCAGCATTTTACACATCTGCAGTGAAAAGCAACAAGGGAGGCCTTCTAGAATGGTAAAAGCAAGCAGAAAGCCCAGTTCATCTGACCTCCGCACACCTTTGGTGAAGAAGTTGTGTGTGTTCCTCCTGCAGTGCCAAACTGGATGATACGGAGGCGCCAAACCAATTCCTTGCACATTGTGCTCGGATGGCCCAGAGCTGATGAATATGCAACGCCGTGCAATCCGTTTAATCTGCCTAGGCATTCTGACACCGTCCGGTGCTCTAGAGTAATAAGTGTGATGAATGAAGTTTTCCACTTAGAGTGGAGATGATAAGGGCAATTCTCACAACAGATGTTGTTATCATTCCCAGAAAAGGCAGCTCCTCTTTTGCCCCAGAAGAAATGTCAGAGGAAAATGGCATAAAAGGGATTCAGAGTGTCTCTGCCCAGCAAGAGACCACTATCCCTAAGAAGGTTCGGCTGGCACCTTCATTATACACCTTTAGGTGCCAGGCAAACAATTTCGTCTTGAACCAGGCCTTGGGTTGGTTGACATCCAATGCCCTTTTAAATGGTGGGTGGCAGAGAAGGAAGCTCCTTGATTTGTTGGGGTTTTTGTTCTTGTTTTGTTCTTGTCTATTTTCTGTTTTTATCTTGTATTTTTATGTTGTGAACTGTCCTGAGATCTATGGATGAAGAGCAGTATACAAATTTAATAAAGAATAAATAATAATAATAAGGTAAAGGTACCCTGACAGTTAAGTCCAGTCGCAGACGACTCTGGGGTTGAGGCACTCATCTCGCTTTACTGGCCGAGGGAGCCGGTGTTTGTCCACAGACAGCTTTCCAGGTCATGTGGCCAGCATGACTAAACCAGAGCAGCGCACAGAAACGCCGTTTACCTTCCCGCTGGAGAAGTACCTATTTATCTACTTGCACTTTGACGTGCTTACGAACTGCTAGGTAACTGAACAAGCTGACTGACAGTCTTGCTCTTATGAGTATTTTCATCTTAATGATACAATAGTGTGTGTACACAAAGCAGGGCTGCAGAATAGATGAGAGGAGGGGACATGGAGGTGGGGTGGTCTGGGTGCAAGGGGGAGTTGAGGAAAAGGAGGATGGGAGAGAGAAAAGGGAGCGAAGGTGAAAGTGGAGAGGTCAAAGGGGGTTGCAAAAAAGGAGGGGTTGGATATAAAAGCAGAAGTATGAAAAGGCCTAACCAAGAGGAGATGGCAGAAGGCAAAAAGGCTGCCAAGTAGTTGCAAAGTATGGGAGGAGGAAGATACATGAGGAAGATACACTGAAATGATTTGTGCACAAGGCGGGTTGCGCAAAAGGAGGGTGAATCTTGGACATGGGTGTGAAGGTGAAAATGAGTGCAAAGCAGAGCTGCAAAGAAAATAGAGAAGTGACTTCAACAATGCGGTTGGGAAGGTGAAAAGCGAGCTTTGTAGTTGCATGGGAAGAGGAAGCTCTAGGGGGTTAATTTGAGAGAGGGAAATAGCATGGGTTGGCAAATGAAGTGAGCAGGGGCGCAGTCCCTAGTGAAACATATCCCTATACCAGCATCATGGTGAGGAAATGAAACCTCCTGGGTTGTATACAGCAAAAAGAACCATGGAAATCAATGGATTTGTGAGTTGTGCGTATTAATTTCAATGGCCCTACTCTGGGTGTGACATAGTTCAGGGGTGGGGAAGCTCCTGCCCATGGGGATGTTAAAGACCCACCAGATTTCCCCATTTGGTCCTTGAGGTCATTATGATGGCAGGTGTGAGGCAAGTAGAAACCTGACTCAGCCAAAGGCAGGGTGATTGCAGATACCCCCCCCCCATGAATGGAGCTTCTGAAGACCTGGCAGTCAGCTGATGGAGCCCCTTGTGATGCCAGGTGACTGACAACTGGGTAACTCCAACCTACCAGTCAAACTTGGCCCACAGGGGGCATGGGATCCAGCCATCTGGCTTGATCCAGTTTTCCACCCCTGATGTAGTTGGGTGCAACCTCCACCTTCTAAAGGTGTACCTCAAATTTTAGATGAGATATCACCATGGAGAGCAAGGATGTCTCTTCTACAAAAGTGCTACTCAGGGCTTAAAGCAATGTCCAAGGTGTAGAGCAGTATATCCAAAACCTGGCCCTCCAGCTGTTTTTGGACTACAATTCCCATCATCCCTGACCACTGGTCCCACTAGTTAGGAATGATGGGAGTTGTAGTCCAACAACAGCTGGAGACCAAAGTTTGGGAAACATCGGTGTAGAGAAAGTGTATGACCACACTAGCTCTGCCCCACATGTTTCAGCACAGGTGTCTGCTTTGGGGAAGCCCCTACCACACATGGAGTCCACTCTCCTCATGCATTTTGGAACCCTGATTTTACAGCCCTGGCCAGCAGGACCAATGGTCAGGGCTGATGGGAGTTGCAGTACAACAACATCCGTAGGGAGCCATGTTGGAGAAGGCTGACTTAATTTGTGTTATCTGACTGCAGGACTGTCAGGAGAAGTAACTTCACCAACTTACAGTTGCCATGTTCAATGCAGGTTCACAGCTTAAGCCACAGGATATGGTGGGGGAATAAATGGATTGTTGTTCAGCCTCAAACTGAAGCTGCTGACTTTGTTCTATTTATATATCTGAAATCTCTTCGCAGTTCATGCAATGGCTTTCCCAGATGTAAATGTGGAGCAGAACAGGGGAAGCCAGATGATTTCAGTGTACCAATTTCCTGCTTTAGTTCATGAACTCAGAAGCAGCAGTCACACAGTCTGTTTCTGACACCACTCAGGACTGGTGGAGTCACAGAGAAACCACTCAGTCACATTGCCATGGTACGGCATTTGAATGGGGGATTTTTCCTAACTCTCCTAACATACTCAGTAGGTAGAAGAATGGGAAATAATTGCTGTATTGATCATATACCTCAAGAAAATGTGCTTAAAGGTTGACCTAGCAACAGCAGAGCTTGAGAAATGCTCCCCATTGGCTGATAGAATTATGACATCACCACTTTGCTCCCCTAGTTACATTATTCTTCTTTTGGGATTTTAATCTCATTTTTACCTTTTCCTGTTAGTTTTCCTGTCACATGTCAGGCCCCCCAAGTACTGTCAGGTCCTTAAAATGGGCAAGTTGTAGTTTTGCAGATAGAAAGAAAATTGGACCAGGTACTATTACTGAGTTGAATTTCATTTTCTTTCTAAACATAGATTTTTACATCATGATCACTAAGTAAGAGAAAAAGGGGGAAAGGGAAAACACTGATTTCAGTTCATATCGTATATTGTGAATGAGCTTGTGGGATGGTTAGAGTAAAATGGCCGGAGAAGCTCAATAACTATGGAGAAATTATTCATATTTATGTTATGCGAGCAAATCATAGTCAGAAATATCCATACTTAAATAGGATGGAATCAGTAGGTTGAAGAACTTCAACAGAAAATTGGAATTGCTTGCTTGCTGAACTTGCTTGGTATGTTTATGTTCTGCTTCTCTGGATAAATCTTAGTTTATCCCTCTTTTTGTTTCTGACTTTTATCCTTCTCATGATCCAGCTCCACAGCATCAAGTACACATGTCCCCACATGTTTTAATATATGTGGTATTCACTTGGGGAGACTTGATCCCTTTCAAAGCAATATCCAAACTGAACTTGAACCATGTCAGCAGAGGTCACTTTGGCATATATGCCAGTTGCCAGATGATTTCATTGAAAACACTGAATTGTGGCCCAATTCAGCAGTGTCAACAAACTCTGCGGCTCATCAGCCTCGGCTTTGCTAAGCAAATGAGACGGTGCCTTAGATTTCCTTCCAGTGTGAGCCAGTGTGGTGTAGTGGTTAAGAGCGGTAGTCTCGTAATCTGGTGAACCGGGTTTGAGTCTCCGTTCCTCCACATGCAGCTGTTGGGTGACCTTGGGCTAGTCACACTTCTCTGAAGTCTCTCAGCCCCACTCACCTCACAGAGTGTTTGTTGTGGGGGAGGAAGGGAAAGGAGAATGTTAGCCGCTTTGAGACTCCTGAAGGGGAGTGAAAGGCGGGTTATCAAATCCAAACTACTACTACTACTACTACTACTACTACTACTACTATTCTTCTTCTTCTTCTTCTTCTTCTTCTTCTTCTTCTTCTTCTTCTTCTTCTTCTTCTTCTTCTTCTTCTTCTTCCATTTTAAGTTGCATTTAAACTGCAAGAAACTCATTGGGAAATCTGTCAATACTGTTGAATACTGATGCCCCACAGGCATTATACATTTAAAGCACACCACATGAAACAATCATAGATTCCCCCAAAGAATCATGGGAGCTGTAGTTTGTCAGGAGACCCTATTCCCCTCGCAGAGCTAAATTCTGCCATGTGGTTTAACTGTCATTCCCTCTTCCCAGGGAACTCTGGGAATTGTAGCTCTGTGATGGTAACAGGCGTCTCCTAACAACTCTCAGAGCCCGTAACAAACTGTGGTAAAATTATTATTATTATATATGCTGAGGTAAAATCATTGTCAGAAGGAAGGCTCTGGCTTGTAAGAATAAAGGAAGCAAATTCTTTTAAGATGTGTTTAAAGTCTTAAGGGAGATTTAAGGTATTCATATTTTATTTAATTATGTTGTGCTCAGGCACAACATTTTTTTTTTAAGATTGATGTTTAATTATGTAGGGAGTTTAGCTTAACAACATAATTACAAGACAGCTAAAGCTGGTGCTTGATTGTATACTTAATACGGCTTTCCAAGAATTGTCTAATCATAAAATTGCTAGTTAAACATGTCAATAAGATGTAGTTTAAAAGACTGTAATTACACCACTGTCCACATTATCTGCACGGGTTATGAAAGCACCATTGTGGCCTAAGTAATCATTGTTTTCCCGAGTCTTTTATTAGAAAGAGTTAAAAGAGATTTGGCACAAAAAGTAGCGGGGGAGGGCGGGCAGAGAACAATATTAAGAAAAACTAAGGGCGGATTTAGTGTAAACCAAAGGATTTCAGGAACTGATCATTTAAGACTGTGTTACCAATATTAATATTGTGATGATGGCTTTTTTCATTTTCTCCAAAACAAGCATGACGTGGAGAGATTAAAATTATTAAACTTATCTCATTTCACTGCCACCCCCATCATATTCTTGCTAAATTTGCACACAGAAAAATGGAAAATGAGGTGGGAAGCCTCTATCTGGCTTGTGCAGGTAAGGAGTTGTGGTCCAAGACTCATAGCAGATTTTGGAAGACTGACCCACAATCAGAGTTGCTACCTCAGTGAGAGGTTGACCTTAGCATATATATTCAGACAGATTTCCGCCCCGCCTCCCACAATAAACCTTATATTGATAATGGCACCAGAAGCTGGGATCTGCCCCATAACTCATCTTAGGAACTCTTACTGATCCAGTCATTATAGTGTTTTACTATTATATTAAGGACTCTGGTTTTGAACTCTTTAACATCTCTTTTCTTTTCTTTTCTTTTCTTTTCTTTTCTTTTCTTTTCTTTTCTTTTCTTTTCTTTTCTTTTCTTTTCTTTTCTTGTCAACCAGTTAGGTGGGGCTAGAAATAGATTGGCAAATGAATAAATGATGCTTGAGCTAGCTCTGGGCCTAAGATTGCACACATTCCTGGTGCTGCCCCTGAAATTATAGTTAATATAGAGATTCCATCTATATAGCCAATGTGTACGGAAAATTTGAATTAGAGTGGTTTTGTGCTGTGTAAGATGGAAATCCCACCTTGTGTAATCAATCAATCAATCAATCAATCAAACAAACAAACAAATAAGAATAAGAATAAGAATACTGCATCTTTCCTGAAAATAAACTCAAAGAAGGGCTAGAGTTTTGCAGGATATTTTCTCAAAAAGAAATTGTGAGGGAGAAATACCCCCTCCCCCGCCCAATACATTCAGAATTTTATAATGTCATTTCTTTAACTCTCATTCATAGTGATTTTGTTCTTCTTAAATTTCAATGGGGAAATAATATTGAAGCACTCAAGTTTACAAGTTTTTTTTTTTAAGTCTCTTTTCTTTTTATGCACGGTCATGGATGGTTACCTGGTCGTCAAAGATGGGACCTGCAAGTAGTGACTGAAAGTGTTTTCAGTGTGTGCGAAACACAGCCGCTTCGAATGAAGCAGCTTTTATAAAATTCCAAGTTAAAGAGAGGCAAAGCAGAAATGATCGGGGAAGGATCTTTAAGGCCGTATATTTCCATAAGTACTTCAGGGGCTTAACATTTCACTCTTGGGAGTAATCTTTTTATGAACTGGTAATGAAACCTTATCTGACAGTGGTTATGAGTCATTCTTTGGCATTCTCCTGCCAAATGTTACTGTGCAGAGCTCTGGATGATGGGATAAAGCTTCTTTCTTCACAGTTTTGTCTGCTCAGGAGGATCCTTCAGTTAGAAAGGAAACCCATTTTATCCTTCTGGAAGCCTACATAATCCATCCATCCATTCCTTTCTTTTTTACTTGAATGCCATCATCATATTTAAGGTTCAGAATTAGAGCCATCTTTCCTTCGGTTGAGAGGCACCTCTGTTATGCTTTGGGGAACCAGAGACAATTGAGGAATAATAGTATTCTTTATTCACGGTTAGAGAGTTACAAGAGTTAGAGAAGCAGTTCACTGGGTGGGCAAGTAGCTGTCGCTTACTGGGAGGGAGGGAGAGGTGGAGGTGCAAGGTGGCTGGGAGGTTGGCATGGTGCAAATGCACTGTCAGGAGTGCCAGATTGGCTCCGCCGGTACATTTGCACTGTGCTGACCTCTCTCTCTCCCTCCTGGTAAGCAACAGCAGCCTGCTTTCCAGGAAGCTACCATTGCCATTCTCCCCACCTGGTGACCTGCTTCTGACTACTACCAGCCACAGACTAGTGCTATAAACTCCTGGGTAATTTCTGGTGTGGATCTTTTGAAAAATGAGTGAAATAATTCGGTATTAAGCTTTAGAAATTTTGCTTTGCCTTGAGCAATCCTCCTCAGAGTGGACCCATCAAAATTAATAGGCTTGACTAACTTAAGTTCATTACTTTCAATGGGTCTTCTATTAGTATGGCTTAAAAGGTAAAGGTAAAAGGACCCCGTGACCGACTCTGGGGTTGCGGCGCTCATCTCGCTTTATTGGCCGAGGGATCCAGTGTACAGCTTCCGGGTCATGTGGCCAGCATGACTAAGCCGCTTCAGGCGAACCAGAGCAGCGCACGGAAACGTCGTTTACCTTCCTGCTGGAGCGGTACCTATTTAGCTACTTGCACTTGACGTGCTTTCAAACTGCTAGGTGGGCAGGAGCAGGGACCGAGCGACGGGAGCTCACCCCATTGTGGGGATTCGAACCGCCGACCTTCTGATCAGCAAGTCCTAGGCTCTGTGGTTTAACCCACAGCGCCACCTGTGTACCAATTTAGTATGGCTTAGCTGGATACAATCCCTTTCCCTTGTGCCTGGTTCTTGGTCTCTGGTTAACCTCAGACCACAACCTATGATCCAGGCCTGACATGGATGCAAATCAACGGAATGCGCTTCTGCCTTTGCCCAATTGCAATAAATGGAGGCTGTGCAATAAAACAAATGTGCTCTTGCACAGCTCCATTCATTTCATTGGGGGCAAGGCCAGCATTAGCAACCAGCAGAGCCAATCACCCTGGACTTAGGGTAACTTGTTCTTAACATCTGGTTGTAGTAGTAATTTTAATGTGCATTTTGCATTTTGTGTAAACTGCTTAGAGGTCTTTATGATTAAGTGATATACACATCCTGTTAAGCAAAATAAAATAATGATAAAAATTTCCCTCCCTTTCAACACACACACACACATATCAGAAATGGCATGGCAAGCACATGTGGTGCATGTTCTTTGTCTCTGCAAAGCCAAAGCGATTTAATTCACAATCTGTGTTGCTCTCATGCTAATTCTTGACTCATTTGCTATTAAGGCCTTGATGGTTTTATGTGGTTTGCTGGGAAAGATGCAGGACTCTGGGGGAGTTCTCTGGCTTCAGATGTTTTCAAGGCTTTCCTTTCTCTCTTTCATTTCTCTAAAATCAGAACCAGATTACATTGGGAAGTGGTGTTTAACCTAAACAAGCCCAGTAGGAGGTGATGGGTGAGGGGGAACCCGACAGAAAAAATGAAACACCAAATGTCGGGAATTTGGCTGACATTCCCTAAGACGTCATCTGAGTTTAAATCATCTTTATAGATTCTTTTAGTGGCAATTCCCCCCCACGGAATGCCTAAAGAGTTATGTAAAGACATTACTCTTAATCTCACGCAACATGCTAATATGGAGCGAGAATAGTGTAATGGTTGGAATGTTGGGCTGGGATTGTGAAGACTAGGTAGAAATCTCCCTTCGGCCATGGATCTCACTGGATGACATTGGGAGATCCACCCTCTTCCATGAATTGCTCAAACTGCATTGGGGCAAAAAGTGATGGCCTGTTACCACCCTTGTTTGTGGACACACCTCTCTAAACATGCCTGCAGACTACTTCTCTGTGATCAGGGAACAAGCCCTTCCAGAGCATGAATGACTGGGGAGAATTTAGCTAGGGGAACTGGCTGTATTCAGGAGGACAGACTGGTGTCAGTCTGATAGAGCTGACCTAGTAAAGGTAAAGGGACTCCTGACTATTAGGTCCAGTTGTGGCCGACTCTGGGGTTGCGGCACTCATCTCGCTTTATTGGCTGAGGGAGCCGGCGTACAGCTTCCGGGTCATGTGGCCAGCATGACTAAGCCGCTTCTGGCAAACCAGAGCAGCACACGGAAATGCCGTTTACCTTCCCGCCGGAGCGGTACCTATTTATCTACTTGCACTTTGACGTGCTTTTGAACTGCTAGGTTGGCAGGAGCAGGGACTGAGCAACGGGAGCTCACCCCATCGTGGGGATTTGAACTGCCGACCTTCTGATTGGCAAGTCCTAGGCTCTGTGGTTTAACCCACAGCGCCACCTGCGTCCCTGGCCAAAACGCAAGGGAGCCTGGTGTGTTTATTCGGGATTGTATTGTCAAGATAGCGGAGTGCCCATGAAAGGTAGTCACGGAGGAATGGCGATGAGAGCACAGCTTTCCCAGAAATGAAGTTTATAGCAATCAAAAGGTTAACCACTGAAGGCCTTCCAGGAACGGAGAGGGAAAGAGAAGATGGGATTGTTGGATGAACAGCGGGGCTGTGGAATGTGCTTTGCATCCAGAGGGGGAGAAAAGGAGAGTCTGCAATCTGAAGAACAATTAGAGACAATAAGAGTCAAAAGAGGGAGATGCATTTACCTATTCTTCCTTTTGGTTATGGAAAAAGTGGGCAGCAGTCCATAGGAACACTCCACCAGGAGCTCAGGGTACAGAGTTCATGGAATTCGGGAGGGGAGGAGAAAAAACTTTGACAGGACTCCAAGGAGGTTTTTGGGAAGAATGGAAGTCTTTGGAAGACAAGCATGAATCCATTGGAGGGCGAGACTCAGTGGAGAGCAAGGGAATTCTGCTAGGTCAGATGAAAGTTCTCTCTTATGCAGAATCCTGTTTCTTACAGTGGTCAACCAGAGGTGTCTGGGATGTTCACAGGGCAATAACCCTCACCCACTGTTGTCCCCTGCCATTTTCTTGACCTGCCCTGAATACAAGGGCCATCTTCTGAAGCAGAGAGCCTCCTGTACTCTTGAAGGCTTCCACACACATCCAAGAAAAGAAATAAGCCAGGAATCTTAGGGGGAGTGTCTTCCTGTCTCGCTCTGTAGAACACCATGCTAAAACACACAGTACGCTATCTTCTTCCAAGTGTATGTCCAGTACTTATGTGCTCCCACCACTTCCTAGGCCTCAGAGCGCTGAAATTCCAACTGTAGACCTTGTTTGTGTCCAGATTCTTTCCTCAGTTCTTTCAAATACGTTATTCAATGAGCCATTTGTTTCATTGCGATGATGTCATGCAGAGCACTACTTTAAACAAAATGAAGAAACAGCAACTCGGGTATTTTATCACATCAGGGTTATCACTAGCAAAATAGCCATGCTGCAGGAATTTGACTGTTAGTGAACACATCTGGAAGGCTTTGATTACATTATTCGCCCTAGATAATAGGAGAAAAGTTGTCCAGTTGTGCCTAGTTCCAAAAAAGGGCAGCAAATAAAAGAAGATTGATAGACCTTCCTGTCCTACTAAGTGTAATAAAGGATGTGGTAGATAACCTAATGAAAGCTCAGTTTAACCACACAGATAACAGGCTGTCAGTTTAATAATGCCAACCCACAAGAATAAAGGGAAATGTAAAGAATTTTTAAAAACATATATGTTTATTAATTTTCAAGAATACTATATGCTCCTCAGCAAGGTTTGACTAGTGCCTTCATTATACAGATTTAGGTACTGGGTGAAAACATTCCTCTTCAACCAGGTTTTGGGCTGATTGACATCTGATGCCCTTTTAAATATGTTGGGCATTATTGGTTTGTTGTTGTTGTTGTTGTTCTTTTTTGTGTATTATGTAATTTTCATATTGTGATTTTATGTTGTGAACTGCTCTGAGATCTATGGATGAAGGGAGGTATACAAATTTAATTGAATGATGATAATAATAATATACACACTAGAATTAAACAAATACTCTCTTCCTCCCAATCTACTGCCCCCTTTCCTTGGGTATCTGGATTTCTCATTACCTGCATTAAGCTAAGTGTAAATTCCATACTTGTTTCACAAATAGTAACATAACTTACCCTGTATCTATCTTAACAGTCCACCCATAAATGTAAAGAATTTTGAACCGCCCCATATGAGAAGCATTCCCGCCCCCCTACAGCTGTATATTGGAGGCACTGAAAAGCCACAGATTGTCTTGGTAACACTACCACTTGTTAGCAGAAGAAATATATTCTTACACAGGAACCTGCTGTGTTGGCAGGAGCAGGGACCGAGCAATGGGAGCTCACCCTGTCATGGGGATTCAAACCGCCAACCTTCTGATCGGGAAGTCCTAGGCTCTGTGGTTTAACCCACAACGCCACCCGCGTAGAGTGGATCATCTAGTCCAACCCCCTGCAATGCAGGAATCTTTTGCCCAACATGGGGCTCAAACCCACAACCCTGAGATTCAGAGTCTCATGTTCTACCAACTGAGCTATCTCAGAGCTTCCAGTCAGTGTAGAGGGTACCAAGCTAGATGGGCTCAGAACGTAGGAAGCTGCCTTATACTGTGTTCCTGACCTGGGCCACAGATACGTAGAGCTGCAAGGGACATTTAAGACCATTTCTTCTTGCTGAACTCTAATGCACTGAATATCGCCTCATCCAGATTCCCACGACCATCCTATAACCAATGGGACAAAAATGCATCAGGGCTCAAGGGGTATGAGCCCTGATGCATGGAATGAGGGCAGGGCAGTAAAACAAGGCCTGATGGCTGGAGTAAATTACTTGATGAAACATGGTGTGGAGGATGCCCCTTACCCATCAGTGGCATAAATTCGCCTTCTTGCTTGCCAGTCTCACAAATGCGTTCATCATAGGATAGGAAAACAGATCTACTGAGCTTCTGAAAAGAGGGACAGAGGAGTTTCATTCTTTTGTTTTCATTTCTGCTAAAAAGCAGAAGCAGTGCTATTCAAGCACTAACATTTTTAATATAGGGAAGATGTTTTGGAAATAGAGAAGGCAATAAAAAGAGAGACAGCCACTGATGCAACTATATGGAAGCCAATTTGTCTTGCTACAAGTTGTTGCAAAGTTTTGAGGAAATTTTTCCCTTCCTCCTCCTCCAGCAGCAAATCACCCTGTTTTTGTAGGTAGATAATATTTTTGAGATGTTGGGGGAGATTTCTGTTCCATCCGCCCTCCTTTCAAATTGCCGTCAAGCCCAGGCACTCCAGTACCGAAACTTTCAGCATGTTAATTTCAGAAGCAGTGTATCTCTTGACACCCAAGGTGCTAAGACTACGTTCCTATTTTCCTTGTTTTATGCTGCATGCACTACAGAGAGTATTCTTAGCACAAAAGTGCTCACATTTTTAGAAAATTTCTTATTTGTCTAATCTCCTGTTACAGGAGCTCCCTTCCCATTTTCTGTGTTTAAAATTTGAAAGCATAAAAGAAAACTGGGAGTTGGGTGGTTCTCCCAAATAATAGTGATAAGTTATTACTATAGAAGCAAAAGTCACATTTTGACAAGATTCAGACACCTTGGCTGTGATCTTCTGAAATAAGCAAGAGCTAAAAGAGATTTGTTTGTTTTTAATGTAGAAAACCCCCAGTAATAATATGTGTATGTATTTATAGCTCTGTGAAATATCCTTTTAATCCTACATGCAGGAGTGACCAAAAGCAATGTAAACAACATTCCTAGATAAGCAATGGCATGCATCAAGCAGAAGATCATAAAATTAGTGCCATGTACAGAGACTAAGGGTGGGTGACTCGTTTTAATCAATCTGGGTTTCTTTCAGTTTCTCATCTTTCCGTTGTAGAGTTCAGTTCTCCACATTGCCACATCAGTTTGCATTTTTTAAAAAGTCCTCATGAACATCCATCAGCATTTTAGTGTAGGGTTGCCATATATCAAGAGGTAAAAATCTGGACAAAAAATGTTCTGCTTGAGCCACCAGAGCCCGAGCCCAAAAAGAGGACATGTCCAAGATTTCCCTGACGTATGGCAACCCTATTTTAGTGTGATTGTACACACTAAACATCCTAATACAGTGGTACCTCAGTTTTCAAATGTAATCCATTCTGGAAGACCATTCGAGTTCCGAAACGTTCAAAAACCGAGGCGCAAAGGGTGGTCTGCAAATTCAATAGGTAAAGGTAAAGGGACCCCTGACCATTAGGTCCAGTCGTGACCAACTCTGGGGTTTATCTCTCTGACATTCCACAGGGTGGGTGCCACTACTGAGAAGGCCCTCTGCCTGGTTCCCTGTAGCTTTGCTTCTCGCAGTGAGGGAATTGCCGGAAGGCCCTTGGCACTGGACCTCAGTGTCGGGGCTGAATGATGGAGGTGGAGACGCTCCTTCAGGTATACTGGGCCAAGGCCGTTGAATGCAAACTAAATAACTGTTCTCCCCAATCCCTAACAGAGCTAGGGAGAGAAGGAGCCAAATGTTTCTGGTCTCGTAGCTGCGTCGATGAAATAGCCCTGCTTCCTTTCTCTCTGACTATTGCACCCTAGTGGAGAAAGAGCAAATGTAGGGTTGCCATATTTCAAAAAGTGAAAATCTGAACACAAAAGTTGTTGACCTCCCCCCCCCCCCCCAAAAAATCTCTTTTAAATATGAAGCTATTTCTATGGAAATCCGCTAAAATCTGCACTTCTGAGATGGGTTGCCATTCATCTGGATTTTCCCAGACATTTCAGCGATTTCTACCCGGACACTGTTTCTGACAGCCGCATTCCGGCTATGTCTGGGAAATTCCGGATGTATGGTAGCAAAAGAGAAAGAGTGGAGAATCCTGGCATTTTCAGCCTGCCCACTAATTACAGTAATAATCTGTTTCTCCTGGGCGCTCGCACGCCTTCCCATCTGCTGAGAGTTTTGCATGAAATATTGGAGAGTTTTGCAATATTGAGTACAAAGAGGGGTCCACTGCCAGCCAGCCATCCTTGCTTCACAAATTGTTCCATTAACGCCCCCCCAACCCACTTTTAGTTATGATGCTTGACACTCTGCGTTTGGGTAAATTAGACTCACAATGCATAATGAGCCGTGAAAAGGTTTTTAAAAATTCTTTCTGATACTGGTAAAGCTCACTGCTACTATCTATATCTATCTATTATCTATCTAGCTATCTAGCTAGCTATCTGTCTATCTATCATTATTGAAAACAAAAAAGAAAAAGAAAATGAGAAGCAGTGTCATGTGGCCTGTAGTGTGTCAGACTAGGTTTAGGGAGACTCATGTTCCACATGAAACTAGTGGGCAGCCTCCACTTTTTGCTACAAATGACTAACTTATCTCATTTATTTCAGTGAGATGAAAGTGTGACTAACAGAGCTCTAACCATGCCTTCTCAGCTCAGTTGAATTCCATGGGGTTTACTCCCAGGTAAGTCAGGTTAGGAATGCTGCCTAAGGCTCTCATCCTATACACATTTTCCTGAAAGTAAGTCCTATTGAACTCAGTGTGCTTTACTTCTGAGTAGACACCATAGGACTGCTCTGCGCCTTCGTCTGGATCCAGCCCAGAGACATTTGCATTTGGACTCCATACCCAATAGCTATAATTGGTGTCAGGCTCTAATCCCCACCCTCCACACCGAAACACACACAGAGATATATACAAACCTTATTTAGAAGAACATTGTCTGTTTAAGTAAAGCCTATTCTTAAAATAAAAATAAAAATCATCCTTGCAGGAACCTAATAAATGTGTGAAAAGAATGTTGTTTATTAGTGTCAAGGGACTGCTATTCAGCTGAGTTGCAAAATTAATTTCCCAGCACGGTCGATAAGACATAAAAAAACTCCCAGATGCTGCTGTCACCCGTCAAACCACAGTGAAATATTGCTCCTTTGTAGTGCATCGCCCCAGCAACATCGTGTTTTCCTTAGCAGTGTTGTGATAAAGAACGACCTCAAACACAGCTCTTTGGTTCAGCTTGCACTCTTTCTTGATAACCCGCAGATGTCTGAAAAGGGTCTTTAAAGGGGTTTGTAAATGGCCCTCGTGGCTGCAGACAGTCAAGAGCTTTCAAGAGGGTTAAGGTGGCGTTATGAAGCCTTCATTGTATGTGATACACACACTCCTCACTCTTGTCACTGCTTGCATAGGGATTTACAATTGTGCCTCAATGCATTCCTCTTGATATTCTCCCAGCAATTGGTTTGTTTTGCACAGGTCCTCCCTCTGTTTTGTCCTCCACAGATGCAGAAAGATACCTTTTTAAATAACATAACTCATAGTGCACAATAGCAGCGCATCTCTCAGCGATCAACAGATATTTACGGATGGTTGCCTGCCATGTGTGCTCCTGTTTGAAGATGTTGAATTTCAAAGTTGTTCTCCTTTTGCAGTGAAAGCAACAAAGGCTCTTGTGGCACCTTAAAGACAATGCTAATGAAGTGGCTGGTGCCCCATCACAAAGCCATCAATGGCTGCAAACCCAGGAGCAAGCCCCACAAAATGTCAGTAGGATTCCAGCCTTGGTGGATAAAGCCAGCCTTTAGCAATGAACACAAAGTCAACAAACAACACTTCAGAAAAAAGGTGAAGCAAAGAGGTACCTGTTGGGACATAGATGGATATGTCAATTACGTAAGGTGCAAGGCAGACAAAACACCGTATTTTTTGCACCATAACACTCACTTTTTTCCTCCTAGAAAGTAAGGGGAAATGTCTGTGCGTGTTATGGAGGAAATGCCTACGGGTGGCATGCCTATGGATTTTCCTCCTCTAAAAACTACGTGCGTGTTATGGTCGGGTGCGTGTTATAGAGCAAAAAATACGGTATATATTTACAGTCATACCTTGTGTTTGATTCACATTGAGGCTTTTCAGGTTATGAACGCGGCAAACCCGGAAGAGTTTACTTCTGTTTTCGCTGCATGCGCATGCGCAGAAGTGATCTGCATGCTTTGTGCATGCGCAGAAGCGCTCTATTGCATTTCACGCGAATAGCTCCACTTCCGGACTATTCGGGGTAAGAACAGCATCCTGAAATGGGTCTTGTTTGTGAGTAGTGGTACCTCTGTATATATAATGTATGCACATTTTTTAAAAAAACTTGGGTTGTCGGCAAAAATAATACATAATCTGTCTTGTTATGGAGGTCAAATGGGGTTTTTGAATTTAGACATAAGGCTGCATGAAATTAGGCCATAGATTCACAGGTCACTCACTCCTGGGTCTCAGCTACATTAGTAAAGAAAAAGCATTTTAAATGCGTTATAACACTGTGACACCAAATGGTTGCCTTTTGGCAATGTGGTTTCCTATTGTGAAGTTTGCAACACGTTTTCCCGAAACTTTTTTTTTTCTTTATGTGTCTAGATCCAGCCGTGGTCAAAATACATTGGTTTTCAACTGGTAGCAGTGGCGTAGCATGGGTTGTCAGCACCCGGGGCAAGGCAAGTAATTTGCGCCCCCTAACCCATGGATTTTAGCAGGGGGCAGAGAGCTGCAAGTGCGAGCGCCCCCCCCCCAGATGTTGTGCCCGGTGCGGCCGCCCCCCCCTGCACCCCCCACGCTACGCCACTGACTGGTAGACTGTGATCCATTGCTGGGTTGCAGCCTGACTTAAGGTGGGTCACAGCAACAGCCGCTTTCAAAACGTTCAGTTGAGCTGCAGCTTCACGAAAAAGTTTGTTTCATATTGTGGTGCTTGCTCACCACTTCCTTGTTGTGAGGGAAAGATTTGCTTCTTTACATTGCTGGAAGGAATGAAGAGTGATGTGCTACTAGAGAGACCAGCAGGATGTTAGAATGTTCCCTAAAATGACATCTCCTTTGGTGCAGCCTTAAATAAAGTGTTTGCTCTTAGTGAACAACTGGTGCCTGAGCTCTTTACAGCACCACAAACTATAAGGAATGATTCAGCCACTCCTGTGCTTGCAGGGGATGAGTCATGCCAGTCCTCTGCATGTACCATTGATGCCTCTTTTTTCTGCTTTGGGTGCAGCAATAAAAAAAGGAAAATGAACTGATTTACAAATGGCATTCTAAGGATTAGGCTCCCAACAGCATTAACTTTGAAAAGATTGCACATTCTGTACTACGGAAGAGGAGGAGGGGGCGATCCTCTGCGTGTGCTTTGCATTATGTTTAATAGGTACAGAGCCCTGTCACCAGTTTCTCACACTTCTTCAGGTTTTTTTTTCCCCTTTTCCCACCATTAAAATTCTAATCTGTCCCAATTAGTGTGAACGCAACTCCATGCACACAAAAATTATCACAGGATTTTAAAATATTTCTTCGCATTAGCTGCTGCTGGAGATAACCTGATGATATGAGACACTGGACAAACCCATAACGCTTTCGCCGCTTTTCTTTTCTCCCTCCCCTCTTTCATTGCTGCCACTGTTCAAAAGGAAAATGAAACACCAGAGTGTTTTCAAAACCCTCCCAAATTCAAACTGACTTCTAAAGTAAGGCTGCTTTTGTTCCTTGCCACTCCATTTGGACTGAAAGTCTGGACAGGACCACACCATACAGTTAAATCCAATTTGGTGCACACTGATTCCTCCAACAAGCCTCAGGAGCTGTAGTTTGTTGAGGGTGCTGGGAATTGTAGCTCACTGAGATGAAACTACAGTTCCCAAGGCTCTTTTGGAGAGGCCATGTGCTTTCAGTGTGTGGTGTGGCTCTGTCCATATTCCATTTAACTGAAACAGAGTCACATTTCTACCCCAAGCCAGCATTCTGCTGCAGATCTGGATATTTTAAAATCATTAAAACTATGATTTTGGACATTTACAGAATTGCATCCCTGAATAATGAAAAAAAAGAAGAAGTTGTAAATTGCAAATTTTATTTCTTCGTAAGTAAGTAAGTAAGTAAGTAAGTAACTGGCTATGTAAATAAGGAAGTAAGTAACTGGCCTCTTTGTAAGTAAGTAAGTAACTGGCTATGGCTCTAAATTTATTTGGCTTTTTTCTGGAAAGAATATCAGGATGCCACACATCGAAACATGACATACAGCAAGAGTGATGTGCGATTTTTTTTTTTTGAAAAAAAGACACTTGATGTTAAAACTGCATCATATTGCATGCAGTTAGTATTAATCTACTTTAGCTATTCTTTGGTTTTTACCCCTGCCCATAATTTATTATGTACCTGGAGATATTTATCTTCCCACTTTGGAAAAAAGATTACAATTAATATGGCACGCATGACTTTAAATTAGTACTTCAGCCAGAGAAGCATGAGTAATGAATTAGCCACGGCTTTGAACTCTTGGCTGATGATTTAAATTGCCCGCATGTGGCTGTTGCATGATCCAGATCTACTGAAATATGCACTCAAGCAGAACAGACTTTACCTGCTTCCATTTGGATACTATGTGGGAAATTTAAAAAAAATCAGATTGGGGAATTTCCACATATTGAAATCAGTGGGACTCAGCATGCCTTGTCATTTCAGATTTTACAGCTGCGGGAGACAAAGAGACTTCAGTAGAGGGGACAAGATTCTCAGTGTGGTTTCGGTACTAGATTAGTGAAGTGGGTTTTGACCTCAAAACTCTAGCAAAAGGAGTGGCCCACTTTCATCCTCCCACTGCTCACTCCTGACATAAGCAATCATTTATCTCTCTTGGTGAGCATTATGTTTGCAAAGTGATATTTTTGGTCCCTCTCTTCTGTTCTTCTCTTTTCAGGTTGCAACTCTATCCCTGTTTAAAAAGGTAAAGGAACCCCTGACCATTAGGTCCAGTCGTGACTGGGGTTGTGGCGCTCATCTCCCTTTATTGGCGAGAGGGAGCTGGCGTACAGCTTCCAGGTGATGTGGCCAGCATGACTAAGCCGCTTCTGGCAAACCAGAGCAGCGCACGGAAACGGCGTTTACCTTCCCGCCGGAGCGGTACCTATTTATCTACTTGCACTTTGATGTGCTTTCGAACTGCTAGGTTGGCAGGAGCAGGGACCGAACAACGGGAGCTCACCCCATCACGGGGATTTGAACCGCTGACCTTCTGATCGGCAAGTCCTAGGCTCTGTGGTTTAACCCACAGCACCACCCGTGTCCCTTCATCCCTGTTTACCTGGGAGCAAATTCCATGAAACTCAGTGGGGCATGCGTCCGAGTAGTGGATTGTGTTTTTTGTTTCCTACTCATAAATAAGTAAGTAAATAAAGAACCACAGTTTCCTGATTCGACAGCTGTCAGTTTAGACCATCTACTAACAAGGCTTTAGTTTTACCCAGTGCTATTTTTCTAGAAAAAGAGGTGCCGGAACTCACCATGGACACCTCCCTCATTCTTTTAGAATGACAATGGCACCCACCTGAGAAGTGCCGGAACTGAGTTCCAGAAAGTTCCAGCTGAAAAAAAGCCCTGGTTTTACCACAAAGAATACACCCAACAGATGTCTCTAGTGTGCACAAGTCTGCTGATCAGTATAAATATTAAAGCACAAACAACACCTTGTATCTGCAGTTGTCGTTTGTCTGTTTTCTGACAGGAGGAGCCAGTTTTGATGGGCTTCCTGTGGTCCCTTCGTTTTTTATCTTATCATCCAATTTTCCGCTGCACTGATCTCCTTCTGTCATGCTGATGGCCAGCCAAACTCGCCTCGTTCCTGGAGAGAGCGGCGTGTAGCCCTTTTTCATCAGAGTAAGACAGAAGAGGAGAAGGAGGGGTGATCACTCCTGAAGTGGAAGCCTTGCCAGTGCTTTGACCTCTTCGATGGCAAAAGGGAGGCTATTCATCTTTAAGGAACCTCACATATTTCCCTGGGAGGAAGTCACACTGATTTCACAAGAACTCAGCTCCACAAAGGGCTTAGGACTGAGGATGTCACTGCCCTCATCTGTCCTCTTGGCAGAGAATTCTGAGTTAATGAATCAGCTTCAACCCAAAATCACATTTTCCAAGGGCTTTCCAAGGACAGTGGAATGGTTGGAGTGTCAGACAGCAACTGGGTAGGGTCAAATCTCTACTCAGCCATGAAACTCGGTAGGTGGCCTTGGCCTGCCACCATCCATTCTAGAAAAAACATGGTCTGATCATGGGAAAGGCTGTGCTTCAAAATAAAGAAAAGGTAAGGTAAAGGAGAACCGCTGCTTCAAAGTGGTCACATGGAAAGCAGGCATCACTCAGTGGTAGAGCACAAGCAGAAGATTCCAGGTTCGGTTCCCAGGAACTTCAGATGTGGCTGGGGAGAAATTCTGCCTAAGACACCAGAGAGCCACTGCCAATTGGTGTAGACAGTACTGAACGAGATGGATCATGGGCTGATTCATTTTAAGATAGCTTCCGAAGGGTTGTCACAGACTGGTGGGACACAGAAGAGTGGCGCTTGGGTGCCTGGTGCAGCTCACGCGTCCTGCAGCCGGGGGCGAGGCAAGCCTCCCATAGGAGTGGGGTGTGCTGCATGGAGCCTCTCCAAAGCCTCCCCCCCCCCAGCTGTAGAGCAGCTTAGGGAGAGGTGGAGAGAAGACACAAGTCCCACACTGCCATTTCAGGAAGTGCAGAGCCTGCAGGAACCTGCCCAAGCCACCACGTCACACACAGGACAGTCCGTATCCCCCTCACCCCCTTCCTCCTCCAGTGGATGGGAGGAACTGGTTGGGGAACCTCCAAGGGAAGAAGGTTCAGAGCCCAGGGTGTGGTAGTGGGGAAATGATGAGTGGCCTGAGGGAGAAGGCTGGGAAGAGCAGGTGTCAGAAGCTGAAGAGGTAACAGGGCTTAGTGAGCAGGAAGAGGCTGTGGCAGAGAGCAGTCCAGAAGCAGAGGCAGAAGCTGAAGCAGGAGAGGAGGGAGGCCGAGAAGCCGAGATCAGGCTGGCTGGGGAACCAGGAGAGGCATGAAGAGGGTGAAAAATTAGCTTCACACAGGTGCAGTCTCAGATTGCTTGAGGAAAACCCTGGAGAGGAGGGGACTTAGGCAGCTGTGGGGAGGTGAGCAACTGCTCCATGGGTACAAGACCTGTTGGAAATGAGTTGCTCTGCCCATTAGCCCTGAGACTCCTATGCAGATCATATTTTTGCTAATAAGGAGTTATCTCCAACCTGCTCTATGTGATTTACTTCTGGCTTGCTCCTGTGACTACGATTACTGTACATCTCCTGGAGTATAAACATGATTATAGGAAGGAAAATTGTTCTAAAGCTGGCATAGGGAGCCAGTGTTGGTGGAATCCCCTTCTCACCAGTCCTAGCCTGCATGGCCAGTGATCAAAGAATCATAAAACTGTAGAATTGGAAGGGAACCCAAGGGTCATCTAGTCCAGCCCCTTGCTATGCAGGAATTTCCACTAGGTCAGGAATGATGAGACTTGTAGTCCAAGAACATCTGGAGGGGTATCACAGGTTCCCTACCCTGTTCTAAAGAGCAAATCAAAGAATGATGATTTACATTCCAGTTCTGTAATATGTTTAAATGTATTTGTTTTACTAGCAACGAACCTAGCAAATAAGCCCAGATCTGTATTCCAAATGTTTCCTGAAAGCTGAGAGCGGTTTCATTTACATAAGTTCAAGCCCAACTAGAACAGAGATGAGTTTAATGTAGAAAAGAAACGTCTATGACTCAGAAGGACAGGGTGCAGTTGATATGCAAACTACGTCAATGCCACTGCGCTGGGCATGCGGTGGGTTCTGATGGGCAAACAAAGAACAGCACAGGCAAGGGCTCTTCTTCTGTGAGCAGATTTTCTTCCGTGAGTCGTGGAACTTGAAGGCGCTTGAGGAAAGTGGGAGTCATTCTGCACACCCCCAAAAGGCATTGTCCACCAAGAAAGAGAACAGGGAGGAACAGAGGAAGTTGCCTTACCCCTAAGTAAGACCCATTGGTCCAACCTTGCCTGTACAAACAGAATTGCTCAATCTCTGACCATGACTCTGCAGAGTTTCAGAAAGGGAATAATCTCAACATTACCTGGAGATGCACACAAAGCAAATGGCTTGCCACTAAGCTACGGTACTTGTCTAGAAACCTGTGTGTCCATATCGGAGCCGCCTGGCAACTAAACTAGATCTTTACCAAGAATAGCTTTTCTGGCATATTTTGGATGAATCGTGGAGTTGGAAGGGGGCATGAGGGTCATCTAGTCCAACCCCCTGCAATGCAGAAATCTTTTGCCCAATGTTGACTCGAACCCACAACCTTGAGATTAAGAGTCTCATGCCTGGAGGCTGTTGGAGGATGGATGGCGACTAATAGATTGAGGTTGAATCCTGACAGGACAGAAGTACTGTTTTTGGGGGACAGGGGGCGGGCGGGTGTGGGGGATTCCCTGGTCCTGAATGGGGTAATTGTGCCCCTGAAGGACCAGGTGAGCAGCCTGGGAGTCATTTTGGACTCACAGCTGTCCATGGAGGCACAGGTTAATTCTGTGTCTAGGGCAGCTGTCTACCAGCTCCACCTGGTACGCAGGCTAAGACCCTACCTGCCCGCGGACTGTCTTGCCAGAGTGGTGCATGCTCTAGTTATCTCCCACTTGGACTACTGCAACGCGCTCTATGTGGGGCTACCTTTGAAGGTGACCCGGAAACTGCAATTAATCCAGAATGCGGCAGCTAGACTGGTGACTGGGAGTGGCCGTCGGGACCACATAACACCGGTTCTGAGAGATCTGCATTGGCTCCCAGTACGTTTCCGAGCACAATTCAAAGTGTTGGTGCTGACCTTTAAAGCCCTAAACGGCCTCGGTCCTGTATACCTGAAGGAGCATCTCCACCCTCATCGTTCAGCCTGGACACTGAGATCCAGTGCCGAGGGCCTTCTGGCGGTTCCCTCATTGTGAGAAGTAAGGTTACAGGGAACCAGGCAGAGGGCCTTCTCGGTAGTGGCGCCTGCCCTGTGGAACGCCCTCCCAGCAGATATCAAAGCAATAAACAACTATTTTACTTTTAAAAGACAACTGAAGGCAGCCCTCTTTAGGGACATTTTTAATGTTTGATGCTGTACTGTTTTTAATATTCAGTTGGAAGCCGCCCAGAGTGGCATAATCACCCAGAACTATCGGACCTGAATGCTTCTTGACATTAAAATAATCATTTCCAATCAAAACAATTATTCGACATGGCATTTTACCCCCACCAACTTCTTCTAAAATGCTCCACACAAGCGTACATGTGAACAAAAACGTAAAAAAATGACATGTGGTCATACCTCAAAAACTTGACCTGATCGAGCAAAACCAATGTGATTTTTGGATTCAGCGCATCAGATTCGTCCTAAATCAGCTGAAAAAATGCAGACAACAAATTTGTTGTTGACCAGTGTTATCTATCTATATCTATCTATCTATCTATCTATCATCTATCTATCAATCTATCTATCATCTATCTATCATATCTATCTATCTATCATCTATCTATCTATCTATCTATCTATCTATCATCTATCTATCTATCTATCTATCTATATCTATCTATCTATCTATCTATCTATCTATCTATATCTATCAACAAAGCCTCAAGGTTCCTTCCAACTGTACAATTTTATGTACAATTTTATGAGAAATGATATATGGTAGGCAGATGGGTACCACTAGGAGTTGAAGGGTGGAATTAAAGAGCAGCACATCTGGAAAATCCTCCTGACAGTGGTACCTCGCTGGGGTGTCAAACAGCATCCTAGGGAAGCCTTTGGAAAGCCATCACTTTGGCACACTGAAAACTATTGTAGACAATGTGCTAATATAGTTACCGTGGGGAGAAATTTCACATTGCTAAAAGGATAGGCTGGATAATTTCAATCATCTTCCTTCCTTTTAGCCCTTGTAATTTGACAAAGGGGAAGTTGGGGGGAATTATGCCAGAAGCAAAATGCGCTTGTACAGTGCATCGTTTAGCTCTCTCTATCTTGAGATTCATAGAATCGTATAGTTGGAAGGGATCAAAACGGTCCTCGAGTCCAACCCCCTGCAATTGCAAGTATATTTTGTGCATCGTGGGGCTCAAACCCACGACACCAAGGTTAAAACCTCATACTCTACCAACTGAACTATAGGCAAGTTTCTTTCCCAGCCTTTCCTAGGGATTGAAACTGGGAACGTCTGCATGCAGGGCATCTGATCTATCACTCAGCTACAACCCTTCCCCTTAAGGAAGGGTAGCAGATACTGCAGAATCATCTTCATCACCACCACCAGCATGATGAGAGCCATGCAGTCATTATGTTGTAGGAAAATATCTTGTTGCAAAGCAGCAGCAGACCGTAGGCTGGCTCCGCATGGGACAGGTGCATGGGGCACGCCCCCAAGGGGCGGGGCTCAGAGGGAGCCCCGTCCTCATGCTATCCCACTGCCACAAAGAGTTAGAGATGGAAACCTTGTAGCTGCAGATGAGCACCAAATTCCTTTTTCAGTTTTGAAAAATCACAAAGGTTCTGTTGTTTGTGTTTCTCCCCTTTCCACATATTTTTTTGGGGGGAGGCAAAAAAGTTTTAAAAAGAAAAATAATCAGTTGCATGTGCAAATGTTTTTGGAGTGGCAACGCATGGGAGCATTGGACCTTTTGCATTAGATGAATGAATGATGCTCATTGAGTATGTTATGTTACCTGTTTTTAAAGCAGCTTCTTCCTATCCCTTTAGCTATGTCCTATTAACTGCTGAGCTTCCTCTGCCCAACCCAAAATGCTGCTGGATAGCAGAGAGCCTGGCACCATCTTCTCTTTGCTACCCAGAGAGAAAAGGCAAGAGGGGGAACTGGCAGCTGTGAGAAGGAGGAACAGCAGCTGCCACCATCCAAAAGCAATTTAAGGTTTGTGCGTGCATGCAGGAGTCAAACACCCTGGCAGTGCCAAACCTTGAACCCAAGCCTAATCCCTCCCCCTCTTCTCCTTCTTGTACCATTTTGGCCTCTTCTTTGAAACAGGTCAAAGAAGAGGCGCCATTCGAGGATCTCCACTGATTTTGCCTAATGGCTTGGTTTTAAGGCTGACATGAGCTGGCCTTCTAAATGTCTGATTCGAAGCCACGTCTGGGCAAGCAAATGTCATCGTTTCTCTGCAAATCCCAAGCTGCATTTCCAAATGAGCCCGCATGAGCCCATATGGCACAAGTCCAATGGTTGCTTTTTGAACAGATTTCAAGGAATTACATGTGACGTGGAGAACATCCAGCCTTTGACACCTAGTCCAGATTTAAAAAGAAGAAAAGACATGGCTACCTCTTTAGCTGAAAAGCTATCCATATCAGACACAAAACCAGGCTGTTCCTCAGCTCTGTTTAAGAAACTCAAGTGGTTTCTGTGTAGGTAATTCACAGGTGCTTCAGATCATGTGTATTTATTTAATTTCAAGTATTTGTCTGTGTCACTGGAAAAGATCACAAATTATTTGAAAGGAAGAAAGAGTAGGTTAAACAATAAAAATTAAGCACAATAAGGAAAACAGTAAGAGGGACATAGGTAGCACCATGGGTTAAACCACAGAGCCTAGGACTTGCCGAACAGTAGGTCGGCGGTTCAAATCCCCGTGATGGGGTGAGCTCCCATTGCTCGGTCCCTGCTCTTGCCAACTTAGCAGTTTGAAAGCACATCAAAGGGCAAATAGATAAACAGGTACCGCTCCAGCGGGAAGGTAAACGGTGTTTCTGTGCGCTGCTCTGGTTTGCCAGAAGCAGCTTAGTCATGCTGGCCACATGACCCGGAAGCTGTACGACGGCTCCCTCTGCCAATAAAGCGAGATGAGTGCCGCAACCCCAGAGTCATCCACGACTGGACCTAATGGTCAGGGGTCCTTTTACCTTTACCTTTAAGGAAAACATCAAAATCCATAAGTAACTATATAACATCAAATTCCATAGCATAGAATTCCACTCACTCAATACACTTAGGCTGCATCTACACGGCTATGAAAAACACTCTGAAAACGCTCTGGAAAAAACTGTTTTAAAGCTCACAATGGAAAATTTAATGGAGTTCCAATTTCAGCTCTACAGCGACATCTGGTATCAACGTGTTATAATGTATTTATAACTTTTTAAAAACTAATGTAGCTGAGTCCTTACATTCACTCAAGATCTATGTTTACTTGCACATCTGTTCCTCAATCAAATCACACTTGTACACATTCACCAACACTCACATACTCTTAACAATTACAGATCTCAATAATCCCCTGGATACATAAATGAAGGTCACATGATGACATTTGGGCAGCCTAACACTATGAGGTTAAACTCAGATTTAATCTAGGACCATGCAACATTTATGCAGCCATTGTGGTGCCCTCTAACTATTGTGGACTCCAACTCTTTAGTCAGCACAGCCACTAGTCTGGAATGGTGGAAGCTGGAGTCAGTAACATATGGCAGATACAACATTGGCCATCCTTGCTTTAGATCCAGATTAGAATAATTTGCAAACTAACCAGAAAATGGTAGAGTGGCCTGCTTCTGTGTACTTTGAAAAAGCAGCTTAATTCTGCAGAAAGGTTTGTATGGCAGGGAGGTAAGCATTGCTAATATTTGCACATCAAGGGACTGTTATAGGAGAAAAGACCATTTCAAAGCTTAACGACCGACGGGAAAGTCTGCAGCTAAATTCAGAATGAAACTCTAAACTACTGAAGTGTCTTTATCACTGATACGTTACACCCAAAAGGTCATGGCCTGGGTCATCTTCTTATGTTCTGAACAACTGCAACTCACTTTTTAATCAAGCAGATGTTTCTTTCTTTACTCATTATTACATATAATAGACTTCGGAGTTTCACGTTGTGTCATCTCTGTAACCCTGATTACGTTGAGTTTCTCTGTGACTCAAAACTTCCGAAGAGGGATCTAATTCCAAATTAAAATGAATATAAAGATAAATAGCATAAAGGGACAGAGTAGAAACTCAGATAAGCAATCAACGAAAGAGTTATGTTTACTCAGGATTATGTGTAATCTGCATAAGGATAGGTGTCAAAATCAGGTCTCTCGGTTTCTCATTTTTCCAATCTTAAATCAAGTTCTTCATTATTATTTTTTAAATAGATACAAATCTATCAGCATTTTAATGCCATTTTCTTCAAAAAAACACCCCATGTTTTTGTAAAGGATTTCTCCCTAATATGCATTTTTGCATGTTATTTTCACCAATATATGCATTTTATGCACACTTTATCCAGATGCATTTTTTGTGCACATTACAGGCCTGGGCAGGTCGGGTCTTCCTGTTATATACCTGCTGGAATTGACAAGGCACTTCTGTTAACGACAACAAAGAACAAGGAGGCACTTCTGGAACAAATTTAGACTTTTTTTTTATTTCTTTACATTCAATGAGGGTTTCAAGCTCAGTGGTTACTCATGTAAGGTACAGTATGAATTTCCAGAAAACACTCTTTACAGAGAACTTTAAAGCTGTAATTAGCACTCTTTTCTAAACTTAGTCACAGGATAAACTATTTCCACTATTTACTGCACACTGATCATCATCATCATCTTATTTATACCCCACCCATCTGACTGGGTTTCCCCAGCCACTCTGGGCAGCTTCTTCTCTAGCGATCACTTGTAGCCAAGTAAAATTGTCTTCCATGAACATGGTCTTAAAAGTGAGTCGGTAAGTGACTGTGGACTGTGGAGGCCAATTCTGGATCCACACGTCCTTCCATAGTGGGGACATTGGTTTCCAGGCGGAAGTTGATCACGGTGTGGATTTGCCAAGCGTGCCTTCCTCTTAGCACCTTTCTCCCTTGCATCCTGAGTTTGAGTGTCTTCAAAGCCCATGACACCTTTGGTAAAGGTTGTTCTCCAACTGGAGTGCTCGCAGGCCAGTGTTTCCCAGTTGTCGGTGTTTATACTACATTTTTTTTAAGATTTGCCATGAGAGAGTCTTTAAACCTCTTTTGTTGACCACCAGCATTACGCTTGCGGCATATATAGAAATATAATAAAAATCAAACATTAAAAACTTCCTGTTACAGGGCTGCCTTCAGATGTCTTCTAAAAGTTGTGTTGTTCTTCATCACAGCCCTGGCTAGCTAATCCCTATCAGAAGAGGTCTCCCCAGGTCCCTATCTCATGGACAGACAATCCCTATCTAACCATTTAATTTTTAACTCACCACCAATTGCTCCTGATTGCACAATGTTCCAACCAGCTCCGATTGGTTGCTTGTTCATCGGGAGGTTGACCCAGGGTCTGTCTGTCACAGAGAGGCACAGATGAAGATCAATGGAATGCCTGCTCCCATTTTACAACCAACTGCCTTGTGGGAAGGATCCTGATGATGATATACTGTATACATGTTTTTAAAAAGTAGGCATGCATTTGTTTAAATGTAGTTTAAAGGTACTTGCAAGCTGCCTTGGAAGGATTTGCATCCTACAAGGCAGGCGATAGTAATAAATCGTTCAATGAATGAATGAATGAGTGAAGCACAAGCCCAATCAGTCATATTCAATAATAAAAAAAATTGAACCAGGATTTCCTTCTGCCACTACCATGTACCATTCAGACACTGCGCTGCATGTGCTCTCCTAGCCAGCTTTCTGATATGACCCTCGGACATTCCAGATTTTCATCTGAAAGCTAGGTTCATCTGTTTGATGTGGGTAATGTGCAACTCAACTGTCCTGTTTATTTATTAGGTGGGTTAAATGCTTAATGGGATGCGGGTGGCACTGTGGGTTAAACCACAGAGCATAGGACTTGCCGATCAGAAGGTCGGCGGTTCGAATCCCTGCGACGGGGTGAGCTCCTGTTGCTCGGTCCCTGCTCCTGCCAACCTAGCAGTTCAAAAGCACATCAAAGTGCAAGTAGATAAATAGGTACTGCTCCGGCGGGAAGGTAAACGGCGTTTCCGTGTGCTGCTCTGGTTCGCCAGAAGTGGCTTGGTCATGCTGGCCACTTGACCCGGAAGCTGTACGCCGGCTCCCTCGGCCAATAAAGCGAGATGAGCACCACAACCCCAGAGTTGGTCACAACTGAACCTAATGGTCAGGGGTCCCTTTACCTTTACCTAGGCTGTCATTTGATGTGGGGTTTCTGGTGTTGCAAAATAAAGAGATTAAATCAACATTTCCGTTTAGCTGATTAATATCACACTGGACGCAACAGCAGCCTAATCCTCATTTCCTAAAAGGTGGGATACATTTCTACTCTTGTTAGTTGTTTGCATGCGGTGATTTGCAGTGCTTTTATAGAAGCAATGAATTTAAATCACCATGGCACAAGAGACACTGGGCATTCCCCAACACCAAATAAAACTCCTGCTTGCTCAACTGCCTGCCAGATAATTGAAATTGTTATACTGCATCCAAAGTCATAGTCAATTACTTTTTAAAAGAGCATTTTGCTGGTTGGCATCATGGCCGACAACCTCAGCTGAAAAGCCAAAGAATAAATGGATGTAGATGGTTGAATGCCCTCTAACAGGAGACAGTCTCTCAAGGTTAAAGAGGAGTGTGCCATACCTTGCTGTGCATCCCGACTTCATTTGTACACTTCTGTTTTGTGGAACATCAGCTACTGTCGAGGTTTGGGCCATGTAACATTTCAGCAGGTCAAACCAGGAAGTAGGAGGTCTCCAAGCGCCAGATGCAAGCGTTGACTTCGGAAAGACGGAGAAACGTTTCTGGTCAGCCATGAATGTGACGAGCCACACAATGGTGCAAAGTGTGCCACAATTTCTCACCAACAGCAATTCCACAATACTCTGGCCTAGTTTATATGTATGGTAGCTCAAATGGGGGACATGGGGAGGTTAGTTCAGGGCTTGGAAGTTTGCTTTTAAAAGGAATTCGGTCCAGTTCACCTGCTCCAAAAAGGAATTAGTTCCAGTTTTAGCTTACCCCAATTCTAGTGCAATTCACAACTCACAACTCGTTCATATGTTCGCCCACATTGTTCTGCCCAGTCAGGGTTAGTATGACAGTTTGTGCAGCCCTTTCTCCTTCTTTGGTTGTAGCTAAGGGGATAAGAGATTGCACAATTAGTTCTGGGCAGGGCTGCTTAGTGCAGCAATCTCCATAGGTCATGCTTTTTAGTTGATGACATGAACAAAAGAAGTACTGTAGTCGCCAGCTTGCATTACAATAAACACTTCTGCAAGCAAGAGGCAGGGCAGCACAGGAATTAGGGTCGTGTGGGTGGATCCCCCACACAGCGTGCCAAGCCAACTAATAATAATAATAATAATAATAATAATAATAATAATAATAATAATAATTTTTTATTTATACCCCGCCCATCCCGGTTCAAAAACCGGGCTCAAGGCGGCTAACAACAAATTTTAAACACTTTAAAATAATTATAAAAGCAGCATAAAATACAGTATAAAAACATGAATAACAATAAAATTCAAAAATCAATAAGATAATCCCCAGGGCCAGCTGGCTGAATTGGTCCTACTTGGGCCAGCGAGGAGGCCAGGGGAAAATTAGCTGTGGGGTCTCAGAGCAGGTGATCTTCATAAAAGGGGAGGGGGAGGGAAGAGAAGGGAAATAAAAGATCAGGCTGAATTCAAATTAAAGGCCAGGGGGAATAGCTTTGTCTTACAGGCCCAATGGAAGGAGGTTAAATCCTGCAGCGCCCTGGTCTCATGGGACAGAGCATTCCACCAGGTTGGAGACATCACTGAAAAGGCCCTGGCCCTGGTGGAAGATAGTCTGACTTCCTTAGGGCCCAGGATCTCTAAACTATAGTTATTCACAACAACAACAACAACACAACAACAACAACAACAACACCTATATTTATTCAGTTACCTATTGAGAAGATCCATAAAAAGCAACTGTACCAAAGGGAATTATTGTGAAAATATGAAATATTTATGGAGAGGAAACCACATCTTGCCTTCACTCAGGACGCCATATTACCAAGGTAAAAGGTAAAGATAAAGGACCCCTGGATGGTTAAGTCCAGTTGAATTCAACTATGGGGTGTGGCGCTTATCTCCATTTTCAGGCCGAGGGAGCCAGTGTTTGTCCACAGACAGCTTTCTGGGTTATGACTAAACTGCTTCTGCCACAACAGGATGGCGTGACAGAAACCAGAGCGCACGGAAACTGAGTTTACCTTCCCACCACAGAGGTACCTATTTACCTACTCACACTGGCGTGCTTTCAAACTGCTAGGTTGGCAGGAGCTGGGACAGAGCAACAGGAGCTCACCGTGTCGTGCAGATTCAAACTGCCAACTTTCTGGCTGGCACGCCCAAGAGGCTCAGTGGTTTAGACCACAGCGCCACCCGCTCCCTTTTCATATTACAAAGTCTATCCCTGGGCTGGGCACCTGGTTTCATCCTCCCTCCCTACTGTGCCTCCTTCTCCAAGAGCTGCTCCTAAGGGTTGAACAACCTTCTGAAACAGCACAGGAAGGCGGGGGGGGGGGGCGGTTAGAGAAAATCAGATGGTTGAAGAGCTGTCTACTAGTGCAAACCTGTCATTGGATACAACCCATTGTGGTTACATTTCAAATGGCACAAGAGCTGTTAGGCAGCAAGGCCTAAGGACTGTGAACTGTTTGCCCACATGCAAATAGTTGGTGCCAGATCAGCCTCAGGTCTGAACGTTGGTCTGAACCTGAGCTCTCTCCTTCTGCACTGTCACTATTTTGGGGTGGGATTCAATCGCATACCAGCAAACTCTGGTTGTTTTGGAGGTCCTGAGAGACAAACCCACTTCCCCAAAAGACTGGACTTTTTTGCAATAAGGGAAGTGACAGGACAATGCCGTGGAAAGTGTGGGATTATCCTTGCTTTGATGCAGGAGCATCTAACCTCTCCACAACAAATGAGAATGAATGCCAGTGTCTCGTCTAATCTCCTTGCAAACCAATCAGGAAGATTGCTCAATGAATAGGTCACCTGGAAACACTCCAGGTTTCAGGCTTTCTTCAAGCACTCTGATATTTCCTTCCTTCGCCCCAGCCTTTAATTTCAAAAATCTCATTTGGCACCCGAGCAGTATTGTACAGTCTGTCAGGGCTCTAGGATGGCAGCTCAGAAAGGTTACATGTAATGAGCTCAGATAGTTCCATAGAAGCCATCCCTTTTCTAAATCCAGATAATTAATCTTTTCCAGATTGGCGGTAATACAACAGCTTCTGTTCAGAGGAGTTCCTGCTTAGATATCTAACATTTCCCCTTCGGCAGGTGTTTTTTGTTTTTTTACAAAATGACATCTTCCTGGTTTGAAAATTAGTAATAACAGAGGGGAATATTTACCCATTCCTTGTTTTACTTGCCATTAAAACAAAACAAAACCCACTTAGGGTGAGACTTTTGAACCACCCTGGAAAAGAGCCACACAAAGTCCATGGAGAGGTGACTCTGGGCAGCAGTCATCCCACAGAGAAATTATAGACTTGTGGAGATATTTCCAAGCTTAAATCTATAGGCTTAGCCCAGTGCGGTGCTGATTTCTGCAAAATTCCTAAAATTGCACAGCCCTTTGCGTGCTCAGGCAAGCTCCTAAACACAGCTTTTGAATTTATGGTCACCTCCCCACCACACTTGTACTGCTATAGTAGTCATGGCTTTCCCCAAAGAATCTTGGGAACTTTAGTTTGTTACGGGTGCAGAGAGTTGTTAGGAGACCCCTAGCAGAGCTATAAGGGACGCGGGTGGCGCTGTGGGTTAAACCACAGAGCCTAGGACTTGTCAATCAGAAGGTTGGCAGTTCGAATCCCCGTGACGGGGTGAGTTCCTGTTGCTTGGTCCCAGCTCCTGCCCACCTAGCAGTTCGAAAGCACGTAAAAGTGCAAGTAGATAAATAGCTACCACTCCGGCGGAAAGGTAAATGGCGTTTCTGTGCGCTGCTCTCGTTCGCCAGAAGCGGCGTAGTCATGCTGGCCACATGACCTGGAAGCTGTACGCTGGCTCCGTCGGCCAATAAAGTGAGATGAGTGCCGCAACCCCAGAGTCGGTCACGACTGGACCTAATGGTCAGGGGTCCATTTACTTTACTTTAGCAGAGCTATAGTTCACAACTCCCTTGACCAACTAGAGTTCCCTGGACTCGGTGGGTGAGGGGAGAAACCACCGCCATTGAAATGGTTTAAAAGTGCTTTAAATGTATAATATGGGTGTGCCCTGAGGTAAGTAGGGCAAAAACATTAATGCATAAACAAGCATAGCAGGTCCCCGCTAGAAGGAAACATTGCTGAAGCTGTCAGTTATATTTAGCTCTGAGAGTTGCATTTTCACACACCACACACACACTCTTAAAAGAACCACCTGCCGCAATGTGGCAACGGGCCAGGAAGCAACAGGGTGATTTATGCCCACCACTTCCATGCAAACTGTGGGACCCTAATCTTACTATCATTTTTCTTTCTTTCTAGAAACAAGATCCTGAAAATCCCTCCCAAGAGATAGATAATTGTTCTTCTTCTTCTTTCTTTAATAAGATTGTTAAAACCTTTTGAGCATAACACAGATACAGCTGGACCTTGGTTGTCGAACGGAATCCATTCTGGAAGTCCGTTCAGCTTCCAGAAATGTTTGTCAACCAAAGTTTGGCTTCCGATTGGCTGCAGGAACTTCCTGCATGCAATTGGAAGCTGTGGAAGCCACATAGGATGTTCAGGTTCCAAAGAACGTTTGCAAACTGGAACCCTCACTTCCGGGTCTGTGGCGTTTGGGAGCCAAAACGTTTGACTGCTAAGGCATTTGTCAACCAAGGTACGACTATAATTATTATTATTATTATTATTTATTTATTTAGACCCCACCCATCTGGCTGAGTTTCCCCAGCCACTCTGGGCGGCTTCCAATCAAGTGTTAAAAACAATATAGCATTAAATATTAAAAACTTCCCTGAACAGGGCTGCCTTCAGATGTCTTTTAAAGAGAAGATAGCTGCTTATTTCCTTCACATCTGAAGGGAGGGCGTTCCACAGGGCGGGCGCCACTACCAAGAAGGCCCTCTGTCTGGTTCCCTGTAACCTCACTTCTCGCAATGAGGGAACCGCCAGAAGGCCCTCGGCGCTGGATCTCAGTGTCCGGGCTGAACAATGGGGATGGAGACGCTCCTTCAGGTATACAGGACTGTATGCAGGTTGTATACAGTGGTACCTCGGGTTACAGACGCTTCAGGTTACAGATGCTTCAATGTAATACTATACTGTCATAACATAACAAGAGAGAGAAACTTAAAGAGAATTATAGCAAGAAAACAGAGGGGGAGGAGGAACAGACAGACAGACAGAGAGACAGACAGACAGATAATGGGTCATCTCACAGTGACAAATAACCCAAAGTAAAGTTGGAGGGAAGCAAGTTAGAAGGAGATCTGCAAGAGGATGGATCAACAGTACAAGTTCATTGCTGAATAGAGTCTTTGCAGAGGCTCATTGGAGAAGATGATGGAAGCAGCATGGGGACATTCTAAGCTGCCAGTCAGACTACTTGAAATGACAGTTTCCACATCTCCAGTTCCAATAATCTGGCTCCCGAGAACGACAATAGCTTTGTTTGCTATGAGTGTTTTCACCCTTTCACCCTAATGCACGGTGCCCTTTTGAGTCAGTGCGATGCATTATTTCCTGTCGCCCCTTCATGGCATTATCACAAAGAGCATCTTAAGCTCTCCTTTTCATCAACGTAATGCTGCTATTAAAATGTCTTGTGTAACCTCGGCGGTAGGAACGGGCAACTTAGTGAATATCTCCTGACTATTAGGGTGGGAGCTCAGATGAGCTTTTTGTGCCTCATAATGGATGCCAAAGTACTTTTCCTTAAGGATTTCGTTCCCCACAAACGGAAAGTTCACCTAGTGAGCTGAGAACTGCCCTGTAAACCATGTACTTTCCAAAGCTGATTATGTGAGAAATGGAAGATAGAGAACCACAAGATAATTTGTTGAGCTGGTTTCTCCTCTGAGCTGGTTTCTCCTCTGACACACAGAGAGGGAGTCCCTTTCAGCTTTGGGATTAAAGGCTGATTTACGGTCAGGGTGTGCTGGAGAAGGATGGCGATAGTCAGTGGGTGCTAGCTTTCTTCATTGGGGGTATGGTGACAAAAGTTGGTGGCTAGAGCTGCCATATTGCTCCACATGGGAGTGAGGAGCAGGCATGTGCTGAATAGGACTGCCTCCTGGCACCCACATTTAAAGAGCAAATGCCACTGGTAAGGAAGCATTTGTGCAGAGAGTTGTGTAAAGGCATCACCACAACACAAAAACCCAATTGCCCACACATCTGGTGAAACATCTGGACACCATTCAGCATAATAATAATAATAATAATAATAATAATAATAATAATACAGTGATACCTCGGGTTACCGATGCTTCAGGTTTCAGACACTTCAGGTTACAGACTCTGCTAACCCAGAAATAGTACCTTGGGTTAAGAACTTTGCTTCAGGATGAGAACAGAAATTGTGTGGCGGCAGCGGGAGGCCCCATTAGCTAAAGTGGTACCTCAGGTTAAGAACGGACCTCCAGAACAAATTAAGTTCTTAACCCAAGGTACCACTGTAATAATAATAATAAAAATTATTTTATTATTTGTATCCTGCCCATCTGACTGGGTCGCCCCAGCCACTCTGGGTGGCTTCCAGCATATACAAAAGCATAATGAAATATTAAACATTAAGAACTTCCCTATACAGGGCTGCCTTTGGGTTTATTCTAATGGTTGTATGCAGTGGTACTTCAGGTTACAGACGCTTCAGGTTACAGACTCCGCTAACCCAGAAATAGTACCTCAGGTTAATAACTTTGCTTCAGGATAAGAACAGAAATTGTGCTCTGGCGGCGCGGCGGCAGTGGGAGGCCCCATTAGCTAAAGTGGTACCTCAGGTTAAGAATGAATTAAGTTCTTAACCCGAGGTACCACTGTAGTTACTTATCTCCTTGACATCTGCAGGGAGGGCATTCTGCAGGGCGGGTGCCACTACCGAAAAGGCCCTCTGCCAGGTTCCCTGTAACTTTACTTCTCACAGCGAGGGAACTATCAGAAGGCCTCGGAGCCTGATACCAGTATCCGGGCTGAACAACGGGGTGTGTGTGTGTGTGTGTGTGTGTGTGTGTTATTTTACATACTGTGTAATGACAAGTGGTTTAAATGTACAAAACCAGTACGAATAGAAGCACATAATTGAAATACATTTAAAATATCAGTGCATTAAAATCTACACCCAAAATTAAAATGTGCCATAAAAAAGAATTGAAAATAGCAATTAAAACTGTCAAAACAGGAGATTCGAGTCAGGTCAAAAGATCAGAGGAAAGCTTGCCTAAGCAGGTGGGTCTTCAAGATACCTAAGTACAAACTTGGTTTCTATACCTAGAGACCTTTCCACTGTGTGCAAATGCTTAAAGCAGCTTTTACTTTCAGATTAATGTGCCTACAAATGCAGCCTTGGGATCAAATTCTTCACTTGCTGCAAAGTAGCTGCATGAAGTCCAAACACAGAAGTAGATGCAATGAAACAGACAGACAGACAGACACACACGGGGGGGGGGGCATTCTTTCTTTTCACATTTGCACTCTAGCAACCTTTTGCTGAACCAAAGCCTTGCTGAAAACACCATCACACGAAAACTGCGGCTTGGGATGTTGACCAGAGGGTGCGGCTCCACCTAGCCATGTCTTCGGAAAGAAAAAACAAACAAGCAGAAAACAGTCTGCACCAGCTGAACATGCAAAGTTGCACAGCTGCAGTTATTTGAAGAAGGGAAAGAATAAACACATTATATGCTGCTAGCAGAGCCGGCCCACTCATGGGGGAAGGTGAAGAGACATCCTCGGGCGGCAGGATCCAGCTTCCAATGAATGCATGGTCACCTGCTGCTGCCACCACAGTGGCAGCAAGACCAGTAGCATGCTCACTGGACGTTGGATTTCCCGCCTCCTCGTCAGCCTCAGACCCCTGCAACCACTACAGTGGCCTCTTGGGGAATAGGAGTCACTGTTGGTCTCCTCCCACTTGTGGGGGGGGAATGGCAGGGGCTGCCCTCTGGGCTCTCCCATGCTTTGCACCCAGCCAGCTTGATTCAGAGCAGGCCATCCCCCCCCCGCCAATGTCTTTGGGTCCCACTTCAACCATTGGGTAAGACTGATTGGATTCCCCGCCTTGTTCCCAATGTAGATCTTCGCTCGCCCCCTTGTTCCCCATGTCACACCTTCCAACATTCCTCAGCTGAAAATAGGGATATTTCTCACTCTCCCCCCCCCCAACTGACCCTCTTCAACCCCAATTTTCTCCCCCCCCCCATCCTGCAGAACATTTCCTATCAGAAGAAGAGCAGCTCCTACACCAATGGGACAAGTGCCTTCCTCCATCCTGAGAAAACTCCTTCATCCCAATTTCATCTCATTTTATTCTTCGGTTGATTGACAAAAAGAAAAACACACACTACTAAATAAATTTTAGAATGGGGCAAGAAAACATGCAGATGCACAAAGCATGTATCTCTATCTCTATCTATCTATCTATCTATCTATCTATCATCTATCATTCATCTATCTATCTATATCTATCTATCTATCTATCATCTATCTATCTATCTATCATCTATCTATCATCTATCTATCATCTATCTATATCTATCTATCATCTATCTATCTATCTATCTATCTATCTATCTATCATCTATCTATCATCTATCTATCATCCATCTATCTATATCATCTATCATCTATCATCTATCATCTATCATCTATCTATCATCTATCTATCTATCTATCTATCTATCTATCTATCTATCTATCATCTATCTATCTATCTATCTATCTATATCTATCTATCTATCTATCTATCTATCTATCATCCATCTATCTATATCATCTATCATCTATCTATCTATCTACCATCTATCTATCATCTATCTATGTCATCTATCATCTATCTATCTATCTATCATCTATCTATCATCCATATATCTATATCTCTATCTATCTATCTATCTATCTATCTATCTATCTATCTATCTATCTATCATCTATCTAATCTATCTATCTATCATCTAGACTCCTTGTGCTCCACTCTGCGCCCCCTTTCTTCCCGCCCAGGGTAGCCCTGCCCTCTGCCTTCCCCTCAGAGCTGGCGCATCAACTGGGGCTGGGCCTCACCGCTGCCTAAGGGAAGTGGCCAGCAGCAGCCATAGAGAGGCAATGGGATGCTGCCTCACAGTTGCCACTGCCACCATCATTGTTGCTCAAGACAAACGCCAGCCCATCCTCCTCCCCGAGCTCAGCGGCAGCAGCTCTGGTGGGGGAAATAGGGGCATTCTGGGACTGAATCAGAAGCCAGGATTATTATTATTTTGTAATTCCGGGACTGTCCCTGGAAAACCGGGTCACTTAGAGGGTTTGTGATGTAGATCCCTCACCCTTGTTCCTGATGTAGATCTTCACTCACACCTTCTTCCCTGGTGGGGGAGACCCTGTGTTGTGTTTCGCCTCAGGTGCCAAAATGTCTTGGGCTGGCTACTAGGTTCTACTGCCTTGAATCCATGGGTTCTACTTCGCAGACTTCTATTTGGAAGACGAGGACGGCTTTCTCTTTGAAGGACTGTCCTGTCCAAGTCCAGCTGAAGATAAAGACTCCGAAGAAGGGAGAGCAGGAGGAGTATTGGCTTTGCCCATCAACAGGAGCACCTGTGGAACAAGAAGCCATGATAGCTTTTTTTCTTCCTCCCCTGCCAAAGGCAGTATGTATCTGAATGCCAGTTGCTGGAAATCACAAGTGAGAAGAGTGCTGTCAAGTCCTGTTTGCAGGCTTCCTGCAGGCATATGATTGGCCTCTGTGAGAACAGGATACTGGACTAGCTGGGCCAAGGATCTTTTTATGTTCTTATGTTGCTATGTTCTTACTTGAGCACTTCAAATATTTTTAATTTCTTTTTTCAGAGGACAAAACAACGTTTTCTCTTTCAAGGTTTGCGGCTTGGCTATGAACCAAATATTATCTGTTTTCTAGGAGCTGAACAAACCTTTGTGGTGCTCGCAACATGACGACTGCTAAAAACAAAACAAATTCAAGGTCTGACAGGAAGGAAATGGCAAAACACTCATATTTCTTCTTGCCTTTTGCAGTAGGTGTTTTCCTCCCACGCCCCATCGTGCTGGACTTCCCATTGCTACACCAATGCACACAGGAGATAAGAAATGTCGCCTTCTCCTGTACCCTGAAAAACCAGCAACTGTAGGTTCCAACTGTCCACAAACCACAATTAACCGTTTTCTCCACCATTTGGAGTCAATGGAAAAGCCCGTTATCTGAGCGGGCCAGGTTTGCACCCCAGCGCTCAACTTACAAGTTCACACTCTGGGGTTCAGCAAGCTGTGAGTTCAGGATAATAACCATAAAAAGCAAGAGCGCATATTTCTATGAAAAATAACTTTTTTTAAAACACACACACACACACCCCTTAACAAAATATGTTGACGATTGTGTATTCTGTTCAAACCAAGTGGGATGTTCTGCTACAAAATGTTCCAGCATAGAGTGCTTCTATTCACTGAGTCAGCCACCCAAATGCATTGGCCTCCTCTCCCCAGTTTTCCAGCAGCCTCCAACAGTCAGTCAACATTCTGCATTCGTCCACTGAGGGAACCAGGGAAAGCCAAGCAAAATTCTAACTGGGCAAAACATGGAGGGGATGGCCTAGTAGGCCTAATAAGAGATGTAGCCTGGGGGTTGGTGAGCAATTTTTGGTTTAAAGCTAGTCTCCTGTTTTGGGTCAGAAGATGGGCTGTGGAGGAACGAAGACAGAATTTGGACACGTCAGGTGAGGGGAGAGACTCCACCAGGCAAGGCCTCTTTCACCTGCCTTGCCCCACCCTCTGGCCCTAGGAGTCCTCATAAGGGAACTGTTCCTGGAGGAAGAACTGTGAGGGGAGAGACTCCATCAGGCAAGGCCTCCTTCCACCTGCCTTGCTCTACCCTCTGCTTCTCAATGTGTATTGTATTGTTTTATGTACTGTGGCTTGCCATTGTTTTATTGATTATAGTTTAGATATTATTGTAACTGTTGAATGGATTTCTGTTTAACTTTTATATGTTGATATTATTATTTTATACTATTCTAATGATTGTTGAATGTTACTTTTTTGATGGAGGTTGCCTATTTTAAAGTTATGTTTTATTATCACATTTTTGTTTTGCATTAGATGGTTATAAGATGTACATTTTGTTTCTTCAGCTTGTAAACCGCTTTGAGTATTGTAAGATAGAAAGGCGGTATACAAATTTAAAAATGATGAAATGATGAACCTGGATCTGTATTTGGCAGGTCACATACAAAGCCTGGGGGATGGAGTTAACAGCTACATATATTTGCCAGCATAGAAATTCTCTTATCCCAGCATTCTGGGTTGCCTCTCAGAATGCTGGGCGACAGAAACAATGGCTGGCTTGTAACCATTGCTAGAATCTGACTCATAGATTCCTTTTTTCTTATACAGTATTGGTAGTATATTATACCTCTTTAAATATTTAGAAATAGGAGAGTATGCTTTTCCATTTGTTGTTATACCGTGCCTACAGTTTTCTGTGTTTCCTGGCTAATATTTTTCTCCTGTATTTAAAATAAATAAACAGCAGAGTGCTGTGCCCAGGGGTACATCTATGTAAATGTAAAGCATACACGGTGCTATTTTAGGGGTTCTGCTTCCCTTTGGCTCTGCTTCAATAACCCAGCCTTTTATAGGCGCGTGATCACATTGCACAGCAAGTAGAGGCATTTGCGTTGTGCCGAACAGCCTATAATAGTCACACTTTTGCTCGCAGAAACTAGCACCATCTGCAACCCTTGCATGGAAACCCTTGATCTTGACAAACCACATAGCGGCAAGTAGCTTCTGGACTCTGGAAGCCTTGCAGAAACTCACCCTATTTGGCTGTTGCTCTTGTGAAGGGGGGAACACAAGAACAAAAGGGCTGTGTCCCAGCTTGCCTCTCCCACCCCATCACGCCGCTTCTTCTGGCCTCCCACGTGCTTAGGGAAACCATGTGCAACAGGGAGCCTGCTGTACTCTTAGGGATACACTGCAGATATTTGCTCTGAACAGGTTCGATCCCTGTATGAGATAGCTGCATATTCCTACATTGCAGGGGGTTGCATTAGAATGATCCTCAAGGTGCCACACTCTAAACAATTGAGCTATCCATGCAGTAAGCTAGAACTGAACAGAGCTAAGAATCATAAGAATACTGAGTAACTGCATAGAACCCAAAGTGTTCCTGCTTTCATGTCCAATTTTGTATCAGTGGCGGAAGTCCCATCTGCACTATGCATTTAAAGCTGTGTCATATAATAATAAATAATAATAATTTATTATTTGTACCCCGCCCATCTGGCTGGGTTTCCCCAGACACTCTGGGCGGCTTCCATAAAAACAAAAAATACAGTAAAATATCACAGATTAAAAACTTCCCTGAACAGGGCTGCCTTAAGATGTCTTCTAAATGTCAGGTAGTTATTCATCGCTTTGACATCTGATGGGAGGGCGTTCCACAGGGCGGGCGCCACTACCGAGAAGGCCTACCCTGTAGCTTTGCTTCTTGCAATGAGGGAACCACCAGAAGGCCCTCGGCGCTGGACCTCAGCGTCCGGGCAGAACGATGGGGGTGGAGACGCTCCTTCAGGTATACTGGGCCGAGGCCGTTTAGGGCTTTAAAGGTCAACACCAGCACTTTGAACTGTGCTCGGAAACATACTGGGAGCCAATGTAGGTCTTTCAAGACCGGTGTTATGTGGTCTCGGTGGCCACACGTTCTTGTATGAATGTGTAGGATGAAAAGAAGAATCAGCTTGATCTTTAGGAATTAAGTAGAAGAATCCAATAACCTTTTAGAATAAAAGAGAGCATCGAATACAGCAGTGCGCAATGCAGGGGAAACAATGGAAGAGGCAGCCAGAATGGAAATGTCTTTGGGTAACTCACATTGCCTTGCTGAAGGCAGTGGAGTTGCAGTTACCAAACTGCTAATCTGTTCTGCAGGCTCCCACTCCCCCCCCCCTTTTAAATCAGATGTTGGCATTATCTGCCACTAATTGCTTTTTCATTTCCGCTTGTAATTATTCCATTGGCTGTTTGTGGTGAGAAGCTGAAAATGAAGCAGATCACTGAGAAAGAATTAATTGTTAATGAATAATCAGCAGTAGGAAGCCAATTTCATTATCTTCAAAGAGGTAGCCAGAGATTAACTGGGGTTTCTTTAACTTGTGTGGTGTGTTGTGTGTGTGTGTGTGTGTGTGTGTGTGTGTACATGCCACAACTGTAAAGTAACCACCAAATAATCACACCCTCCAACTTCATCAATTATTTTCTATTATGTGTACTGATAACCATTCCCCCCCCCTCTCTTTTGGCTTTGTTGTTTAATCTTAACAGTAGAATTCATGCTGCGGCGTGCTAATTGGAAGGTGTTACATTCAGTGGGGCTTTAGGCCTAATTATTAGAGCATCTCTGTCATTAGCATACGATCCTATGAAGGTTGCATGGTGGGAGTTATTAAAGTTGCCATGATACAATTTGGTCCCGGTGAATGGACTTGGGATAGCATCCAAGGTGTGGCTAAAACATAACAGACTACATGTTACTACTCTTGAAGCTACACAGCCAATGCACACATATGTGTGTCTGCAGCCAGTTAGTAATCCATCGAGAAATAAATCTTTTCAAATCAATTTATTGAAAATGAATATGATTCTTGGGAATTTAAACAGCGAAAGAGAAAGGAACAAAATATAACCAAGCTGACTTATGCTATGAAACGGGAAGCCTCAGAAAACCAACATCTGTCTCATTGTTATTGCAAGGATTCTGCATCCGGAGGCGATTCTTGTGGCTCAATTTTTACTTCTCCTCTGACACTGAAATTTTGTCCAGCCAGCTGGGACACCAAAGAGCAGCACAAAAGGTTCCTTCAGATGAATTCAAGGAACGGTGCGGTCTCTGTATGAAAACAGTAAGGCCAATGAAATTTACCAGCAGGAGTGGATGTGTTTTCATAGGCTGCAATGGATGTTTCCCCAACCCCATATGAGGCAAAGACATACAGTTATACCTCTTGTTACGTTGGGTTCAGGTTACGTCTTTCAGGTTGGGTCCCGCAGTGACCCAGAAGTACTGGAAAGGGTTACTTCCAGGTTTCGCCACTCGCGCATGCGCAAACGCTCAAAAGGACATCACGTGCATGTGCAGAAACGGCGAATCGCAGCCCGCGCATGCGCAGACACGTGTTGCATTCTGCTCATGTTGCGAACGGGGCTCCAGAATGGATCCCATTCGCAACCAGAGGTACCACTGTAATGAGTAAGACCAGCAACAAAAATATTGCTTTCTGGTAAGTTGTTATAGCCACTCCATTCTGCTCCTTCCGTTATGCATTTTCACACAACAGTCAGTCAGTCAATAGTTTTGTCCACTGAGCATGCTGTGGGAAGTTTTGAAGGTTTTCCCTCCTTATAGCCACCCCTACCCCCCAAATTTCCTCTGCGGTTCTGAAAAGTCTTGGGATTCCCCCACACCCCATCTTATGTGTGGGTACTGCCACTTCGGCTTCATATGATATGTATAGCTCAGTTGGCCGAGCACGGCTCTCTTAATCTCAAGGTCATGGGTTCAAACCCCATGTTGGGTGAAAGATCCCTGCATTGCGGGGGGTTGGGGGTTGGACTAGATGACCCTCATGGTCTCTTCCAGTTCTATATTTCTATGATTCTAACCTCAACAATGCAGGGATATCATTTTCCTGTTGGGTAGGCTAGAGCTTTTGAAACATTTCGTTCTTCACTGAAACCCTAGCAACACCTTGAAAGTTCATGAGCTTGTTATGTGACATTCAGCAATGAGTCTTGGGGGAACAGCCAGAACTGTGTAATACGATGCACCTGCAGCAAAGACAAGTTGGCTTGGGAGGCAATGAAGAAGCTCTGTGCAGTTGGGACTGGGCCCACGGGGCTATGAAACATGCAGTTCACAGTTAACCCAATGGCATAACATGGGGGTTGTGTGCACAGGGGTTGATGCCCCAGGTGCAAAATTGTTAGGGGGTGCAAAATTGCAACACCCAATGCAGCCTCAATACAGCTCTGTGCTTCCATTGCTGGGCTCTGTTGAAAATGGCTTCCCCATGCAAACCAGGCAGTGACCTCTCCAGACAACAGAACGATTCTTCTTTTATTAGCTCTGCAGTAGCAATCTCCTAGGTGATGCAGATGGGGTTAGGCAGTAGAATGCGCATGTGTACTCCATCTGTTTCCCTTCCTCCCACCCTATCCCCACCTCTGCACAGCCCTGGGCACTGGCAACACACGCTATGCCACTGTTGTTGTTTAGTCGTGACTCTTCGTGACCCCATGGACCAGAGCACGCCAGGCATGCCTGTCTTCCACTGCCTCCCGCAATTTGGTCAAGCTCATGCTGGTAGCTTTGATAACACTGTCCAACCATCTTGTCCTCTGTCGTCCCCTTCTCCTTGTGCCCTCAATCTTTCCCAACATCAGGGTCTTTTCCAGGAAGTCTTCTCTTCTCATGAGGTGGCCAAAGTATTGGAGCCTCAGCTTCAGGATCTGTCCTTCCAGTGAGCACTCAGGGCTGATTTCCTTAAGAATGGATAGCTTTGATCTTCTTGCAGTCCATGGGACTCTCAAGATTCTCCTCCAGTACCATAATTCAAAGGCATAAATTCTTCGGCAATCAGCCTTCTTTACATTGTCCCCCTCTCACAGTACATCACTACTGGGAAAACCATAGTTAACCCCAAAAGGCTGACACCAGTGAGGATCACCATGATGGCCATGGGCGCCACTTTCTTTTCAGAGTTTTGTTTTGTTTTCAAGGGGGGGGGGGAGCTAGGCTCCTATGCAGCAACATGGAATTGTGAATTCTTCCTCAAGATTATCCTGCATGACCTTAGGAAGCCACTGGCAGAAATTGTTTGACTTGATTTAACATCTGTTTGTCACTGTTCTAACTATCAAGTGGAGCAGCTTGCAACAATAAAAGGATTAACAAATAAAAGCAACCCTTCCTAGCAGAGATGAAATATTCAGGAAAAGTACAATATTCAGGGTATGCACACTTCCCTCCAGTCTCTGACCTGGGCGGAAAGATTCCACCAACAGGTTCTCACCCTGGGGGAGAAATTTTACTCTGTTCTTGTTTAAAACCAAACCTACTTAATTTTCACCTTCCAAAATCATATGTTAACCAAAACAGTCATCTTTCGAAACACATGTGTCTCCAAATTTTGCAGTGCAACCCTCCAGTCAAGTAATGCATAGAAAAAAAACATATTCTAGGGTAAAACATGCATACAGTGAAAATAACATACAAAAGTCCATTATATTAGGGGAAACTTGGTTTGCGATAATGTGCCCATTATGAGAAAATCACACTAAAAATTTGATTAATTGTCATTAGGACTTTAAAAAGAAATAAATCACAGACTGATGTGGAAATGTGGAAAACTGCTGTTTTCAATGGGGAAAAATTACCCTTATGAAGCATTTGTAGCCAAATAAGTAATATGCTTATTTTTTAAATTTCCTCACAAAAAGTACCCCAAAATACTAGAGGGCATTGGAGTTCAGTGAATCGCACAGTGTATGGGTATGTATGCACATACCACCTCCCCAATCTTAATTTTTCATATAAATCTTACTTATTTAGAATTGCCACATTGGAATACCTGATTTTCAACGAGTGACACAGTCCTCCCCCAGAACAGCTTCGGGAGAGCTATTAGAATACTGTCACGAAAACGAAAAACCCACTCAACATAATTCCATTTGGCAATAAGGATTTTACATCGGCTCCTCTTGATGCAAAAGGAATTCAATAATGGAAAATGTGTAGTCATAATTTTGCATTTATTTATAGGCTCTTTAATTCCAAAACAAATTTTCAGCGTAGCATACATAATTCTGTCTGGTTTTAGGGGTTTTTCATTAAACTATAAGTGAATTGCCCTTCTGGCTGCAAATCTGTTTTGCTTTGCGTTCCTTTCCTCCCCACTTACTCTTATTCCATCTTAAATTCCACAAGGATTCCATAGATTTCATTTAAGCAGGGCCAAACGGCACCAAACACATCTGCCCTAGAGAAGTTTGCCTCTCTTAACATGCAACCCATTGCTAGTGCTCCTTTTTTGCCCCCCATTCAATTTGGACGAATTCCAAATTGCCATTTATTCCAGTAGAAGCACTACTAATTACACAAAGCATCTTAATAAAGAATGGAAACAAGATTTAAAACACACACACACACACACACACACACACACACACACACTGATGCTCTAATGTGAAGTGACTTTCAGTGTAAAAAAGGGGGCTTCTGTAACTTTATATACGTCTTTAGAAAACTGGGCATCCTCCCCCCCCTCTCCTACAACAAAGCAAGAATGGCTCAGGATAGAGAAGAAGTAAAACATAATAGATATAGATACACAGTTTATGTTCTGTATCACTGTGTACGTTGCTGTGTTCCTACCTGCCAAGTTATGATTTTTCATCACAGCAGGGGTAGGCAAACTAAGACCTGGGGGCTGGATCCGGCCCAATCGCTTACTAAATCTGGCCCGCAGATGGTCCAGGAATCAGTGTGTTTTTAAATGAGTAGAATGTGTGCTTTTATTGAAAATGCATCTCTGGGTTATTTGTGGGGCATAGGAATTTGTTCTCCCCCCCAAAAAAATATAGTCCGGCCCCCCAAAAGGTCTGAGGGACAGTGGACCGGCCCCCTGCTGAAAAAGTTTGCTGGTCCCTGGTCTAGAGCCCTGGGCAGCAGCTAGATGTGCAAGAGCAGGGTTTGCCAAAGCGGTGCCCGTGGGTGCCAGTGTGCCTGCCTGTAACCTACCAGCTGAATCCCGGCATCTCCAGGTCAGGTTGGGAAAGATTCCTTTTTGAAATCCTGGAGAGCCACTTCCTATCACTGTAGACAATATTTAACTAGATGGGCCAATAGTCTGATTCAGCATAAGGCAGCTTCCTATGTTTCTATGATGCCTCCAATAGATCTTAGTAAATATCGAATTTAGTAAATATCTACTGGAAAACTTAGATAAAACTTCCAGGGCAGGCTAATTTGTGGGCGGGCACTAGACCACATAAGTGAACTGGCAAATTGCAGGCCAGATTGCCTGCCTGCTGGCAATTTGGCCAATGGTGGCAGAACTTTGGGGGTGTTCCCTAGGGCACGGGATCAACTGGCCAATGGTGGCACTTGGCCCCACGCCCAGGGCCAGGTGGCACTTGGCCCCACGCCCAGGGCCTGCCAAGCCATCATTCAGCATCTTTTTCCTTGCTGGTTCTCCCACCTCAATCTGTTAGTGGTTTTGTTGATGGTACAACCTTGCTATGGACTATTGTTGGCCGTCAGATTCGGGGCTGGGCAGGAATTTTTCCCACTTGGCAAATTGACACCAGTCATTTGGTTTTCACCTACCTCCTAGCAATCGTCACAACTTTGTAAGGTGGATAGGCATTGAGTAAGCATAGATCTTGGATTGATGGGAGGTTGTAGCCTCCGCCTACCCCTCCATGGGGAAGGGTAACCTGTTAAAAGGATTCGGGAGGAGTGGCTCCTCTCTGAAGCTCAGATGACCACTACTCCAACAGAGACCACTTGGGGGACTCCCCGATTTGACGTAGGTTATAGGGCATCCATCCCAGTCGTGTTTAACCTTAGAGGCACTGCTGGAGTGGAATACGTGATTGCTTACCTCAGTGCCTATGGCCAAAACCTTCACTTCTGTAACCAATAAAGTTGCGGCCTTATTTGATCCCATAAAACTAAAATACGGTGGTTTTTTCTACTTATCTAACCACTAGGGGACCGGGTGGTCACAGGGCCTTGACAGACAAATCAGGAATGTTTCTGGACAAATCATCTTTGGCTCATTATCAGTTCTTTTTGAAGAAACTAATTTAGTTGTGGATAAATGTTTAGGAACTGGAACATGAACTAATGAAGACTTGAAATTATGCTTCAGAAAAATATGCATGAGCCAACTTTCCTGCAGCTTTGGTGTATTGAGAGCACAAATGGGTGGAAGTTAGCCAAATTTTGGCTAAACGTTAAGAGAAATGCTATGGAAAGACAAGACAAGTGACTGGTTTTTTTCTTTGTTTGCTTTGGGTTTCAACCCCCATAAAGCATGCATTGACTTAGGCTGCAAATGTACCTGCTCAAATCTGAGGGTTAGGCTTCTTCTCTCTTAGAGTACATTTCTCCTGTCTCTCCTTTATAGCAAAATGTGAGTAAGTCTAGTGCAGCCGTCACCATCCTAGTCCCCTCTGGATGTTCTGTAATACAGCTCCCATTGGCCCCAGTTGGCATGACTATATCATGCTGGAGCTGCTGCCCAAAATATCTGGTTGGCAAAGGCTGGTCTTGGGTGGATCTACACTGATCTTATAGAACATTATAGAACTCGTGCAAATAGGGGAATCAAAGCATGTGGGGAAAGAGAGGGAGAGGGGGAGAGAGAGGCTTTCTTTCTTTCTTTTCACATTTCCACTCTAGCAACCTTTTGTTAAGCTTCCTTTGAAATGTCATAGGAGAAAAAACACACCTGAGGTTGCATCCACACCATATGTTTAAAGCATATTTATACCGCTTTAACAGTCATGGCTTCTCAGGAACTGTAGTTTATCCCTGACAAAGCTACCACTCCCAGCAACATCGACAAATATAGTTGCCAGGATTCTTTGGAGGGTGAGCAACGTGCTTTAAATGTATGATGTTGATGGGCTTGATGGCTGCTTCCTTTTTTCAGCATCTGTTGGAATGTGAGAAGCTATTCTGTGAAGCTATTCTATCAGCTTAGTGCATCAATTGCTGTTGCCTGGTCATCTCAGGCAATTGGCTCTGTGTTTCTTAGAGAGGGCCTTATTATGGTACCCGTCATTTAAGAATCATTTTTGGTGCACACTAGCAATACAAAATAGTTATTTGCATGCCGTTTGAATGGATGCCCAGCAGCCCAAATAAGCCCAGCTTCTTATTACATTGTTTTCCTGAATGTAAATTAAAGACAAATGATGTTGCAGAAGTCATAGCAGTATCTTTATTATTAGTATTGGAAATCATTTTGTTTTTTAAATAGTGTTTCCTGGATCACATTTTTATTTTCAAAGACTGCTGATCCTTTTTTTTAACCACCTCCTGATTCAAAGGGCTCGCAGGGGTGTTTTGTTGGGTGGGGTGGTGGGGGTGCACAAAGGTATCTTATTAAATAATGTCACAAACATGAAGTTCATTATTATGCAAATGCCATCCTCAGAACAGATTTGTTAATTGCAGCACATTTGCATAATTAATGAACTCTCCGATGAATAATGCCTTTGCAGATTTGTGCAGCATTGTTTTAAAATAAATTATAAAATACATGTCAAATGAAGAGTGCCTTTTAGAATCCCATAGCATTGTTGGAAAATTAATTACCAAATGCTTGTCACATTAAAATGAGTTTGTAGTTTTTATACTGTTAGTCTAAAATTAATCACAAAATGAAATGTCAGTAGATTAAAGTAAACAACTTTGTTTCTTAAAAAGAGAGAGAGAGGAAAAAACTATATTTAAACTTTGAATGCTCTGTTGGTTATACCGATTCCAGTTTATATTCCATTATGTTAATTTAGCTGCCTTGATAGCTGTTAACATATTAATATGTTAGGATATGAATTTGATTTAATTTTATCATATTGGACTTCTAATCTTTAATAATGATAATGATGAATGTAGTACATGAAAGAGAATTATCAGAGAAATGCCATGATATATTAGGTGCAAAGTCAATGCAGAAATGCTGACCAGATAGCAAAGATTCCTTTATGCAGATCTGAGTACTTCTCTGCATTTTTCAGGACGCCATGAGCCTTCTTCCAATTACGGTTCCCTGAACTACATAGCAACTTGCTCCTAAATTCACTAGTGTATGAGGTCTCAGAAACTCCTTCTCATGTATGGGATAGTGTGGGATGATACTGATTATTTGGATCCATTCCATTCAGGTTTTGGCCTGGGTACGGGACAAAAGCAGCCTTGGTCACCCTGGCAGATGATTTATGCTGGGGAATAGAGTGGGCCTCTCTTGGTCCTCCATGTCCTTTCAGTAGCTTCCAATACTATAGAATCCTTCTAGTTCACTGGCTCTGAGTAAGCCTGCTGGGCTCAGTGTTGCAGTGGCTCCAGTCATTTTTGGAAGGATGTACTCTGTTGGTGATACATGGGGAGTTCTTCTCCAACTCTGAGCCATTTGTTTTTGGGATGGATGCTCTAACATTTACGTGAAACTACTGGAGGAAGGCAGCTGGGGGTCTGGGCTAAAGTACCATCAGTATGCAGAAAGTTGTGTGTCATCAATATGCTCCACTTCTCATTTCCATTTACGAATCCTGGAGAGGTTGTGGAACTCCTGAACAGGTAGTTTGGGGATGGATGAGGATGAACAAGGTGAAATTTACTCCAGATAAAATTCTGGTTTAAGGAAACCATGTAGCCTGAATGGCTGCTAACCAGCTATGTTCTTCTTGTTTGGCGATCACTTGTAGCCAAGTAAGATTGTCTTCCATGAACTCTGTCTTAACAGTGAGTCCGTGACTGTGGAGGCCAATTCTGGATCCACAAGTCCTTCCACAGTGGGGATATTGGTTTCCAGGCAGGAGTTGATCACGGTGAGGGTTTGCCAAATGTGCCTTCCTCTTAGCACATTTCTCCCTTTCATCCTGAGTTCGAGCATCTTCAAAGCCCAAGACACCTTTGGTAGAGGCTGTTCTCCAATTGGAGCACTCGCAGGCCAGTGTTTTCCAGTTGTCAGTGTTTTTCTAGATTTGCCTTGAGAGAGTCTTTAAACCTCTTTGTCGACCACCAGCACTACACTTTTCATTTTAAAGTTCGGAATAGAGTAGTTGCCTTGGAAGACAATAGTCAGGAGTCTGCACAACATGACCAGTTCAACGAAGTTGATGTTGAAGAATCATTACTTCAGCACTGGTGATCTTTGCTTCTTCCAGAAGTTTTGGGATGGATGAAGATGAACAAGATGAAACTTAATCCAGATGAGATTCTGGATCAAGGAAACTATGTAGCCTGAATGGCTACTAACCAGCTATTTTCTATCTCAGCTGCTGCAGGCAGGATGTGTGGAAACCATTGTTGCTGCTATAATATTTATACCCTGCCCATTTGGTTGGGTTGCCCCAGCCACTCTGGGAGGCTTCCAACACATGTAAAAACATAATAAAACAAGAAATTTAAAAAACCCACTTCCCCATAGAAGGGGAAACTGCTGTTATGTTTAGGTCTCGCTTGTGGGCTTCGCATAGGCATCAGAGCAAGATGCTGGTCTAAGATTGGCTGCTGGCTTCTCCCTGAAGGCTCTTTTTAAATCCTTATAAATGGATGTGCTTGATCTGTTCTAGATAAGGTTGAACTCCTCCTGAAGTTTGCAGCTTGAGAGTCCTCACGGATTCAGCACTCTCTGTGAAAGCAGGAGATACTTTTGACCCCTTTCCTATTTTCTTTCTAGCGGACCTTAAATGCATTTACTTTTCAACCCACTTTTGGCCAGATAAGTTGGTGTGGCTCAAAACCAGCCCCAAGTGGGGCTCAGAATGAGTGAGATGCCCTTTAGATGTGGGGAGGAGGAAGTCACTGTGGCGATCACACAGGGTCCCTGGACATTTGACGGTCTATTGATCCCTGTGCCATCACTGTACCTGCTTCCCCGAAGCCACCAACCCGTTACTCTCGGGTACACACTGAGTCCAGACAGTTGTTAAAATTAAATCAAATAAACACGTTTATTTTTTAAGCATTAACAAGTATGGTTTCTCAGTTGATTTTCTTGTCGGTTTCTTATCCTTAGTTTCTTTACCGGCCTATACCTTCCTAATACCTTCTGACTGATTCTCTCACATCAGACTAGCCCAACCCACAGACTTACCCTCCCTCTCTCTCTCTACTCTAACTCCAGACTGACTTCTTAACAACTCTAACTCTAACTCCTCCCCTTGGGTTCCTATAGGTTGGTCATTTTACAATTAGTTAACCCTTTCCTTATGAACCCAGTATGATGTCACACACTTAGGAGGGCAAACGCCACAGTCACGTTTTTGAGCCCCCATCCCCATTTCAAATACTCCAGTTCTAGTGCTGATCTACTTGCAGAGCAAAGCGGTGGTTCTGTTTACCTGTAACAATAGAGGGAAAATGAAGGAAATCTGTTCTATCTGTGAAGTTTTTTATTTTCTTTCTCATGGACAATGAAGCAGTCCTTGAGATGATTGTAAATAACTGCAATCATTTTCTTGACTTCTTTCAGTGAAAGTGGCTCCTTCAAGGGAAAAAAAAATCCCAGTACAAATAATTTCAAACTGCATTAATGCAATAATGCTTGCGCTTCCCTTAAAGCCTTGCGAATAAAATATCAGATTTATTGATGGCTGGAAAAAACCCCATTCAGTGTTTTCAGGATTAGAGATTTATGACCTAAAGCACTTGGTTGTAAATCCCTACAATGAAAACAGATCTTACTGCATCTCCTCCATAAATTGCTACAAACCCATTCACCCATTCACACAATGCCTTTATGGAATTCAAGCTACAAGCATGCCAGCCATGTAGAGACTCAAAACTTATAGGTATGTGGCCCCCTTCTCAGTCCTGTTCAAACAATGGGAGTGATAAGACCAAAATTAAGCACTTCCATATCTAATCAATATCAACGAGAGGATGGAATGTGTGTTGAACACTTCAGTGAAATCCGTGGGATCTTAACATTATTAACATTCACTAGAGTGTGTCCAATATATTCGGATGGAAACAATCTAACAGAGTAAACCAGGACGAACTGCAGGTTATATGCCCTCTGGTGGGCTGCCTCCTCTCTCCTCACAAATTTACCTGGCTGTAGTGGTGGACACGGGTGGCGCTGTGGTCTAAACTACTGAGCCTCTTGGGCTTGCCGATCAGAAGGTCAGCGGTTTGAATCCGTTCAACGGTGGTGAGCTCCCGTTGCTCTGTCCCAGGTTCTGCCAACCTAGCAGTTCGAAAGCACACCAGTGCATGTAGATAAATAGGTACAGCTGCGGCAGGAAGGTAAAAGGTGTTTCCGTGTGCTCTGGTTTCCATTACAGTGTTCTGTTGCGCCAGAAGTGGTTTAGTCATGCTGGCCACATGACCCGGGAAGCTGTCTGTGGACAAACTCCGGCTCCCTTGGCCTGAAAAACGAGATGACTGTACTTAACCGTCCAGGTGTCCTTTACCTTTTACCTTTACCTAGCAGTGGGCAGGAGCGAAACACCAAGCAGGGTTGTATCCAGTGATGAGCATCTAAGTCTAGCTGCCATTTCCCAGAATGCTCTGGAGCAATGATACACTGGGGCTTGAGGAATATTCAACTGGCAGGAAAACCAAGTTGTCCAGAGTGCTTGACTGGAGTCCAAAAAGCAAAAGAGGGGAAAGGGAGGGGATGTTTCAGCAATGGAACCTGGCTGAATTACTGTCCTCCAGTCTCCTGATCATCCTGGGTGTTTTATAAGCAAAATGTTATGTGAATGCATTTTGAAGCCATTCTAATACTCATCATATAGTGCACTCCATTCCTTCCAAGATCCGCTCCATATTTACTCCCCTGCCATGTACCCCCACCATTATTATAGCTTAATTCATTAGACTTAAGCCTATTGGGTGAAATGCCCACCATTATTATAGCTTAATTCATTAGACTTAAGCCTATTGGGTGAAATGCGTCCCCGATGAATTCTAGTGAAATTACGGCAGTTCCATCAGGGTTTAAGTGGCCCCACGAGCTCGATAGGTTTGGAAGCTAATGAACACTATACAGAATGTTAGAATAAAGTAAAGAAGAATCAAATCTGATTGCAACAGACCACTCTGAAACAAAGACAGAGGGAGAGGATCGTCCGTGCCCAGATTTTCAGTCTGAAAACTGCCTGCGTGCAGTAATATTCTAAATTTAATTAGTTGCGGCAACAATGTAAACTATTGGAAGCCCAGATTTTTGCTTGGGGTGCTTGTTAACACAAAAAAGATCAAACTTCTACATGGAAAAAGCATTACTTTGGCAGGCACCCCCCCCCCCTTTTGCTTTGGAAATCCAATGAACCTTGGCTTTTATAGGAACAGAACATTTCAGATAACTGTGGCATTTCTTAGTGCTGCCCTGCAGTTATTAATTTATTTTTTTCTTTGTAAAAGGAGTCTTTTTGTTATTAAAATCCTATAAAAACAACTGATCTAGTTATATAAACAGAGTCCAGACATTAGAAAGTAGTAAAAAACCCCCACAAAAACCCCCACTGTATGGATCAAAATCAAATAAAGTTGCCTTTGGAAAGTCATACATAACAATGTCAAGTATAAAAGGCTTACAGAGGACTTATTCTATAGTAATCTCCAATTTATAATCACTTAAGTTTCTTTTGGATTAGATCATGTCCATTTCATTAACCTGCAGTAAGGGTGTTGCCCCGCCCTCCCCTTTCTTGCAATTTAATCTACTCTAGCCTGATTTTCAAAGATTAACCTTAGATTGAAATTCTTGAGGGCCTCACCACAATATTCAGCCTCACAATGAAGAGCAAAGGCTAAACAATAGCTCAATTCCAGTTCTGTTAATTAAAAAGCACAGATCAATATATATATTTAATAAAGACTCTCCTCCCTGCAAGAGAGGGGAGTGGTTGTGGGCGGGAGCCCGGACTCCGCCCTGGCAGGGGCCTTAGCCCCTGCCCCTCCTTATCTTCTCCTCCCCCTCAGTCCTCGTCGTCCTGCAGCGAGTCACCCACCCTCCACTCCCATTTAGCTCAGGGTCTAGGTTTTTGGCCTTGCTATGGACCTTAGGTTGGTTGCCCCAGTTGTCTGGGGGGCCTGGTAGGAATTTTTCCATTTGGCATTAGGCTTTTTGGTTTTTTCGCCTACCTCATAGCAATCGTCACAACTTTTGTGGTATTGGTGGGTAGGTTAGGCATTGGATTCATGTGTTGTGCTGTGTCAAGGGCTAGGTGTGGCCATCGCCTATGCTATCTACCGTGGGTTATTCCATTAAAGGAATCTGGCAGTCGTGTATTCCGTCCGATGCCTGCTTGGCGGGAGGCCATGGCACGACCCTCGGTGACATCAGGGGGTGAGCCTATAGTTGGATGAGCATCAACAGGCTCCACCTACTGTTGAATAAACCCACCACCTATAGTCATCCAATGCCTAAGCCAATACCTTTTCACTGCTGTAATCAATAAAGTTGTGGCCTTTTCTTGCCCATTAACCTTATACCACGTGTCCATGTGTATTTATTTCACTTAGCGGGGTCGGGGCCCTCGATCCACAACGTGCTCTCTGGCAGTGTACAAGCATGTTACCTACACCTAGGTACACCTACACTGCCATAAATCACCCTGATATTTTATGAAAGGGTGGTATGGAGAAGGGCAGGATGTAGACTTAAAGGAAGCAGATTTCACACTCCTCAACCATCATTCAGTAGTGGAAAGAGGCCCCTTGCTGCTAAAGGAATGCCCTCCAACATTTTCCTGATGAAAATAGAGATGTCCTATTCCATGATGATGATGGTGGTGATGATTTTATTATTCATTCCCCCTCCCATCTGATTGGGTTGCCCCAGGTACTCTTGGTGGTTTCCAACATATATAAAAACATAATAAAACATTAAGCTTTAAAACTTCCCTATACAAGGCTGCCTTCAGAAGGCATACCCTCCAACATTTCTCCAATGAAAACAGGGACATCCTAAGGAACAATGGGACATTATGGGATCAAATCAGAAACCGGGGCGGCTTCTGTAAATCCAAGACTGTCCCTGGAAAACAAAGGGCACTTGGAGGGTCCGTAAAGGGGGAGTGGGGGTACGAGGAGGAAGTGTGTCAAATGGACCAATTTCACTTTCCTCCTTTAGTGGCACTGCATGTAGCTCTGTGATACTCAGTGATGGCTGGTGCCTATTAGGACTGGTAGCGTGGAAGGCAGGAAGACCAACAGTAGGTGGAGCCAGAGCCAAGGACAGGCAGAGCCAACTGCTTCTAGTTTGGTCCCCACCCTGTCAAGTTCTGCATTGGCAACACTGAGACTAAGGAGAAGGGGAGCTGGAAGGTGGTGACACCTGCTGGATTGGCTGTAAGGAGCCAGGTAGGTGGGTGCTGTCTGAGGGCAGAATGAGGTTGGTGGGGCTGTTCCCAATTGAACCAGCCTCCACTGGAGATGATGATGATTAATATTATTATCATATAACAAATTTAACGAAGAAAAGGGGGGGGGGAGAGAGAGAGAGAGAGAGAGAGAGAGAGAGAATCAATCCATCAGCTCACATTAAGGATACTATAACCATCAATACATGCATCTTAATTTAAACATGGGACGCGGGTGGCACTGTGGGTTAAACCACAGAGCCTAGGACTTGCCAATCAGAAGGTCGGCGGTTCGAATCCCCGCAACGGGGTGAGCTCCCGTTGCTCGGTCCCAGCTCCTGCCCACCTAGCAGTTCGAAAGCACGTCAAAGTGCAAGTAGATAAATAGGTACCACTCCGGGGGGGGGGGAGGTAAATGGCTGCTGTGTGTGTGCTGCTCTGGTTCGCCAGAAGCGGCTTAGTCATACTGGCTACATGACCCGGAAGCTGTACACCGGCTCCCTCGGCCAATAAAGTGAGATGAGCGCCGCAACCCCAGAGTTGGCCACGACTGGACCTAATGGTCAGGGGTCCCTTTATCTTTACCTTTAATTTAAACATATATATCAATATACGCTATCTCAATGTCCAGATGAGTAGCCACATGAAGCTGATGCAGAGGATCTGTGTTTATTAGGGCCGCCATACGCCTGGATTTTCCCGGACATTACTGGAATTTCAAAGATGGATTTGACGTCTGGGGGTGGCGCTTTATCCTGGATCTTAGACAAGTCAATTAAAAAAAATATGTGTTTTTTGGCATTTTTGTAAGAAGAAAAAAACCTCAAGAATTTTGGGGGGTTCTGGTTTTTACTTTTTGAAATATGACAACCCTAATGTTTATAGAGTAGTAAGCCTGGAATTTTATTCAGAATCATGGAAGAAAATGGGATATGAAAGAAAACAGAATACGCACATACGACTTAGAGAAGGGGCAAGTATTGTTTGAACTATCTTAACAATTCATAATGTGTGATATGTGTCTGGTCATTAGTATATTAAGGTACAAACAGAGTCACAAAGAACATTAGGAAATGGAGAAGTACCTATAGCCTGTATTTTTTTACATGACTGTTAAAACACAATCTGAAAGGATTATCCCTGCCTCGTTTAAGATACTGGTATTTTTTTCTTTTCATTCTTCAAGTTTTGAAGACAGACACTTCCTTTTAAAGAGCTTCCATTTCATGGGAGTATTTGGATTTCTAAGTATTTTGATCTAAAACAATAAAGAAAATATAAGCCTTTAAGCCTTCCCCAAGTATGATTGACGTTTGCTTTTCAATCCAACCTGCACTTTTACAATGTTAAGTCCCATATTACATTTTATAGAGAACCGATTGCATCGTTCTGGCCTGGAGAGCTTTATTAACTGAAATTGCTGTCTGCTAGAATAGTACAGCACCCAAATTTTCTGATTATAGCTCCTCTAGCTCTCAAAGAAAGGGGGTGTGCAAGAGGGAGGGATCCTTAAGCAGAATCAATTGCCTTCTCAAAATAGGATTTCTGGAGACATAGAATGTCTTGCTAAACTGTTTATTTTCCAATGTATGGGTTGAGCAGGTGAGAAGCAAATGTCTGTGAAGGAAGTGCTGACACCCTAAACTCCAGAAACCGGCTTCCTTCCGCCAACTGGAATCATCACAGCAATTTTCCCCAGAAAGCTCCAGACTTGTACGATGCAGATTCCAATGGCCTGAAGTAACTAACTGTCAGATTATTAAAAGCCATTTAAAAGACCATGAATGGCAAGTGAATGGTTGCACGTGCCTTAATTTGTATGCATGTTTCTGATAGGCTGGCAGTCATTTGTCCAACTCTACAAGGGCCCTCCTCTAATTGAAAACATCCTCTCTTTGTAGGGCTGCCCAGTCCATGCCTGGTGAAAAGATAAAGAAGGGAGAACATCTAAATTAGCATGTGCACCTTTCGTACCAATTTGTGCCTCCTTTTGCCCCTCCCCTTTTGGGATGATGCGTTACCTCTATTTTTTCATGTGTAGTGGCCACCCTAGTTCAAAGTCACAATATTAATTATTTTTTTTGCAGTGGAGAGCATCATTAAAGTAATTAAATTAAATGCAGATGGGGCACAGGACAGCACAAGAGCTGTAAAGTGCATTGTATCAATGAATCCTTTGTCTCTTTGTAACCCGGTGGGGTTGAAACAGCCTGGTCTTGTTCCTATCAGACTGACCCTGAAGCTCAGGTCAGTTTTAGCCAGACAGCTACACTTAAAGCTCATTGTTTCGGATGCCTTTAAATGAATTTTAATGAAAGAAGGCCGACTCGATGAAAAGACAGCATTCTTGAGCAGTGGCTGGAGAACAGGAGAACTATGAAACTCAACAGAGAAATGGCACACATGATAGTCTTACTAAGGATGGACCTACGTGTTACAAGCAACATGGGGGATACACACAAATAGAGGCATCCTGGGTCAAAATTCCCTCCATCTGTAATGAGCACCTGTTGTGATGTTGTGTATTTCTCAACACCTTGGGATATAGTGGAAGATTCAGGACTAAGTGCTTCTTCACAGAGTGTGTATGGAATTTGATCCCACAAGATGTATTGATGGCCACCAACGTGGATGGCTTTAGGAGAGGATTAGACAAATTCATGCAGGTACAGTGGTACCTTGGTTCTCAAACGCCTTGGTACTCAAACAAATTGGAACCCAAACACTGCAAAACCGAAAGTAAGTGTTCCAGTATGCAAACTTTTTTTGGAAGCTGAACGTGCTCCGTTTTGAGTGCTATGCTTCCAATTTGAGTGCCACACTTCCGTTTTGAGTGTTACGCTGAGGTCTGTTTGTTTTTGCTATTTATTTTATGTTTTTGTCACTTTTTGTTTTGTTTTTGTGACTGTGTGGAACTCAGTTCAGCTATTGATTGATTGATGGATGGATTGTGTGACTGCAGTACATTGCTTATTGCTTTCATTTTATGGATCAATGGTCTCGTTAGATAGTAAAATTCATGTTAAATTGCTGCTTTAGGGGTTGTTTTTAAAAGCCTGGAACAGATTAATCCATTCTGCATTATTTTCTATGGGAAAGCGTGCCTTGGTTTTGGAACGCTTTGGTTTTGGAACGGACTTCTGGAAGGGATTAAGTTTGAGAACCAAGGTACCACTGTATATCAGTGGCTACTAGTTATACCAGGTGGGGTCTGAAGGTTATGGAGAATCTTGTCCTCTCTTCCCAAAATCCGAAATTGTTATCCCTCCCCCAGCAAACACACAATAGCAGCAAGCAGATAAGATGGCTGTCTTTGCTCACCTAGGTACTACCCACAATTCCTCTTCTTCTTGACACATCTGATTGCCTGTCTCCTTCCATTCCCAAAACTGGGTTATAAATAAAGAAGTATAAACCTGTGTTTATGCACATGTACACACACACACACACACACACACAGCTTTTCTTCACCCGCAACTCAGTTCCGGCACTTCTCAGGTTGGTGCAATTGCCATTCTAAGAGAATGAAGAAATCGCTGAAGGTGAGTTCTGACACCTCTTTTTTCTAGAAAAATAGCACTGTTATATATTTCCATATCCCCAACAAATGTTGTCATCCAAATGGGGAGGGGAAGTTTGGTGTTGCTCTGCTATGCCCTCACCAGCGGAGCTGATGATAATCAGTCACTTATACCTTATTTTGCAGCTGATACCCTCTCCCTCCCCCAAATCCCCCTTCTGAAATTAATTGCAAAAGTTTCACAGATGTCTGCAGCAGTTGACCAGAACTCTTGGGTTATTGCTTGTCAGACTATTAATGGGTTTGGCTAACCATGACAGTCATTACTTTCCCCCTCCTGTGAGCTACTTTCTGTGTAATTTATGCATAGGTTTTGCCAAGATTTGACAACTTTCAGGGCATTAACATAAAATTAGACTTTCAAGCTGAACAATGGGTGGCATTACCAGCAGCAGGGGAAACCAATCAGGGAGAATTGATTTCTCTCTCTCCCTCCCTCTGTCTCTTTTTAACCCCCCCTTTTTGGTTTTTAGGATTGGGATTCTGTATGTGTGCATATATGTCCGTACATATAATTTATTTAGCATCCCCAAAGAATCCCCAACAGAATAGGTTGGAAAGGGATGAATGTTGAGGCCTCTCCTGAGACCTCTCTTTAGCATTGGAAGAGCACGTGTGTGCATTTGCGCACAAATGCGTTTGCGAAATATCTGTTCCACAAAACGGTTGCCAGCATCTTAAACAAACTTAGGGCAACAACAGCCTCCTCCTGATATCAAGCGCACAGGAGGGGAAGCATCTCAGGGCTTCTTTGAGGCCCCTTTTTTTTCTTTCTGCTGAGAAAAGAGTCTCTCCTTTAACACAGATTGCTCAGTGAATGCCATTACAGAATGCGATGTGTGTGTTAATAAGCTAGGACATCTGGTAACCAGCTTTTTTCTGATTCATTAACTGACTCTGCTTCGGTGGCCAGAGGCTATGCTAGGAAAAGCTGGAAGGCTTTTTGCTCCTCAGAAATGGGGCCTTGATATATGCCTCACTTCATTGACCCAAACATAGCCTTTTCAATCTCCTCTAATGTCTACACTATTAGTATTAAAATGTGAATACTGGGAGAAACGTGTGTGTGTGTACACGCAAACACACACATACAGAATTAAAGTTGTATTTTAAGATTCACTTCCCTCCCCCTTTTGGAATGGCTGGCAATATCTTGCTTGGGGTTCAAGCCCTGCTCATACGTATTTGAAATCATTCCACTTCGGCAAAATGACGTTGCCCATCTGAACCATGCTCAGACATCCCAAGTGTCCCTATTTTCCAGGGATGGCCCCAGGTTTACAGAAGCCGTCCCGCTTTCTGATTAGATCCCAGAATGTCCTGCTTTTCCTTAGGACGTCCCTATTTTCATCAGAGAAATGTTGGAGAGTATGGACTTATTTGACCTCTGAGCCAAAGAGATCAGTAACAATACAACCTTTAGAAGACATCTGAAGGCAGCCCTGTATAGGGTTTTAAAAATAAAAAATAAGTTTTGTGGTTATATATGTTGGAAGCTGCCCAGATTGTTGGGGCAACTTAGTCAGATGGGTGGGGAATGAATATTATTATTATTATTATTATTATTATTATTATTATTATTATTATTTAGGGCGTCCCTATTTTCCTCAGCGAAATGTTAGAGGGTATGCATGCTGATACCCTTTGGACCATAGGAGCCAACTCCTGTGGTCCAAAGCTTGAGGTCCATTCAGCCCCCTCAAAATAAAATATTTGAGGGGGCCAGCCCCCCACGTTACTAAGCATTGCCATTCAAATGGTGTGTGTGCTATGCATCTTGTGATCGATTATGCAGGGTGGGGCTTACCTGTTCCCCCCACAAATATTTTATTCAAGTTGCACCCCTGCTTTGGACCAGCATTCCAAATAAGGGACTTAAAATACTTCCAGGTAAGGAAATTAGATCTTCATCTTTGGGACATAGCAGAATGCCTTAATGTGTACCCAATGAAGAAAAATTACCCCCCCCCCTCCAAATTCTCTGAGCAATATAATAACTCAGTTTGAATTTGAGAAATGAAAGCACCTCAACCCCTCTCCCCCGGTGCCCTTTTCCGCCCTTGAACGCATGCAGACGGATTCCAAATGCTCCAGAGACGATGATTGAGCAAAAGAAATCTGACTTGATGGTACATGTTGAGGGATGAAATGGACAATGAAGTTTCCATATGTTCTTTTTGCACAGTAATTAGAAACTGTCACACACCGTTTCATTTTTAAGTTTCCCCAGGCTTATTTGCATGGATGAGGCTTCCCTTGGAGCAAAATCGCAAGCATCAGACTGGCACCCCGTTAAAAATCTGAGGCCCCGACACGTGGGCCTCTTCCACTGCATGGGCAAGAAGCCGGCGGCAGGTACCGCAAGAGCCCTGAGCACTGCTCAGCAGTAGCCAGATGCAGACAGGCTTTGTCCCTTTTCTAGGACGATATTCTTCTTGTCTACAATAAAATAAGATATGGCAACTATTGCACTAGGCATCTGGGTATCTTCAGAGCTAGCCCTGCTGAGCATAGACCTATTGAAATTAATGAACCTGTTAGTTACGTCCGTTCATTTCAATGGATCTACTCTGAGTAAAGGTAAAGGACCCCTGGATGGCTAAGTCCAGTCAAAGGTGACTATGGGGTTGCGGCGTTCATCTCGCTTTCAGGCCAAGGTAGCCACCGTTTGTCCACAGATAGCTTTCCAGGTCACGTGGCTAGCATGACTAAACTGCTTCTGGCACACAGAACACCGTGACAGAAGCCAGAGCGCACAGAAATGCCGTTTACCTTCCCGCCACAGCGGTACCTATTTATCTACTTGCACTGGCATGCTTTCGAACTGCTAGGTTGGCAGGAGCTGGGACCGAGCAATGGGAGCTCACTCCGTCGCGGGGATTTGAACTGCCGACCTTCCGACCAGCAAGCCCAAGAGGCTTAGTGGTTTAGACCACAGCACCACTCATGTCCCTGTCTAAATGGGTCTAAATGGGATCTGGTCTACTTAGGTGACCATGGGTCCTACTTTATATATTTATTTTAGAACATTTATAAAGCATTTTTTAAAAACCCCAGCTGTAAATGGCATGCACCAAAATAACTGTAACCAATATAACTAAAAGAAAAATATGACATAAAAACAGTAGTACAAAACTATGCAAAAGCAGGGTCTGGTCTTACGCGTTAAGGAAAGCAACGACAAAATGATATGTCTTTAGAAATAGTCCTTTATTTGAAGGACCATCCGGTTTAAAGCTAAAGAACCATAAGAAGGGAGACCAGGAACAACAGACAATGCAGGCACACAGGTCACCTGATGACCGCCCTCCCTCAGATGGTGGGATATGTTGTATACAGTGGTACCTCAGGTTACATACGCTTCAGGTTACAGACTCCACTAACCCAGAAATAGTGCTTCAGGTTAAGAACTTTGCTTCCGGATGAGAACAGAAATCGTACTCCGGCGGTGCGGCGGCAGCAGGAGGCCCCATAAGCTAAAGTGGTGCTTCAGGTTAAGAACAGTTTCAGGTTAAGAACGGACCTCCGGAACGAATTAAGTACTTAACCCGAGGTACCACTGTACAGGATTCTCCCCCCCCCCCAAAAAAATGTTTCTATACCCAGGTATGTGTGCTGTGTCCCACTGGTGTAGTGGTGGCTCTCATTCTTTTTCTGATAAGAAATGTTCTGTGGAGAGGGCAAAAAATGGGGGGGGGTCAAAGAGGGGTGGGGCGGGGAGTAAGAAAAGTCTCTTTTGTCATCTGAAGAATGCTAGAGGGTATGCCTTTGTGCAAGTACAGTGTTGACTTGAAGAGCCTATAGGTCCTTGGTTCAAGCTGCATGGTATCTCCATTGATGCTTTGGCTTGTTACAAGAGCTTTTCGTTTTTATATAAAAATCAACATGTCACTTTCTATCAGAAGTGGCCAACCCCCAATTTGTTTGGAAATATACCACCTTTTTGGAGTAATACCATAAAATTATATATCAATGGAAAGATAATTTAATGAAGAATGTAATGCAACAAAGTTTGTTCAGTTATCTGTATTCTATCAAAAGTTATGGCCAAATAACCAGAAAAAGGAAGCACAACTTGCTTAGGTTGAGATGCAGTAGCTTTCCTTCATTTGAATGTACCCAACGAGCAAGAGTGTTTAGAGAGCCAATCAGGTGTTAAAGGTAAAGGTAAAGGGACCCCTGACCATTAGGTCCAGTCATGACCGACTCTGGGGTTGTGGCGCTCATCTCGCTTTATTAGCTGAGGGAGCCGGTGTGTAGCTTCTGGGTCATGTGGCCAGCATGACTAAGCCACTTCTGGCAAACCAGAGCAGCGCACAGAAACGCCGTTTACCTTCCCGCCAGAGCGGTATCTATTTATCTACTTGCACTTTGACGTGCTTTCAAACTGCTAGGTTGGCAGGAGCAGGGACTGAGCAACAGGAGCTCACCCCATCGCCGGGATTCGAACCACCGACCTTCTGATCGGTAAGTCCTAGGCTCTGTGGTTTAACCCACAGTGCCACCATCAAACCTCAGAAATACACTTTTCCCAAAAGGTTTCCACAATTTTGGCCACTAGTGTATGCAGGAATCCCGGAATGTTGTATAAAGCACAGATGAAGTTCTGGGATTCCCTCTGAAGCCTTGGTGGGATTTGTATCCATGTAAACCTGCTTGGGACCATGCTGTTAAAGCTACGAATGAATGAAGCACTTTATAGAGAGACTAACGTTCGGCTCCGAGTGTGTTAAGGGAGATTATTGGTCAGCACAGGGGGACGGCATTGTCATTGTTTATGGCGCAGCTGTTGGAGGTGGCTGTGTCGGTATCTGTAGCATGTTGATGTGCAGAGTGCAAAAATGAATCTTATTTCTCAGGAGAGCCCTGCATATGTCAAGTATATTGTCTCATTAAGCCAATCCATTTATCAACCCACTGAATGCCAATTAAATTGCACAGGATGGTGCAGGTATATGGTGGGCCGTTGGTGCCAAACTTGATTACAGCGGAGATTTTTTGGCTCAGCACATGGAGGCGCAGCAAAATGGCTGTTCCTCCTCACCAGCCAAACGAGACATTCCCGAAACCGACCCTTTAAAATAGGAGGACAAGGAAAGGAGCCTTGTTGAAAGAGATGGGAGTGCAACGTCGCCGTTCTCGGTGTGCATTTCATTCCGATGAAGATGTCAAGGCTCGCATGCAGCCCATGCCAAATGGCTTCACAGCGTGCAAATTAGATCAGTGTAATTTCATCAGGCCCAGCGCCGGAGTTGCCTGTAGCTCTGCGGCTAGTTTTTTCACAGCTCCTGCTGCAGACAGCCATCACACAGCTGAGCTAATGTTGTCCTCCGCTGAAAGGGACAGACATTGGTTTTATATTGCTCTCTCCATGCCAAGGTTAAAAAAAAAGAAAGACATTGCCAAGTCCACTGCCTTAAATGTCTGCGTTCTTAATGCCAGCTCTATAAACCAGATAGTTCCATCCGTGGAACATCAATCCAGAGTCTACAACAACAGTACAATTTGTTAAAAAAAAGTTTCTGTGCCTCATTTTGTATTGGCATACTTCATTTGAAGTAGAGGGACTCTCAGTGCCAGAAAACATTATGCAGGAAAGGGGGATGTGCCTGTACTCTCTGTCCAAGCTCATCCAAACACGCAATTGCGACACAGCAGATGTTGCAGGACAGTCCAGCAAACCCAAGTTCAAAGGCAATAGAATTATGTCTCCACTTCCAGTAGTAGATGGCAGGGTATATGGAAGAGGCAGGTCAGTCGCTGCTGTTTACTAGGAGAGGCAGAGGGGCCTGGCAACTGGGAGGGTGCTGTGGTGCAAACACTCCAGCAGGAGTGCCAGATCGGCTTGGGAAATGGGAAGTGACATCACCAAATTTTGCCACTCATGATCAACCCCATTGGGCTGCCGCTTGGGGCTTGTAGCAGAGAAACTCTTGGGGGTGAGGATGGCATTACCATTACTGTAATATATTTATTATACATATTATGTGGAACACCCTCCCATTAGATGTCAAGGAGATAAGCAGGGCTGGATTTAGGTTTGATGAAGCCTTAAACTACTGAAGGTAATAGGGCCCTTTATATGTCCAGCTGTCCTTTGTCAACAACAAATTGTTGCTGGTTTTTTTGTTGAATATATGCTACGTATTATGGTAATTTATGGACCTAACAGGTATCATAGGAGCCCACACAACACAAAACACTTTTGCTGTATGCAGGTTTTATTTTGTTTTTTTATCTTATATTTTGGAAATTGACATCCAAGTGTTTTTTTCCCTTTAATTTTTTTGGGGGCCCCCAAGAGAGTGGGGCCCTAAGCTATAGCTTGTTTAGCTTATACATAAATCTGGCACTAGAGATAAGTAACTGCAACTTTTAGAAGACATCTGAAGGCAGCCCTGTATAGGGAAGTTCATAATTGATGTTTTGTTGTGTTCTTATATCTGTTGGAATCTGCCCAGAGTGGCTGGGGCAATCCAGTCAGATGGGTGGGGTATTATTATTATTATTATTATTATTATTATTATTATTATTATTAATTTCCTATGTGATACCTGGGGGGGGGGGAGAAAGGAGAGTGAAGCAGTTTCCTGGTTCCAGCAATTGTGCTGTATCATAGTGTCGTGGCAGCATCTTCTGCTGACAAGCTCAGCCCAAGAAACCACATTTCAAGGGTAATAATCACCATTGTAAAATATCAGAGTGGCAACAAAACACACTCACCTTTTCCCCCCTGACTCTCTGCACTAAAGTAGCTTGATTGCGTTGACAAGCAGACAAGCATTTGTCAAGGACTGTTTTACACTGGCAACATTTATTTCACTGGCTTCATCCCAGGTTTATTTATTTAGTTATTTACTTAACCCTTCCCAGTTAAAGAGCCGGCACCTCACGTAAGGGATGCTTTCAGATGCAGCTATTGGAAAGGAGTCAGTTTTCTCCGTCTGCATCTCTCCTCCTGCACCTCTCTCCGACAATGGGGTTAGCACCTAAGGCCTTTCTTCAGGCACGCTGGACCCCAGATGCCAAGCTCTGGAAGACTCCAGCAACAACATCTGGTTACTTTCTGAGCTGCATAGGCAGTTGTGCTCATAGATCTGGAATTGCCTCAGGGCATGTCACATGAGGAGACTGCTAATCTGATATTTGGTGAGGGGGGGGCACTCCCTTTCTCCTTTTGGAAATGTCTTTCTTCTGCTCACCTTCTGATTAGTCAAATGGGCATTTTGCCTGGCAAGTTAGGGGCAGTCCAGAAGAAATCCTTTGTTTGCAATGGACATTCTTACACAATAGCTATTGCCTTTATCACTAAAAGAAGCAACAGTTGCAAGCCTTGCTTTTAGTGTGTAGTGTTATTTTTTATTAGGGTTTGGGTGCGGGGAAGGCAAAACATTATTCTAAATTGCTTTTTTCCAGGTAACTGTTGTTCTAGCATGTTTGATGTTTGTGGCAGGGCGTAACAAAGGCAAAATTGTTATTTTCAAGTGCTTGGTATTATGATGACAAAAGCAGCTGAGAGTGGCATTCATTTTTTACTCAAAGCGAACCCACTGAAATTAATGAACATGACTAAGTTAGGCCCGTTAATTTCAGTAGATCAACTCTGAGTAAATCTTAGTTGAGTAAACTTAGATTTACAGCACAAGAGACATGTAGAAATAAATAACCTGCACTTTTTGATTTTCCTGCGTTTTCTGATTTCTGTGTGGACATGCATGGCAAAATGTTCTCAGCCTCATCAGCTGAGCAACTGCTTTCATGCTCCCTGATCAGTTTACTGCTAAGTCAGGTGAGGGAAGCCACTGGGTCTCAAACCCTCAGTGTGTTAGGGACTTACTCTGCATATGAAGACAGGCTCTGGCGAATGAGACCAATAGTGAGTCCAAGGTCAAGAAGGCGGTTTCTGCATGTGTTGTAGAGGGAAATGAGGAGCAGATGGGGCTCATCAATCTAGAAAGGTAACCCTTCAAGGAGAAGGAAAACTCTGATCATAAGTCTCGGCTGCCTTGCAGGATATCTTCAGAAGAAGAAAAGACTAAGAAGCAAACTCTACACAAATCTGGAGTGGAGTCCCTAAGATGGTTGGATGGAGCCTTGTACACCTCCTTCTAGCAATTCCTGCAGCCAAACTGGTTCCAAACACATTGCTCTGCTTTCCTTTGGACCACATCAGTGAGCAATACATTTGGCATCAGCTTGGCCACCCCCAGGAAAAGGTCCCACTGTACAAACCTGGGATTCACCAGGCAAAAAGTTTTGAAGTCAGGGTGAAACTGGCTTTTGAGAAACTGCAGAAACCAGTAGATTGTGGGTAACGCCACGTGTACACAGATTCAAAGAACATGGGTGAAAACTTTGTTTTCATTGTCAAATTAAAAAAATTCCTTCCTGTAGCACCTTAAAGACCAACTAAGTTAGTTCTTGGTATAAGCTTTCATTTGCATGCACACGAAAGCTTATACCAAGAACTAACTTAGTTGGTCTTTAAGGTGCTACAGGAAGGAATTTTTTTATTTTGACTATGGCAGACCAACACGGCTACCTATCTGTAACATTGTCAAATTAATTAATCTATTCCCTTTGAGGACTTATGTCAACTGCCTGATTAATAATGTTTTGTATTTCTTCTGGATATTCTGTCTCAGAAGATAGCCACCTTAGAACAGTTCCACCACATATGATGACACTCCCCAATATTTTTTTTGAAACCTCTGCAACAAAGTGGAGAAATATCATGTGCAATATGGTACGACTGGCATTACACAATGTGCCACCTCTTCAGCATAATTGGCTTCTTCCTCATTTCATGCAGTAGTTTAAGAGTAAACATCAGAGCACGTATCCCAAAAAGTATTTATTTTTATCCATAAGAAGTCTAATTAATTGCAGTACTTTTGAAACATAGTTCAACACATGCCATCTTTATAGCACAGATCTCTTGCAATATTTAGCACATTTTTTAGCACGCTGGCACATTTATTTTCCCTGTTGGATTTCTTTCCAATCATTTGCTTGCCTGTTTTGAAGCAACAGGCCCTATTCAAATATACTTCCTTAGTGGTCTTGATCAATTGTTTAAACCAATTCACTGTATCTCCTGGATGATTTTGGCAAGGTCAATTGCCAATTCTGCAGCCTGGATGTCTCCATAAGATGTGGTGATGGCCAAGGATCAAGAGAGAAGAATTTGACAAATTAATGGGAGACCATTCCATCAAAGGCTGCTCGCCATAACAGCTCAATTTGTCCTCCATGTTGAAAGGCAATATACCCCTCTGAGCAGTGGAGAAGACATGAGAAACACTTGATGTCCTCACCAATGTACCTTTCTTATGAATTTCCACAAGAATCTGTCTGGCCACCAGAGGTAACAGAATAGGTGGGGAACCTGTGGCAGCCTAGATGTTGTTGGATTCCAGCTCTCTTCATCCCTGACTGCTCATCTAGAACTGATGAGAATCAGAGTCCAACAACAAATAGAAAGCCACAGGTTTTCCATCCCTGGTCTTAACAGATCCTGTGCTGACCTAGCAAGACAGTTCTTAGGTTGTATGGCTATGGTGTGCTATGCTCCTAGGTGTGATAAGACCATATATAAAAATCTAGTAAAAACTGACAAGTGTGTGCAATGCTTTGAAAGAGAAGGGACATTTACTCTGTTGGGTATATTTTCATAAGTGAATGAGAACAGCCGTCTTGAATGCAGGAACAACTACCTCCAGCTTATACCAACGGGGTGATTTTCATTGACCTGGGCAGGCTCTACTGAAAAGAACCTGCATGCTTAATAAGGCAAACTTTTTGGCAGGCTGGGAAGTACAAGACAGCTCAGCAAACAGCAGGTGGGAAGAGTGCCTTGGTAAATGCGGCTTAAATCCAAGGAACTATTGTAGCCTTGATCAACGTAATGCCCTCTTTTTAATTAATACCATCTGTAGAGCACAGCTAACTAATTAGGCTCTGGGGCATTTGGTGGAGGAGATCTAGTATGCCCCATTTTGCGTGTGCCTTGAGTTGGCGTATCTTCCTATACTAGGGGTACCGGAAAAGAAAAACAACAGCAGCAAAACCATGCTTTAAAACAAAGAGAAAGGGGGAACAAATGTCTGGAGCAAACCTCCAGTCTTTACTGACTAACCCTTCCAATAATATAAATCAGAGCACCTAAGGACAGCCCCATCAAATGCTTTATGAAATAATCTATTTCCCCCAAGCTGAACTAGCGTCCTCTGTCTTGCCTTGTCTCATTAAAGTATAATCTCACTGAGACTGGGAGTTTGTCCTCACTGTAATTTGTTCCAGGTTGGGTTGTTGTGGCTTCGCAAAAAATGTTTGGGAAGAATCCACGTGTCCTTGTAGCATCCGAAAGGAGTCAGGGATCAGGCCATAATTCAAGGCTGCACACGAAGGCAATTTATTCTAGAATCAATCGAGATTGGGTACTTGTCTTTTTCTATGTAGCCCACACATATTCAAGATCAGTTGCATATATATTTTTTGCCCCTAAAGGCGTTTCTTGAGAAACTAGTTTGATTGTGGGTCAAGGCTGACAGACCAGCCCCTTGTTGAAATAAATTCACACGGACACAGAATATTTAGTTTAAGGTTATTGGCAAAAAATTAGGCCACAACTTTATTGAATTACAGAAATGTGAGCGGTATTGGCTTAGGCACTGGCATAAACTATATCGGACTCCTGCCTGCTTTGCAGGTAGTCAATAAGGGTAAACCAACCCCACAGGAAGCCACATCGGGGGAACCCGCCTGTAGCTTTCCTCAGTGTTCACAGAGGCCTGGTATGGCCCTAGCCCCTCAAGCGGACTTCAGACAGGAACCAGGCCCTGGCTTCCTTTAATGGAATGCCCTTGGTCAATGGAGGAGCAGGTGATGGCTGACCTCCCCTCCCCCACAATTCAATGAGCCAATGCCTAACTGCCAAACCTTACAGAGTTGTGATGATTGCTAAGAGGTAGGCAAAAACCAAGTGGCCCATCCAATTTGCCAAGTGGAAAACAGGCGACCAACCAACGTCCAAAGCAAGGCCAGAGAACACATAAAACACAGGGCGGGCGGGCGGGTGGGTGGGTGTCTGGCAGTGCGAAGCAGGTGCATAGCCATGTTGCGCTGCCACTTTTAAACTCCTCACAATCCCCCCTCTCAAAACCGATTGGCCAATAGGTCTGGGGTGATTGCGATGCCACCCTGGCATGGAAGCTTTACTCCACCCATGCCAGGGTGGGGGGAGGAACCGGGCTGGGGGCCTGCCCACAACCAGGACCATAATAAAGATTATCCCACTTCTGAAAATAAAAGCTAATTGCGAATTGATTATGTACAGTGTGTCCGTTTGGAAACAGATGAAAACAGATATAGGTCATCCTGGCAATGGGGTATGTGTGTGCCTCCATACCTGACCAATGATGTTGCGAGTTGGCATGTACCAAGATCGCAATCACAATTTCCTTCTTTGTTCACCTGGTGCATGTGGAGGGAGGGAAAGGTGTGGATAACCTAATCAAGGGAAGGCTTTCCAAATGTGTATCAGGTAACTACAAGCACCCTTGTGGACAGCGGAACCTAGAATGTCTAAACTGAAAACAGCATGTTGAGACTCCCTTCTATTGAAGGCCAAAAGAGGTGGGGGGGGGGGGTTGATTCTCTTATTATGGATGCCTTATTAGGATAAGGTTACCAGACGTCCCCGTTTCCCAGGGACAGTCCCCAGATTTACAAATCAGTCCCCTCACAAAATCCATCTATTTAGTAGGAAGTTGAAAAGTGTCCCCGGATTCATTGAAAAGAATCTGGTAACCTTATATTAAGAGAGTATTTAGTATATGGATCACCTCATTCATACTGCTGTCACAAGGAAAAAGTGTCGTCAGGAAAAAATGTCAGCAGAATTTCCCTTCCCCTAGAGAACAACATCTTCTCAGCTATGAAGACGTACTGCTATTTCCTTTCTGAAATAAATTTATGAAACCGTCTTTGCTTAGCGCTTTTGACAAAATTGTATCCACACTGGGAAATTACCCAGTTTCACAAGCATTGTGGTTTGAGGCAGTGCTGAATGAAGTTCAAGCATGCCATGCAGGACGTCGCTGGAACAATGGGAATTGCATGTTGCATCTATAGTAAAATATACGTGAATAGTTTCTTGTGCACTTCCCCTTCAATGAAAGCAGAAGTAAAAGGACGAAAAGCCACACTGTGTTTCTTTCCAAATTTGGAAAATACCAGCAGCCTCTTCACTGCTGTTTCATTTTTCAGCTTAACCCTTCTTAAACCTCAGCTCTTGCAAATGTGTTGATTATACATGCTAGTTCAGAAAATTTCATACTGGGATTAGTTTCCCAAACCATAGGGGGACATCAGAGAAGACAGAAGAAACTTAATGCCCACAGCTGGAGATGCATAGACTGAATAGATGATAGATAGATAGATAGATAGATAGATAGATAGATAGATAGATAGATAGAGATATAGAGCCAATATAGTTTGTTGATTATATTTGGTAAATATTGCTTAAGAGGGAGGCAGGGGACAGATCTCAAACATTTGATTCATGGTAAATTGGGATAAGAGAGTATCATTTACATAGTCCCTTGCTTGGAGGTATATAGGTTACATTTGCAAATCCACTTTGCAGAGATAAGTAAAGGACTGAACAAATGATGAGAATGTAGGGATGAAAGAATGCATAATTTTCCATTCTGCTCTGTATTTGTCACATGCAGCATTGTTTCCATTCTGCTGCAGTTTGTTTGCTGTATTTATTGTTTTAGTTTTATTTACAGATTTGACATCCAATATTGTTGCAGAATGTTGAAGGCTTCCTAAAATATTCTTCCTCTGTTACTAGGATCTTTAGGTCCTGCTCCCAAACCTCACTAAAACCTGTGGAATGGACAGTAAATACTTCTTACCTGCTGCAGGAAAAAGAATGGGTTGCCTTTCTGTCTGTCACTCCCCACTGATTCATTTAAGTAGCTACAGCCTTCTCCGCCCCAGGATCATCCAGGTAATCTGCAGTAATAAAAATAATATTAATAATAATTTTATAGGCAACAGAAAGAGCTTCTTAACACAGCACATAATTAGTATATGGAATTTGCTGCCACAAAGTTGGGTGATAGTTATCGACCGCTGTGTTCAGAGACAGCATCCTGCTAAATATTAGTTGCACCAGCAGCCTGAAATTGCCACTGCTTTACCCCAGTCACAGTGCCATGCAGGAAATCTGCAGCAATACTAGTGTTGCTATAAGGATAATCTAATTCTAGCCCAACCCCCTGCGATGCTGGAATCTTTCAGGGTTGTGGGGCTCAAACCCACAACCCTGAAATTAAGATTTTCATGCTCTGGTCTAGCAGCTCCTATGCAGCTGGAAGAATATTTCATTGAACCAAGCACTGGCGATGGGGCACATAGGTGTGTGTGGAGAATACTGAGGTATTTCCCAAACTTTCACAGACTTTGAAGGCTCTGGACTTTGAAGAATAGTTTTGCAGAAGATCTTCACGAGCAGTCCTTTTTATTATGCAACGGATCTCACCCCAAACACACTGATGAATGAGGTGGCAAATCTCAATTTTATGACTAAAAAGAAGAAGAAAGAGCTAAATCCAATAACTGGCAATTTCTTGCCTTTTATCTGCATTCCTATTCACTCTGATTTATTATATTATATTCTCAGGCCTGTTACACATTTTATCACGTCTGTAAAATACCTGTAAGTTTAAAATAAAAGAGCATGCATCTTGGAAAGGCAGCTAAAGGAGAGCATATAAATGAGGGGGTTGGAATCATACTGGGGGAAAATGTTGCTTTCATTAGGAAACCACAGAATAGAGTATTAGTGTGTGGATGTTAAAATCCAATAACCCAGAAGAGAATTGAAAATGCATTTTTCAATCATGTGTACAGAAGTGTTTGCTGTTTTCCCCATCACGTTCCGCAATCTGCAAAGCTTCTCTCTTGTCTTTAATAATCCCATCTTCTAGTATCTGATGTTGCCATTTACTTTTCATCATAGGAACCAACTCCTAGGGGCCAAAGTCCCTTCAGCCCCCCCATAAAATATTTTAGGGGCCACCCCCCAAAAAAATTGGTGGATGTTGCCATTCAAATGGTCTGCGTGTTCTACATCTTCTGATCAATTATGCAAGGCAGGGCTTACCTGCCCTCCCCCAATATTTTATTTAAGTTGGCACCCCTGCTTCTCATGAGACAGTCAGGACCAAGTATCCTTCATCTTCATCATCATCAGTATTATGGAACAACGTATATGAAAACTCCATTCTGCAGACCCCCTGATTCATGTGAACAGTGTTAATACAAATAAGTCACACTAACAGGTTGATGCCAGTAGAAAAGAGCTAGCTCCCCACCCCCATTTCACAAACCACAGACACATTTTAAAAACTCATTGTTTGGTTAAATACCATGGCTAAAGTTTCTGGGTGTGTTTGTATCAGAAATGTAGAAATGAAAGAGGAAGTGAAGCATCACTGAAGGTTACTGTGTAAGCACTTTCAGAAAGGATCACTGCTCAAACATGCCTTTTTCCTTTCCTTTCTAAAAATTGCATAACTCAGATTCATCTATGAAATTAAATCCCTACAAGCTAGTTTCAAACTTTTACTATGCACACTGAGAGCAGGGAGGGGGGAAAGGCATATAACATCATACAAATATGAGCATTATCACCTAATATTCACGTTGGTGGTTTAGCATGATATATGGCAGCCTTTCCAAACCTGGGGTCCCCTGATGTTGTTAGATTACAACTCCCATCATCCCTAGCTAGCAGGACCGGTGCTCAGGGATGATGGGAGCTGTAGTCCAAAAACACCTGGGAACCCAAGGCTGAGCAAAGCTGATATATGCTATAAGCTTTTTTAGCGCAGGGATAGAGAATTTGGGCCTTCCAGATGTTGCTAGACTGCTACTCCCATTGCCCAGTAGTGTAACATGGGTTGCCAGTGCCTGGGGCCATGTGGAAGGGAAACAAATGGAGTACGCATGTGCATTCAACTGCCTAACAGCATCCGTATTACAGCTGCAGAGATAAGAAGAGTTGTTCCGTTGTCTGGAGAGGTCACTTCCTGGTTTGCAGGGAGAAGCTGTTTTCAATGGAACCCAGTGCCAGAAGCACACAGGTGTATTAAGGCAGCACCAGACATTGAAATTTGGTGCCCCTTACAATTTTACACCCGGGACAACCACCCCTGTGTCCGTCTAATGCCACACCACTACCATTGCCCCTGACCATTGCCCATGCTTGCTGGAGGTAGATGAAAGTTTGACTCCAGCAAAATATGGAGGACGTCACATTGGCCGGCCCTAGCTTGGTGTTACACCAATAGTCTTTCCTTAAGGGATTCCTTCATACTGGCAGCTGGCCGCTTCCCATGCAGCAGCAGTGTGTCTGTGAATGCCACAACCACACAAGTGATGGATCTGGGTTGCCGCTTGGTCCCCCACCCACCGTTTCTCAGTTTGCACATTTACCGCAGCCACATGAGGCAACATCACAGGGAAGCAGTTGCAATGCAGATGGGTGGATGTGTGAAGGGTGGGGAACATTTCCTCACCTGGGCTGTGCATTGACAGCTATGCATATGGCAAGAACTACTGAACTCAAGTTAGGGCCGTGGGAACCTTACAGCAATTTCCCCTTTGATGGTGGCCTGCTGGGTGAATTCAGATGATGCATTGATTGATTGATTGATTACTGTATTTTAATATTTTGTTGGAAGCTGCCCAGAGTGGCTGGGGAGGCCCAGCCAGATGGGCAGGGTATTAATAATAATAGCAATAATAATAGTAGTAGTAGTAGTAGTAATAATAATAATAATAATAATAATAATAATAATAATAATTGATTGCATTTCTATTCTGCCTCTCCTCAAGGATCTCAAGGTGGCATGCATGGTTCTTGCCCGCTGTATCCTCACAGCAACCCTGTGAGGTACGTCAGGCTGAGAAATAGCGACTGGCTCAAGGTCACATGGTGAGATTCATAGCAGAGTGGGGATTTTAACCTGAGTCTGTCCTCATCCTAATTCAGCACCCACAGGAGCCAATTTATGGGTGTGTGTGTGTGAAAGCTGTGGCTCAGCTGAGGAGGCTGCAAACATTTTGCCATGCATCTACACAGAGAGATCAGAAGATGCAGGAGAATTTTAAAAATGCTTCTCACTTCTTGGCAGCCTACTGCCGCTTTTATCTAGTTGTTAGATTACAGGTCCTCTGTGCTAAATTACTGCTTGGTGATGGTAAGGTTGGTTCTCAGGCACTATAAATCCTGAATTCTCCATTTCAGATTTGTTCCTTTTCATGAAAGCGATCTCACGTTTAGTTCTGTGATGCCACCCCAACTTTCCTTATTTGCTGTATATGAAGCCCAACATCTTTGAAAATTAGACAGGACTTGTGCAAAACACATGCAGTTAAGACGAATGTAAATAAAGATGCAATGGGGGTTCTGTGTGTCTGCCTTTTTTCAAAGCATAAAAGGTAAAGAGACCCCTGACCATTAGGTCCAGTCGTGGACGACTCTGGGTGTTGCGGCGCTCATCTCGCTTTACTGGCCGAGGGAGCCGGCGTACAGCTTCCGGGTCATGTGGCCAGCATGACTAGGCTGCTTCTGGTGAACCAGAGCAGCACACAGAAACACTGTTTACCTTCCTGCCGGAGCGGTACCTATTTATCTACTTGCACTTTGACGTGCTTGCAAACTGCTAGGTTGCCAGGAGCAGGGACCAAGCAACCGGAGGTCACCCCGTCGCGGGGATTCGAACCGCCGGCCTTCTGATCGGCAAGTCCTAGGCCCTGTGGTTTAGACCCCAGCTGTTTTTAGGATAGTTCAGTAGTAGCACACTCATACTCCAGAATATGTGATAGATTACATCTCAGCAAAATGCCCCCACCTCAAAAACAAAACAAAAGTTGGCTAACTTTTTATGCATTGTCTTGATACAGTAACTTAAAAAAAAATGCTTCTGCTAGCATCAGAAATAGACAGCATTGGCCACAATTTTTTATCACTAAGAACTGGGGTTGAGGCTCTTGTTACCCTGATATCACAGTGCCTCCTGTTGGGAGAGAATATCCTTTACCTTTCTACAGTACTTCTTGTAAGATTCTTTTCGCTATAGATGCAGCACTAAAAGAACCATCTACCATTGCGCCTTCATGCTTCATCATGGGAACTGGGAGCTGTTGAACGGGAGTCTCTGACACAGCTGCTGCAGTGTCAAAAGGTTGTGGAAAGCAGTGCTAAATTGCTGGGTCCCTTCCAGCTCAGCTGGTAAGAGCCTGAGACTCTTAACCTCAGAGTTGCGGTTCGAGGCCCAGGTCGGTCAGAAGATCCCTGAATTGCAAGGGGTCTACAATTCTATATGAAACTTTGAGAGCGTTCGTCTTACGTGGGTTTCCCTCCGCCCCTTCCCTTATTTCCCACGCTTCTTCCCCCCAGTGTCGTCGTCGTCTTCTTCTGCGGGGCTATTTCCTGCAGATCCCCCCCCCCCGCGCGCCCCACTCCTCGTTTCAGCTAATGACTGCCCCTTCCTTCGGGTCGTCCGCCTGTCTCCCAAGCCCCGTCTGCGGCCAAGCTCCCCTCTCACCACCCCCCCCCCCCGGACTCGCATCCGCATTCCGAGCATCTGCTAATTGGTCGCAGCTGGCGGGACAACACCCCAGCCACTCTCGGGTTGACTCCGCCAGCGCCCCCTACAGCATTTCGCAGGTAGCCGCGCTCCCACGCCCCCCCATCCCCATATCAGCTGCAATAGCGACAGGCAGGCCGCCCTGCGCGCTCCGCTTAACTTTTCCCGCCTCGCCCATATACATAGCCCGTCGAGCAGCGCCGAGGAGAGTTCCCGCCCCGTTTTTGACTTTGAGGGAGTTTTTCCCAGTTTGCTAGGGGGGGGAAGCAAGCCCACTCTCTTGTCCTGCCTCAGCTGCCTCCCCTCCAAATATATATTTTTTAAAAAAACTGTGATGATGGTTGCTCGGAGAGAGTCGGAAGAGGGCTTTCTTTCCTCGACGGGGGCTGCCCGGTTGCTTCTGCTCCTGGGCTGCTGCGCGATGGGCGGGCAGCCCTACAACCTGGACCCGCGGAGCGCGCTCGTCTTCCCGGGTCAGAACGGGACACTGTTCGGTTATTCGGTGCTGCTGCACAGCGTGGGAAGCAGCAGATGGTGAGTTAGGGAGGGTGGGCGTGGGAGGGTCTCTCCCTCCCTCTTCTTACGACGACCATCCTCGACGTGTCTCCTCGGAAGCTTAGGACTTCTGAATCCAGCAGGGTTTTACTCCCAGGTTCATAGAACTGTGGGAGTTGGAAGGGGGTGCCGAGGGTCATCTAGTCTGACCCCGCGCAATGCAGGGGTCTTTCTGCCCCTATGTGGGACTTGAACTCGCAACCCTGAGGTTAAGAGTCTCCTGCTCTATACTCTGAGCTGTCCAGGGTTAAGGACGGCACCGTTTCTTGGGGAGAAGTTTCTTCCATGGACTTCTGTTGTTGCATTTCACCGATTTAAAATAACCGCTCGTGACCAGGTCGGAAAGTTTTAGGAATGCAGCGGTGGATTACCAAATAAGCAGGGGGGTCCTTTGGGGGGGGCCCCACAACAAACGGATTGTGTAATAAAATTGGTTTATTCAAATGGTTAGCCGGTAAAATAAAATAAGTATTAGGAGTTAATTTGAAAAGGGGCCCCTGATATTTCAACTGCGCAGGGTTTGTGATCTGGCACTGAGCAAATGTTGCACCCCTTCTCCTCTCGCACCTTGTACTGAGGAGCCAAGAGCGTGTCTTGGTTGTGTTTTTCTCATAGGTCTCAAGCATGGACGTAGGCGGGGGGGGGGGAGGCAGCTGCCCCTCCAAAAAAAAATCAAGTAAATGAATAAAAATGCTTAACTAAAAGTAGAAATTATAGAAAGGTTTTGACAGGTTTTTGCTGAGCAGTTGGAGTCAAAAGAGAATAATTTAAAACAACTGTTGTTGAGACATTGCATTCAGAATCTGCTAGACAGAGCCAGGCAGAGAAGGATGGTGGGTGGGTCACCCACCCCCCAAAATAAATCCTGGTCTCAAGCTATCCTTTGAGGTGCAGAATTTTTTCTGGCTTGCCCCCCCCCCCCCAAATATAGGATCCCGGGAGACAGAGACGCTTCAGTGTTTCTCTGCACCATGTGGACTAGAGGCGCTAATTTTAAACTCGTACCTCCGTTGGTCCCCAAGGGGATTGTCACTGAGTCTGCAGTAGGTATGATCCACTTGACGTTGGTTTAGCTTTTCTTTTCTTTTGCTTCCTTCCCCCAGGCTTGTAGTGGGAGCCCCGAAAGCCAGCTGGCTTACAAACAGCTCCGTGGTGAATCCAGGAGCGGTTTTCCGATGCCAAATTGGGAATAATCCTGGGAGAGATTGCGAAATACTCCAATTGGGTGAGTGGAGGTGACCCTTTCAGTGACTTGGCCATTGTTGGCAGCCAAACGGGATGACCCCAGCTTTGGTGAAGCTCTTTGGAAATCCTTCCCGTATAACGCTGTTTCTTATTCCCATCTGTCCTCGCTCAGTAACGTCTCCAAAGTCCTGAAATGATAAAGGAGTTATTGAAGACTCATTTCTTTTTCTTTCTTCTCCTCCTCCCTGCTCCCAAGAAGGTAGGATGTCCGCTTGCCAGTTGTAATAGCGAGATCGGCACAAGATGAGTTTACTTTTCCACCTTAATTTATTTCATCAGTATTCAAAGATGATGGCTTTCCTTGCTGAATATGCAGAGAATGATGTGTCTCCCTTTTATGACACATCAGCTCTCAGTTTGTTTATATTCCTCTACATCCTTTTTTTTTTAAAAAAAAGAAATAATTGCAGCTGATTAATTTAATGTTTGCATGCCACTTCCCCCAAGAAGGTGCCCAATGCCAATTAAAAATGGAGCTCAAGTAAGAGTGAAAGAACAACAAGCGGTGAAATCCTAAACATGTTTAATTGCAAGGCAGTCTCACCACAATCGATGGGACTTGCTCTCTAGTTGTGTTCTTAAAAACCTTGAAAATGAAATAAAAGCCAGCAAGTCAAAACGCAGGTAATTATTTTGAATCAAGCAGCTGGGCATAACAGCATTCACAGGAAAAACAACAACATGCTATGGCCCGTGAAGAAGTATAGAATTTGGCGTGCTTAAGCCCATTGAAATCAAAGGGGTTATGTTTACCTAGTTGCCTTTTAATGTGTCTGTTCTTAGAAGGGCTGACTCATTTAAAATTGCCAACCACCAAAATATCGTTTTTGTCTGTTTGCAGATGGAAAGTGAGTTTGCTGTTTTAAGACCGAGTTAGCTGTCCAGACTAAAAATGATACTTGAAAACCTAATGCATTGTGTGTTTCCCGCCTTTTGCTCCCAACACTCACGGAGCGCTTATTCATAATCTTGTGGAAGCCTAGCCTTTTAAGGCATTGTAGCAACAAGAGTCCAAGAACTTTGGAGCCAATGCCGTTTATAATGACAGTCACAGACGAGAGAAATGGGGAAACCCCATGTACTTCAAAGTGTGTGGGAAGAAGTGTTTAGATTGGAGAAAAATTCTCTTGCATAAATACATCCCATTCCTTGTGGATAGATTAGCTGAGGAATGCTGTCACATTGTAGTTTTGTAGAAAATGGAGTCATTCAAGAAAAAGGGTCACAGGGAGTGTTTTGGCTCCAGGCTTTTTACTGAATACAGTGCACTGTTGCAAACTTGCATGCTGATGATTTGAAGACTATGGTAGCTGAAAGGTCTACTCTTCTTCTCCAGTTAAGGATTCCTTAACATCTCATGGCCACGACATCGAGTGGTAACATGCATGTGTGAAGGAACCCGTACAGAGAGAGAGAGAGAGAGAGAGAGAGAGAGAGCTCAGGTGCAGTCCTTTTCAGTGGAGCTGGTTCACAGATTTGCACAGCTTCCAATTTATGAAGCAAATAAGTTATATAAGTGGGGCGATTGGCCATAGCTCATGCAGAAGTTCTTGGGTTCAATCGCCAACATCTTCAGCTAGGATTTGGAAGCCCAGAGGGTCCGAGTAAGCAATACTGAGCCAGATGGACCAATTATCTGACTTTGTATAAGGTCGGTTGCTATGATCCTGTGATGTGTGAAGCATTCCCAGAAAAAGACCATTTACTGAGGTAGGTTGAGGCACTGAGAGAATGCGCAAGCTTCTTAAGCATGGTGGTACTCTCTTTCCAAATGCTGCGCCCTTGACATCAATTTTTGTTATAACAGTAAAAGAGACCACCTTGAAATCCATGCGGCTGGAACCAAACCTTAACAGGTTATCCAGTGAAGGATAATCTTGTGATGTGTTGTGCCATGTATCCATGCAAGCAGATTTCTCTTCCACTTAAAATAAATCCCTGGGGACATTTTCGCTGCACTGCTGAGCAACAGCTCTCGTTTCTGTTTCTTGTTACTTGATGAATGGCAGCTGGGTGTGTGAATGGACTTCATACCATTCCTCTTGTCCAGATTCACCCTTGTATTGTTCTTCTGCACGTGCTGCCCACATGTGCAAAGTGCAGCGTTTTGATCCCTACTGACAGCCTCAGCCTGCCATGCTTACTCATGACTAGATCAGTTGTCAGTGGAAGGATGTTGTCCCACGTCACGTTAAGCAAGTTCCTTCTCCATACATATAATAATAATAATAGTTTATTATTTATACCCCACCCATATGGCTGGGTTTCCCCAGCCACTCTGGGCGGCTTCCAACAAAATAGTAAAATACAGTGGTCTGTTAAACATTAAAAGCTTCCCTAAACAGGCTGGATTTCAAGATAGATTTCCCAGCCTGACGTCTTAAGGGTCAGACTAAGGTGTTCATATGTAAGCAGCAGAGACTTGTGTAAGCTGATCTAACTTGCCACTTGAACATAAAAGGCTGGGGAGAATACTCATATCCCTACTGCTTACAGGGCGCGCTCTCTTGCTCAAGCTCCTGGTGACATGCTTCTTTGCGATGCCTGTCCAGGGATGGTAGGGAAGCTGGTACTTCATTTTTTGCAGGATCAAACTGAGAAACGTAGTGCTAGTCAGGGTCGCCACTGTGGATGTGGGGCTTCATTCCCTTTTGTTGTGTTCATGTCTCGTCAATTCAGGCCCTGGGCTTCAGCAAGCCTCTGGACACAATGCTTTCGGTATGCCACCTTACTGAGTGAGCCTCCCTCCACATCTATGCTTTTGCAACCAACTATTCATTTTTCAATAGACGATGTTGGACTCACCATTCCCCATCAGCTCCAACCAGTGGGAACAAGAATGACGGACATTGTGTTGGCTATACCCCCGACTTGGCATCTTTGGGGTCCAGTCCACACAGCTGCCCAGAGTGGAAGAGGAGTCTGTCGTTCCTGCTACTTGCTCCTGTTCCTGTTTACTTGGCTTTTCAGTGGAGACAAGTGAGCAGGCAGCATTAGCAAGGAGGTCCATGGCCAGGGGTTGGTGATAAGCTCCCTGCTAATCCCACCCTGTGGGATGGGCCTTGATGCCAACCCCTGATCGCCATGGCAGGGTTAACGGTCTCTCAACACATTCACTTCTTTCAAAAAGCAGCAAAAACCTAGTTCTTGACCCAGCGAGGATCCAAATACTGGGGCTGTACTAGCAATGGATTTGATCTGTCATGAAGCATGTTTGAGTTGGAACTGTTCTCTGATCGGCAATGTAATAACGAGCTTCAAACATCGTTCATGAAAACTGCTTTCCCCAAGAATAATTCATAAGAATAAGCTCATGGTGCTGAAGAACTTGCACTTGTAAGTGTTCTGTCGTGCCTTAGCTCAAATGGATGAATACAGAGTTCTGTGTTCTGGTGATTGCTGTTTACTAGGAAGTTGGTGTACCTGCAGGCTGTGGATCCCAGGCACTTTCAGATAACTGAATTGAGCACTGAACTATTTTAACCATGCCTGTGAAATGCGGAATTTATCTTTGTGGGGACAAAAAAGGGACCATGGTATACCCAACTGTCTAGTGGTGCCGCGATAAAACTGCTAGCACGTTTGGGAAGCTAAGCAGGGTCTGGTATGGTTTCAAACTGGATGGGGAACAAAGTGTTGACATTCCTGCATTGTAGGGGGGGTTTACTAGATGACTCTTGGGGTCCCTTTCCAAATAATCATGCAAATTCAGAACTAACAACTAGAGAACCCATAAAGGCCAGTGATGGAGGAGAGCCCCCTAACACCCCTAAGTCCTTGGGACCTGATTTGGTTGGTCCTCAGGGGCCACCTCATTTGCTGAGCTTCCTGAGGTCACATGGCAAGCTGCCATTCCATGGAGAGGAATTCCAGCTTACCGTATTTTTCGTCCTATAGGGCAAACCGGCCCATAGGACGCACCTCGGGGTTTTTTTAGGGGGGGGGAATGAATAAAAAAAATTACCCCCCCCAGCCGCAGCTGCCGCCCCAAGCCTTGCGCACACCTGCCCGAAGCACGGGGCGCCCTCCGGAGGGCTCCCCGTGCTTCAGGCTGCAGGCTGCCGCCCCAAGCCTCGCGCGCCCGGCAGGACCTCCCGCCGGGCGCACAAGGCTTGCGGACACCTGCCCGAAGCACGGGGCGCCCTCCGGAGGGCGCTGCATGATTCGGGCTGCAGGCTGCTGCCCGCAAGCCTTGTGAGCCCGCGGGAACTCCCACCGGGCTTGCAAGGCTTGCGGATGTCTTCCTGAAGCCTGGAGAGCGAGAGGGTTCAGTGCGCACTAATGCCTCTCGCTCTCCAGGCTTCAGCGAAAGCCTGCATTCACCCCATAGGACGCACACACATTTCCCCTACATTTTTGGAGGGGGAAAAGTGCGTCCTATGGGGCAAAAAATATGGTAAATTGTGCCAACCAGACCAAGCAATCAGGCTAGCTATCCCTCCATCCACGTCTGTCTACATGTCAGCTATCATTATGTCCCTAAATGATGCCAAATTATGTTGCCCATCAACTTTGGATAGTGATGAAATAAAAACAGCAAATTTTGACCAGTTAGAATGTTTGTAAGCCATCCTGACCCTAAAGCAATAGGGAAGGGATTGTTAGCATACTCAACACGCCCAGTTGTGCCAAATCTGCCTTCCTGGGTCTGAAGATTTGATTTATTAGATTTCAAATGAATCACAAAATGGCTTACAAACAACAGATAACGAAAAGAAAATAGAATGTCACAAATGCAGCACAAATCATTTAGAAGAATTAACAAATCGCTGGTAAAACCGTTACAACCTGTAAAACATCATCGACTGAACAACTAAAGCAGTACAATTGCAACAAAGTTCATATTGTAGGATTCGCAAAGTACTACAGCATTCATTAATAAATAAAATAACAGCAACAACATTAACAAAATAGCACCCAGAAATAAACAAAGCACTGCAAAATTCATACACTCTCTCTCTCCCCACCCCCATGACTCATAACCTTTCACTCTATTCATTCAGTTTATTATTGATGACCCCAAATTGGGGCTTAAGGTGCAGAAACAGGATAGGTGGGTAACCGTCTGATGCCAAAATGCTCCACAGCCCTGAAATGACCTGCGTGGGGTTGTTTAAATACTCAAGCCTCTCACCCTTTCAAAGTCACCAGTCCCAGAGCAACAGGATCCTTTTAACCAATTGTAGCTTCCCCATTGGCCATGTCTCACATGCTGCCCCCACCTGGCAACAAGTGCTTGGATGAAGGGCCCCTTTGAGCATAAAAATCTGTCCATTTCCCCAAACATTTCACAGTCTTTATCTTGCATGCACCTAATTGCTACCTCCCAAACCAAGCTTCCAAAGAATTAGGCAGTTAAACTGTTACGTTATTTTTAATCACTAGGAGCAGGGAGAGAGACTGAGAGAAAAGTTGTTTCCATTTTATAGTTCTGAATTCCTTTGTGATCTTAGAAACAACTTTGAAGGTGACTCGGAAACTACAGCTAATCCAGAATGCGGCAGCTAGACTGGTGACTGGGGGCGGCCGCCGAGACCACATAACACCGGTCTTGAAAGACCTACATTGGCTCCCAGTACGTTTCTGAGCCCAATTCAAAGTGCTGGTGTTGACCTTTAAAGCCCTAAACGGCCTCGGTCCAGTATACCTGAAGGAGCGTCTCCACCCCCATCATTCTGCCCAGACGCTGAGGTCCAGCGCCGAGGGCCTTCTGGCGGTTCCCTCATTGCGAGAAGCAAAGCTACAGGGAACCAGGCAGAGGGCCTTTTCGGTAGTGGCGCCCGCCCTGTGGAATGCCCTCCCATCAGATGTCAAAACGATAAACAACTACCTGACATTCAGAAGACATCTTAAGGCAGCCCTGTTCAGGGAAGTTTTTAATGTATGATATTTTAGTGTTTTTTGGTTTCTATGGAAGCCGCCCAGAGTGGCTGGGGAAACCTAGCCAGATGGGCGGGGTACAAATAATAAATAAGTCATCCAGAAACCAACGGGCAGGCGGAAAGAGCAAATGGGGTTCTCCAACAATATTTGCGGTGTTATGTTAATGACAGAGAGAATGATTGGGTGGAGAAGCTGGCGTTGGCAGAATTTGCCTACAACAATGCAGAGAACGTGTCCACGGGGATGAGCCCCTTTTTGGCTAATCACGGGTGCCATCCCAGAGCCTTCCCAGGGGGGGAGGGGGAGAACTGGAGCGTTCCAGCTGCAGAACAGTTCGTTGAAGAAATGGAAGCGATCCATCGCCAGCTCCAACTCAACTTAAACAGGGCTAAGGAGGAATATAAGAGGCAGGCAGACAAAAACAGAAGGGAAGGTGAAAGCATCAGGGTGGGGGACCAGGTGTGGCTGTCAACCCAAGGGTTGCCGTTCAAAGGAGGTTGTAAGAAATTACGACCCAAAAGGCTGGGTCCGTTTGAAGTCATGCAGCAGGTCAATCCAGTGGCTTTCAGGCTCCGGTTACCGAACCACATGAAGCTGCACCCAGTTTTTCACAGGTCGTTGCTGTCACCGTATAGAGGAGACAGTGAAGGGAGGGTCACTAGGGGACCAGCAATGGAGGAGAAGGAACACAGCTACCATGTAGCGGAGATCCTCGATTCCAGGTGGAAGGGAGATCAAGTAGAGTATTTGGTAATGTGGGAAGGGGAACCGGAGACGGAAAACACCTGGGTTAGGGCAGAGGATGTCAATGACGAAGTTTTAATAGAGACTTTTCATCAGAGGTTCCCACGTAAACCTCAGCCTGTAGCGAGGTTCCGAAGGGAATACTTTGCCACCACCGACGAGGAAGAGGAGTTGGAGGGGTTCCCAGATTCTGAAGAGGAAGAGGATTCAGCGAGCCAGGACGACGATCGATGGAGGGAATTGTTCGAGACGTCGGAAGATGAGGAAGATTCTTTTCGGGGTTTTAGCCCTTCACCTCCCAGGGGAGAGGAAATGGGAGGGGGTGAGGGGGGCCCTGGAGGGGAGGTGGATGTCAGGGAACTGCCATCGGAGCATCAGGTGGTGGAGGGGCTCAGGGAGGAAGAAAGAGACTCAACAGCTGAAGCAGGGACCAGCAGGGGGAGGAGTGGATCTCTGAGGGAATGCGAGCAGGAGGGAGGGCTCAGGGACGCTTCCAGCGAGAACAGTGGGGAGGTATCTGAGTCTCCCATAGGGAGACCCACACCTCGCCGGAAACTGTCACGCCGTGAGTCCAGGAGACGCGTTTCCGTTAAGGAGCTCCTTTGCTGGAAACGCTTCCGCAGACAGCCACTGTCGGACTCTACTAGTGACTAGAGCAGACATGTCTGAGGAGCTCCGTCACACACGGAGGTTTGTGGGGTCGCACAAACTCTGAGGGAGCACGTTTTACGCACAAGCAGCTAATCAATCCCTAACAGCAGTCCGACAGTCTCTGTACGCTGCCTGTGCAAGAGAAAGCATCATGAGCGAACCAACCGGAACCGGAGGAGCGGGGGCTGGAGCTGGTCCAAGCTTGGAAGATAGATACCGAGCGTTGGAGGTCCAACTGGTGCTGCAGACGGCGAGGCTGGAGGAGAGAAGGGCTCAGGATGCAGACAAGAAGGGGAGAGCCACTCAGTTCCCCAGAAAGGTACCAGGATTGGTGCAGAAATTTGGGGGGGACCCCAAGGATTACCATGCCTTTAGGACAGAGATGCAATATGCCATTAATGTGCAGTTTGATGAGTTCCCTGATGAGGAATCGCGAGTTGCTTTCGTAATTGGGCATCTTGAGAAGGGGGCGAGAGACTGGGTTCGACCCCTAATGGCAACGCACAATGACGTACTAAAGGACACGATGAAGTTCTTTCGTGCAATGGATATCATGTTTTCCAGCGATATTGAGGAAGGGGTGGTGCGCAGACAGCTAATGGCTTGCAAGCAGGGAAGTCGATCTGTCCGTGAGTACTGGACTGAGTTTACCATGCTGATTCACAGACTGGGTTGGGATTTATCGGCGCCACCCATTCAGATGCTATTTGAAGAAGGTCTTTCTTCGGCGGTGAAAGACGAGCTGTCACGGAGCCCCAGGGCGGGGTCTATGGATCAGCTGACCAAATCTGCGCTGACCATAGGAGCGCGGCAGGAGGCAAGAGCCTTGGAGAGGCGGGAAGGGAGAGGGGAACGTTGGAAGGAGTTCCGCATTCCAGACATTCCTGAGCCAGCTTTCCCGCCGGCAGAGCCGATGGAAATCGGAACAGCGCGCGCGCGCGCATTTTCAAAAACCAGCGAGGGGGCTAAGAAGGAGGGAAAGGGCGCCCGGAAATGCTATCTCTGCCAACAGCCAGGCCACTTTGCCAGAGTCTGCCCCCAGAGGAAGGAATGGCAAGGGATGGTGGGAGCTGTTGAGGGGGGAGAACAAGGGGGAACGGAGCAGGTAAAAGCCAACGCCTGGTTGCCACAATCGGGGCACTGCAGCCAGGCCAAAGAGCAGTGAAAGTGCCCGTGCCAGAAGCTCCTCGACCTGCTCTAGTGATTGAAGTGTCGCTAGAGCTGCAAAATGGGCACCCCCTAAAAATAAAGGCGCTATTGGACTCAGGCAGCTCCTGCAATTTTATGAGCAAGGAGTTTGCTGCTGAACACCAGATACAGACTATCCCTTTAAGCAACCCCCTGCAGGTGACCACGATTGATGGCAGGGAGTTGTTGGGAGGAGGAGTCAGCTTGCAGACTGTCCCAATGATAATGAGGGTGGCAAGGCACACAGAACTGATAGCGTTTAATGTGGCCACCCTGGGAGGCGCTCCCATTATTTTGGGAATGAGCTGGCTAGCTCTACATGATCCGCTGGTTGGCTGGCATCAAAGAGTGGTGTCCTTTGGTTCAGCACATTGCTTAGAACACTGCAAAGGGGAAAAGGGTTCAGCAGGGGCCCAAGCCACCCTAGCAGGGACTGAAGTAATGGAGAAGGTGAAGGTACCACCACAGTATGCAGATCTCAGCGACGTGTTCAGCGAGAAGGAAGCTGACCAACTACCACCTCATAGGCCCTTTGATTGCCAGATCAATTTACTCCCTGGAGCACAGCTTCCCGTGGGCAAGTTGTATGCCATGTCAGACAGAGAAATGCAGGAGTTGCGAGGGTTTATTGACAAGAACCTGAAGAGAGGCTTCATCAGAGAGTCCAAAGCAGCAGGGGGTAGCCCAGTGTTTTTTGTGGACAAAAAAAACGGGGACAAGCCGAGACTTGTATGTGATTTTAGGAGGTTAAATGCAGTGACTGAACCAGTGGCTTTCCCTATGCCCAGGATTGATGATATTTTGACCAGGGTGAGGAAGGGAAAGATTTTTACAAAGCTGGATCTAAGGGGGGCGTACAACCTGATACGCATAAGGAAAGGGGATGAATGGAAAACCACCATGTTTACCCCTTTGGGGGCATTTGAATACCTCGTTATGCCATTTGGATTACAAGCAGGCTCAGCGTGTTTTCAATCTTTTATGAACCACGTACTGGGCCCTTTGCTCTACAAGAATTGCGTTGCTTTCCTAGATGATGTGTTGGTGTATTCGGAGAATGAGGAGCAACATGTGAGAGACGTCAGAGAAGTGTTGAGCAGACTGCAAGCCAACAGGCTGTGGGTGAAACTGGAGAAGTGTCGGTTCCATACCAAGGAGGTGGAATTCCTGGGGTACCGCCTGTCAGACAAGGGATTGGCCATGGATCCCGGCAAGGTACAGGCAGTGCTGGAATGGAAAACACCCAAAACCAAGAAGGATGTGCAGAGGTTCCTAGGGTTTGGAAACTTTTATCGTAAGTTCATCCGCAACTTCGCCCATCTGACGGCGCCCATCACTGACTGTCTCAGCAGTAAAAAGAAGTTTGTATGGACGGCGGAGGCGGAGCGAGCGTTTGAGGAGCTGAAAAGGGCCTTCGCCTCTGAAGAACAACTTCTGCATGTGGATTTACGAAAGAAGCTAAGGGTTGAAACAGACGCATCTGACAGAGCCATAGGGGCGGTGCTTCTTCTGCAGCCGGGGAAGGAGGAGTCAGAGTGGCGACCGTGTGCCTTCTTTTCGCGAAAGCTGAACAAATCCGAGAGGAACTACACGGTGTACGACCGAGAACTTCTTGCTATTCATGAGGCGTTCCGGAGATGGAGGCATCTGCTAGTTGGTGCACAACATAAGGTGCAAGTGTGCACGGACCATAAAAATCTAGAGTACTGGAGAACTGCGCGAGTGCTCAACCAAAGGCAGTTGAGATGGGCCCAGGAGTTCTCCAAATTTAACTTTGAGATTTGTTACGTACCAGGCCCAGAGAATGTTAGGGCGGACGCTCTCTCACGCAAACCTGAATATTTGGAGGGGGAGGGAGCACCCGAAGAAACCCATATCATTCCAGAGGACCGCTGGGTGTGTGGGGCGACTTTGGTGGGGCAAAGGGAATTGGTAGAGGGTACGGTGCATGATGCATACGCCCAGGACAAACTCAGGGGTCTCAGGAGGGAGGAAGACAAATCCGGTGGTTTTGAGGAGAGAAACGGGGCATTGTATTATAAGGGAGCGTTATATATACCTGAAGGGGAATTGAGGGAGAAGGTACTCAAGCAGCTGCACTATAGCCCCACAGCAGGGCATTTTGGGCAACACAAGACCATGTGGCTGGTTACCAGGGAATTTTGGTGGCCCAAGGTCAGGGAAGATGTGCGGGAGTATGTGAGAGGGTGTGAACAATGCCAAAGAGCCAAGGGGGAGAGGCGGGCACCGGCTGGTTTATTAGAACCACTGCCCACACCTGAAAGACCGTGGGAAGCAGTGGCAATAGATTTCATGACTGATCTGCCAAGGTCTAGAGGGAAAACAGCCATCATGGTTGTAGTAGACCTGTTAACTAAAATGGCCCACTTTATAGCCTGCTCACATGCGGTCACAGCAGAAGAAACAGCCAAATTGTTTGTAGAGAATGTGTTTCGGTTGCATGGCGCCCACTTGAGGGTGGTCTCAGACCGAGGGAAACAATTTACTTCCAGGTTCTGGAGGAAGCTCATGAGCTTACTGCATGTAGAGGTTAATTTTTCAACGGCCCGTCATCCAGAAACCAACGGGCAGGCGGAAAGAGCAAATGGGGTTCTCCAACAATATTTGCGGTGTTATGTTAATGACAGAGAGAATGATTGGGTGGAGAAGCTGGCGTTGGCAGAATTTGCCTACAACAATGCAGAGAACGTGTCCACGGGGATGAGCCCCTTTTTGGCTAATCACGGGTGCCATCCCAGAGCCTTCCCAGGGGGGGAGGGGGAGAACTGGAGCGTTCCAGCTGCAGAACAGTTCGTTGAAGAAATGGAAGCGATCCATCGCCAGCTCCAACTCAACTTAAACAGGGCTAAGGAGGAATATAAGAGGCAGGCAGACAAAAACAGAAGGGAAGGTGAAAGCATCAGGGTGGGGGACCAGGTGTGGCTGTCAACCCAAGGGTTGCCGTTCAAAGGAGGTTGTAAGAAATTACGACCCAAAAGGCTGGGTCCGTTTGAAGTCATGCAGCAGGTCAATCCAGTGGCTTTCAGGCTCCGGTTACCGAACCACATGAAGCTGCACCCAGTTTTTCACAGGTCGTTGCTGTCACCGTATAGAGGAGACAGTGAAGGGAGGGTCACTAGGGGACCAGCAATGGAGGAGAAGGAACACAGCTACCATGTAGCGGAGATCCTCGATTCCAGGTGGAAGGGAGATCAAGTAGAGTATTTGGTAATGTGGGAAGGGGAACCGGAGACGGAAAACACCTGGGTTAGGGCAGAGGATGTCAATGACGAAGTTTTAATAGAGACTTTTCATCAGAGGTTCCCACGTAAACCTCAGCCTGTAGCGAGGTTCCGAAGGGAATACTTTGCCACCACCGACGAGGAAGAGGAGTTGGAGGGGTTCCCAGATTCTGAAGAGGAAGAGGATTCAGCGAGCCAGGACGACGATCGATGGAGGGAATTGTTCGAGACGTCGGAAGATGAGGAAGATTCTTTTCGGGGTTTTAGCCCTTCACCTCCCAGGGGAGAGGAAATGGGAGGGGGTGAGGGGGGCCCTGGAGGGGAGGTGGATGTCAGGGAACTGCCATCGGAGCATCAGGTGGTGGAGGGGCTCAGGGAGGAAGAAAGAGACTCAACAGCTGAAGCAGGGACCAGCAGGGGGAGGAGTGGATCTCTGAGGGAATGCGAGCAGGAGGGAGGGCTCAGGGACGCTTCCAGCGAGAACAGTGGGGAGGTATCTGAGTCTCCCATAGGGAGACCCACACCTCGCCGGAAACTGTCACGCCGTGAGTCCAGGAGATGCGTTTCCGTTAAGGAGCTCCTTTGCTGGAAACGCTTCCGCAGACAGCCACTGTCGGACTCTACTAGTGACTAGAGCAGACATGTCTGAGGAGCTCCGTCACACACGGAGGTTTGTGGGGTCGCACAAACTCTGAGGGAGCACGTTTTACGCACAAGCAGCTAATCAATCCCTAACAGAATGTTACTGCTATGAGCAATGAATTTTTATTTTTTTAAAAAGCCTGACAGCTTGAAACTGGAACACCAAGAGTGCAGCTGAGATCTTAATACCTTATTTTTTGGATGGTTCCATTTTGTTTGCAAACAGATAGGCATATAACTACCCAAGTTCACTAGTGGATATACTCATACTCCCTCAGCATAGGCAATTTTACCCGCAAAATGTGGTATCCCACAGAAGTGAATCACAAGTAGGGGAACGCACTGTTGTGCTCAAGTCCTGCTTCCATAGCCATCTAGCTGGCCACTTATGAGAACAGGATGCTGGGTCAATGGGCTTTGGGCCTGATCCAGTACGGTGCTTCTTAAGTTCTTACAGTTCCTTACCTGTCAAGTGTTTTTATGTTGGAGGCAGCTGCATGCCCTTCCTGTTTTGTCTTTCTGTGCTACTTTGTTCTGTAAACTTACTCTGAAAATGATAGGTACTTTGGAATATGTTTTCTACAAGCAGTTGATTGTATTGGTATAAAAAAATGGGGAGAGGGCAACCCCGTAAATTTGCCTCACATTTCATTAGAGAAGTCATTGTGTCCCATGTAAAGGTAAAGGTAAAGGGACCCCTGACCATTAGGTCCAGTTGTGACCGACTCTGGAGTTGCAGTGCTCATCTCGCTTTATTGGCCAAGGGAGCCGGCGTACAGCTTCCGGGTCATGTGGCCAGCAGGACTAAGCCACTTCTGGCGAACCAGAGCAGCGCACGGAAATGCCGTTTACCTTCCCGCCGGAGCAGTACCTATTTATCTACTTGCACTTTGACGTGCTTTTGAACTGCTAGGATGGCAGGAGCAGGGACCGAGCAACGGGAGCTCACCCTGTCACGGGGATTCGAACGGCCAACCTTCTGATTGGCAAGTCCTAGGCTCTGTGGTTTAACCCGCAGCGCCACCCGCATCCCCTGTAGTTGCCACCAAAAACATTTGTACATTTCTCTAGAAATCCAAGAAACCCAGTTCTTGTTTTCTGTTAGTTTTGTCCAGAGGATGTTTTTTTGTTATGCAGGCTGTGAACTTGCTGGGTTTTTGCACACAGTTAATGAACTAAGGTGGTAAAGATACATCTGTAATGGCTTTGCCATGAACACAAGTGAAATGATATCCACATGCCGTTTGTTCTTTGTTAGCCTCACCTCTCTGTTTACAAAAAAGGGTTTCCTTTCATCAAAGTTCTCACCGGTACTTTTCTAGACAGTAGAGCAGAGTAATATAGCCCCATGCTGCACATCTCAATATGTGAGTTTGTAAAACTCTTCCAACAAGCCTTCTGAGTTGAGATCTTTTCCAGATCTGCATTGAAATTGTTTGAATGTGTTTTATTGTTTTATCGCTTATTGTTTCCTGCCCTGGGGTGCTTTGAGAGGAATGGTGGGGTATAAATTCAATAAATAAAAATATATAAAATAAAACTGTTCTAGACTGGCTGATCAAACCAGCTGGTAGGTGAGTTTCTACCTGTAGCTAAAGCTCTAGATGGGTGGGTGTGTCTCTGGTCTCCGGTGGTAGGAGAGCCCCATGATGATGGAGTAAGTTCCTTCATAGACTACTATGGGGCTTGTTGCCATGTTTTTATCCTGGGATCTCTTTCAGTAGTGAACTAAGAGTTTCCCTCCTTTTTGTGCTATTGCACTCTTATCACGTGTTTTCCTTTGAGTATAGAGGTTTTCTAAAAACGTGAATCATCACAGCAATGTAGAATGCTTTTGTTCAACCAGGCAGCCACGTCCTTTCCCAGAATATTACCCTGGTTTTCCATTTCCCTCTACACTCCCTCTGCAACAGTTCAGGCATCATTCTGTGGTGAGCAGATTGTGCTTGGCCTTCATTGGGTTATTTTTCTCTCCCCTCAGAAGCATTTATTTTGTACTTATGCAGGTTTTGGGTGTTTCCATGGGCCTGCTGATACCTCCTCCTTGTGAGTGGATGGTACAATGATTTTCCTATTGTAATACGGGAAAATAAATCCTTTCCTCTACCACCCCTGTTGCCTCCAATAGGAGTGTGTTTGCTTATGCCATTCGTTTTGTAAGTGTGACTTAGGAAGCTGGAACAAACTAAGCAAGAAGCAGCTCACTTCATTGCTCATCTCTCACCGTGGCCTGAGACCACCCCTGCTTACGTTGGCTTGCAATCACCTTAAAAGTTATCTAGTGCAATGTGAATGTTGCACTGTCATAACATCGCTATGCTGGCTGAACTTTGAATTATGCCCATTAAGGGTAGGAAGGCAGTGGACATGTGGTTCATAAGTTCTGAAAGATGGCTATGCGTGTGCTAATTTTTCTCTCTTTCTGGTTTAAGGTGACCCAAAAGGAGAGAAGTGTGGGAAAACCTGTATAGAAGAAAGAGATGATCAGTGGTTCGGGGTGAGCTTGTCAAGACAGCCAGGAGAAAATGGATCCATTGTTGTAAGTACTGCCTTACATTCCCCAATATTTGGGGGAAGGATAATATCTCAGTGCTTTTCGTGCAGATGTTTCCTGGTTCGATTCCTGACATCTCCAGGGAGGTCTGGGTAAGAAGCTTAGTCTGAGATTTTGGTGAGCTGCTTGCCAGGTTGTCTAGATGACATGGAGCCAGATGAGTTAATGGTCCCATTCAGTGAAAGGCAGTTTCTTGTGTCTTAAGTGCTTTCTCTTCAGGCGACCTTCGTGATCATCACACTTTCTTTTTGTCTTTAATTAGGCCTGTGGACACCGATGGAAAAATGTATATTATATCTCAGCGCACAAATTTCCCTACGGCATTTGTTATGAGATACCTTCCAATTTTCGGACTCTGCTGAGTCGAAGAATATGTCCTTGCTATATGGGTAAGTGTCGGTGCGGCTGGACAGATAGAAGTAAATGATGCTTTATGAGAAACACTCATTTGCAGCAAGCAAATGCTCAACATTCTATAACTGGGAAAGCCAAATGCTGGCCTCCAGCTTTTAAAAGCTTTTTTGAGGCTGCCATGATTGCTATGAAAAACAAAAAAAAAAATCTTTAACAAAAATGAGGCAAGGTCTTTTAAATGCACTGTTATAATGGGTGTTGATTATGATTATGATTACAAACATGGCTTTATCGTTGTTATTTTTTAAAAAATCCTCTTACCCAATGATTCAGGCATCATCTATATAGGAGGCCATGTTGGAACCTTTAGGGAGATTGAGGGAGAGAGAAGCAACCCAGCTATTCTCCCCCTGGAGTGGTTTCCTGCATGATATCCCCAAGGCAGGACAGGCAACAGCCTCAGAGACTTGGTCAACAGAGTCTGATTCTCCCTGAAAAAAATACTTGCCCTGAACTTTGGTCCAAAGTGGAGTTGAGCTGTTGACAATACTAGACCACCATTGCTTTAGATACAGCACATGCCCTGGAGAAATCATGTCCTACCAGTTCATTGTGCAGGATGGAAGGAAATTGATTCCTTCTATTCTGCTTCCCACATTTGACTCTAGACCAGCCTCCAGATATTTTGAACTATATCTTTCATCATCCCTAACCGACATGGCTACTGGCCAAGAATGACAGGAGCAACATTTGGAAGGCACCAGGTTCAGGAAGGGTTGTGACTAGGAATGAGCAAAGTGTTTCTCACTGGGACATGTGGTGGCTTGCCAAGGCACTCCTTGACTTTCTTTAGATCAGTGTTGGGTCTCCAGCTGTTTTGGACTACAACTCCCATCAGCCCTAGCTAGTAAGACCAGTGGTCAGGGGTGATGGGAATTGTAGTCCCAAAGCAGCTGGAGACCCAAGTTTGGGAAACACTGCTTTAGATCCATACTTTGACATTGTGCCATCACTTCGCATAAAGTTCTCTAGTTCTTCCTGCCAGCGATTTCCTGAAATTATAGATGGGAGGGGAAGAAACAGCAGTGCTACCAACACATCTTATCTGCGAAGCCTGTTAAAAACAGTGACATTGGCATTCTAGCTGATTAGAACGAACTGTGTCAAAAATGAGTTTGCCAGTTTTATTGGAATCCTTTAAACCAGAGCTTTGAAAGCAAGGTTGAGCAATGACAATACATTTCGAATAGGACCCTTTTCAAATCCCTTATTCTTCTGATATCATTAAGTGGGATATTGCCTTGCAATGTTGGATGCCAGGAGTTCTAGTTAATCCCAAACTCCTTTATCAAACAGCTGTGGAGAATTTGTGATATTATTCATGGAGGATTATTGTTTTCAGTTGCTTGTTGTTTATACATACTCTCCGTCCCCACCCCCACCCTATATTTTGTTGTGAATATTCAGATTACTGGAGCAAATACGGAGACAAATACGGATCATGCCAGGCTGGGATAATGTCATTTTACACAGAGGTGTGTGTTTTAAAAATATTGCTTTTCTGTTAAAGCTTTGGATATGTGTGTGTTTTATCCTTTCATTGTATATTAGTCTCCTTGTAGACTGAGGGCCACATTGCCTTCTGAGGAGGCATCCAGGGTCCAGAGGCAAAAGGAAGTGGAACAACACACTCCTCTCTGTCCAGGCAAGCAAGAGGCTTTGTCTGAGTTCAAAGGCAAATTTCAGCCTGGCAAAAACACCCAATGAAGGAGTGAAGCAGGGCCAATGAGGGCTATGCCCGGGGAGATTTCTGTATGTGGGGAGCACCACATACCGAGGCCAGGAGGGCTGCCTTTGGGCTCTAAACTGAGATTCCGCACAACTGCATGTCAGGAGTGAGCTGGCAGTAAACAACACCGTTCAAGTTGTTGGCAAAAACACAATCTGCACATACTTGGTGGAGTGTCTGTGCAAAGCACAGTTGCCGAGACTGAAAGTCCCCTCCTCCCCATAGCCATTTGCTCCTTTCCTTTCCCCAAGCAATTGGAGACTGCGCCTATGTGAAACCAACCTCTCCTCCACCCTTTTCATGCCTCTTCTGGTTCTGGGAGATGAGGAAGGGGGCTCATCGCAACAGGAGACACCCACGACTCTACACCAGCCTGACTCAACTTTGCCTCTTGGCTGCCCTCATCCTACTCTCCTGCTTCAGCTTCTGCCTCTGATTCTGGACTTCTCTCTGCCACAGACTCTCCCAGCTCACTCAACCCTGTTACCCCTTCAGCTTCTGACACCACCTCCTCCAAAGACCTATCCAACCAATAATCCCCCAGCTCTGAGCCTTCTTCCTTTGGGGGTTCCCCAGCTGGAAACTCCCACCATTCCTCTGTATCCAATCAGTCTGTGACACTGCACTATTGTCATGTTGCTATGCCAAAGCTCTCCCCCACTCACACACACACACCTTGTGTTCAACACACAGGTCATTGTGTCACATGGCTGGGGCCCTTATTATGCAGCAGCTACAGCTGCTATTTTATTATTTTTTTGGTCCCATAGCTTCACCTTGTAATTGCAAGGGAGTCAGGGTTGACCTATGAGCTGGCTCTGCTCCATTTCTGAAGAATGCAGTCATGCTTCAGGTGCAGTCGTATAAATGACTACTTGCGTCATTGCCAGTGTAAGCCAAACTACAGACCACTGTTCCAAAGGCAATGTATTTTGGAGCAGAATGAGTACTCCACAGCACAATTTTTAACACACACCATGAGCTGTATTTTTTTTTTAATATAGTCTTACCTTCTTTATTTCAAAAAAGATATAAATAATATAATGGAACATAAGATTTTATTGCCTGATTCAGATTTAACCTATCCATAGCAGTAATAAGTTCTGAAAGCATTCCCTTTGGGGTTGTAAAGATCACTGTACCTCACTGCGCATCTTTATGTTCTGTATAAGAACTATGAGTTCTTAAATAATCTGCAGAGGAGGGCGGTTTTTCATTAGCTTGTAGCCCATTTGGAGTTGCTTGCAGACTTAATCTTTAGCAGAGGAAGAGCTGGTATATTTTCAAATATAGAAAAAGAAAGATAATGGGCTTTGACTTGATTGTACCTACTGAATGACGTTACCAGTTGAACAAATGTGTCTAGGGCTAGGTAATGCTGCAGGCTTTAAAGCAGAGCAGGAATAAATATGAATCACTCTGATTATCTTTAAGAACTTAAGACTTAAGCTTTTTGTTTTCTTCCAGGATTTAATTATTATGGGAGCTCCAGGATCATATTATTGGACTGGATCCATCTTTGTATACAATAAAACAGCAAATACCTTCCTTTCGTATGTAGACGACAATAATCAAGTAAAGTCTGGGAGTTATCTAGGTAACTGAAATATGTTTTGTCAATATGCTTTCATATGAAACTTTGGCTTAATACAGTTTCTGAAAGCATGCTATCTATGATTGTTTTTGCTATTCATGATAGAAATGCTAGGGGGGAAACCTATTAGCACTTGTTTGTGAGAACAGAAACAAGGGCTCATCCAGACTTCTTTTTATTCTGGGGTTCTAGACAGAGGAAATATAAAATATAAATATATTGTGATTGTTCTGACATGAAGGCTTTGAGTAAGTTTCACTTTTGTAGTCAGAGATGGTTGTGCATCATGAGGTGTTGACCACAACTAGCAGGCCCAAGAGGGCAAACTGAGAGGATGTTAACATCCATACTGCAGGAAGGGCAGGAAAGGTCATCCCAGTCTGCTCTGTGGAGGGAAAATGGGGATTGCATTTGGAAACCTTGCATCCCAATGCATGTCTGACCTGATCCAGGAGAAAGAGAGAGAGAGAAATGCCCACATGCATCTTCCCTACTGGATTACAGCATGTATCTTCGAGATGAGCAAACGTGCCTTGACCCTTCTGAATATGCTTAGTGTATCTTAATAAATCTCAGTGATATTCTTCTCTCCCTTTCGTTCTGTATAAGCACATGCCCAATTCATTTCACTGCATTTAGGCTTGTTGTTGTTTAGTCGTTTAGTCATGTCCGACTCTTCATGACCCCATGGACCAGAGCACACCAGGCACTCCTGGCTTCCACTGCCTCCCACAGTTTGGTCAACCTCATGCTGGTAGCTTCGAGAACACTGTCCAACCATCTCGTCCTCTGTCGTCCCCTTCTCCTTGTGCCCTCCATGTTTCCCAACATCAGGGTCTTTTCCAGGGAGTCTTCTCTTCTCATGACGTGGCCAAAGTATTGGAGCCTCAGCTTCAGGATCTGTCCTTCCAGTGAGCACTCAGGGCTGAATTCCTTCAGAATGGATAGGTTTGATCTTCTTGCAGTCCATGGGACTCTCAAGAGTCTCCTCCAGCACCATAATTCAAAAGCATCAATTCTTCGGTAATCAGCCTTCTTTATGGTCCAGCTCTCACTTCCATACATCACTACTGGGAAAACCATAGCTTTAACTATACGGACCTTTGTTGGCAAAGTGATGACTCTGCTTTTTAAGATGCTGTCTAGGTTTGTCATTGCTTTTCTCCCAAGAAGTAGGCGTCTCTTAATTTCATGGTTGCTGTCACCATTTGCAGTGATCATGGAACCCAAGAAAGTAAAATCTCTCACTGCCTCCATTTCTTCCCCTTCTATTTGCCAGGGGGTGGTGGAATAACCTCCTTATAGCAGTCCTAATAGGAAAGTAGTTCCCATTTTACAGCTGGAGAAATAAAACTGAGGCATGAACTTGCAGCTTTTTTGACAAGTGTTTTTAAAGGATATGTGCCTGTTAGCTTTCAATAGGTAAGGGCCAGTATGTGCCTTTACCCCCAGCCACCGTGTCGAGCTTTCAGCAGAGCAGCTTGCAAAATGGCATTAATGGTGACATGCCAAAAGCTGGATTTTCCACAGAGTGTTGGGTGTGCACAACCAGATATCTAGTGATACACAGCTGAGCCTGCTTTGGCTTTTTCAAGCCATTGTCTTGATCCAAGATAGCTGTGTGAATCAACACTGAAGTATTTATTAAATGAAATAATTTCCTTAACTTCATTCATTTATTGGGGATTGGGTGGAATGTTGCATAGAACCCGGGACCTTTACCGCGATCTCTCACTGCTCTCTTAATGGACAGGCTACTCTGTTGGAGCTGGTCATTTCCTGTCGTGGAATAGTTCTGAAGTAATTGGCGGTGCACCCCAGCAGGAGCAGACTGGTAAAGTAAGAATTAATATATACATGTATACACATCTCTCACAATGATGAGAAAGGAATTTGCACTTTGCAGCGGCAAAAGAGAGTTGGCTGTCAGAGCTTCCATGACAGCCAAGTAACAAGAACCAGATTGATATGTATGACTTGTTTGTCCCTATGACCACAGCTCTCAATGTTGCATTTGAGCTGGGAAGTGGATGATGGCATTCAAAACTGTGTTCACTTAACAACAGAAGTTGCAGGAGCTGACACCTCTGAGCTGTCAGCCATGTGCTGCTTTGCTGCAGTAAAGGAAGGCAGTGGATGGAGGCACACCTGCAGGGCTATACATTTAGCCCTGCCTCTACTGTCATGCTGAGAATAACTTCTGTGCTGCAAGTCTCCCTCCACTTTCCCAGGCAAGGAAGAACCTTGGGCAGCATTACTTGCTGCCCTGTTGGCCCCACAGCTGCTTCCTCCACACTTGTCCCTCACCTGTGCATAACACATGAAGAGAGCTGTAGTTAACCCAAGGTGGAGGGAGGCTTTTGCTGAGCTGCAAAGCAAATCTGATAAGGGACAGCAGGGAATGGTGCAGTCTGTGAACAATCGTACCTTGGAAGTCGAACGGAATCCGTTCCGGACGTCCATTCAACTTCCAAAATGTTCAGAAACCAACGCTCGGCTTCTGATTGGCTGCAGGAAGCTTCTGCAGCCAATCGGAAGCCACAGGAACCTCGTTGGACATTCGGGTTCCACGGAACATTCACAAACCGGAACACTCATTTCCGGGTTTGCGGCATTCAGGAGCCAAAATGTCCACCAAGTCGTTCGGGATCCAAGGTACGACTACTGTATTCCGTGGTGGGGGTGGATAACTTTTTTTAAAAAAAACAAATTCAGCTTAAAAGTCCAAGCTCTGGACATAGCTGACCTTGCAACAAAGCCCAGCATCAAGAGCAAAAAGACGCAGTATGAAAACACTGGTCTTGTGGGCAGAGTTGCCTTGTGGGCAGCTTTCTGGGGAATGTGTACCAATGATAAATGGAGCCTATCAGAGGCAAAAATGGGCAGAGCAATTAATGCAAATTTGTACAGCAGGCTAGTTTCTACGCGTGCTCACACATCCCTCCACCCAGGCAAGCAAGGGGGCATCGCCGGATTTCAAGGACACATTCCAGCCTGGTAAACAAACATATTCAAGGATGGTGCAAAGTAGGGCTGGTGAGAGGTGTGACCTAGAGACAGTGGGTGTGGGTGAGGAGAATCAAGAGGCCGTGTGGGGAGGCCAGGAGGGCCACATTTGGTGCCCTGGCCTGAGGTTTCCCATCCCTGCTATTGGAGGTGACCAGATGTTGCCATTGCCAAAGGGAGGGTATTGAGTTGATAGCTCCTTGAGCTTGAATGCAGAGTTGAAGTGCTGTTCTTGGCCAGCTGGTTTTGGTTTGCCTCTTTCTACTGCATGCTGAATGCTTCCCCCTCACCCCACATACCCAGTTAACTTCCTTATCTTTATTTTAGGCATACATTTTTAAAATCGAACGGAAAAAGCTTTCGATTTTGTCTGAATTGAAGGGCAAAAAGGTAATGCATTGTTTAAACGTTGAGACTGTTGCCTGCAGCGGTTTCACCTTGAGGACTAGCTAATTATTTCTCTCTCTCTCTCTCTCTCTCTCTTGTGTATGGCCAGCTTGGTTCTTATTTTGGAGCTACTGTCTGCGCTGTGGATCTCAATGGGGATGGGCTCTCAGACTTACTGGTTGGCGCCCCAATGCACAGTAAAGTCCGGGAAGAAGGAAGAGTGTATGTTTACATCAACTCAGGCTCCGTAAGTATTGCTTTGTTGGTAGTTTGATTCCAAGGGGTGGCTGATGTTCTGTTCATAGGACCAGCTTTTCTCCACAGGGCTCTTGAGCCTTTGACAACTTCCTATAGGGGGAAATGTAATGAGCAAAGGTTTTTCTGGCATCGGGATGTGGTGATGGGGAAAGCGTCCCCTGATGAATTTCACTCATTTTATCACAGAAAACCTACCAGAAAAAATAGCAACACTTGTGCATTCATTGTCCCATCATATGTTACGAGTAAACACTTTATCTCATTGATACCTGCATGTATTGAAAAGACTAGGACCAATTTAAGCAAGGGCAAGGAACTGAAGCCTGTCTGGAATATGGAGTCACACGCGAGTAAAATGCGTGTGAGTGGGGGGGATTACCTGTATGACAGGGGGAAGTGTGAATAAAAATACTTTATGTTAAGGAAAATTGCTGGAAAACCATTTTAAGCAAAATTGCATACAAAAATTGCATGAGGCAAAATTTGTCCTGAAATGCTGACAAGCTTTTATGATACCTTTCTAGAAAATACTAAGTTGAAAACTGATTCAGAAATGTGGAGAACTCAAAAAAGACCATAGAAATGAGAAACAGAAATTCATAGATTTGTTCATCCCTACCTGCAGCCCCTCCCACCCCAAAAACAAATATATTAGGTGTTGAATGTCTGTAGTGGTGAACTTCTCTGTTAAAGTTGACTCTCCCCATGATTATTGTTATACCCCGCCCATCTGGCTGGGTTTCCCCAGCCACTCTGGGCAGCTTACAGCATATCTAAAAACATAATGAAAACATCAAGCATTAAATACCTCCTGATACTGTAGAAGATGAGCATTGTAAGTTGCACAGGAAGCTTGCTTTTATAGAACAAGTTCCCTGATGCAGACATTCTTCCCCCACCATACAAAGAGGGACTAATGACAGGGACATTCAGGAAGTAACAGGGCTAAAGACTTGCCCCTGCTCTCCCCCTCACACAGTACAGGTATGGAAGGGAGAGGGATTGAGTGAATAAGGCTGTTGTGTACCATATAGTGCAAACAAAACAAAACAAAAAAACCCAGTTAACCTGGCTTTGGTAGAACAATATATGAAGAGTAGCAGGTTTTCATATGAATCTGTCAAAATGAGTCAAATAAAGGCTTTATGCTGATGGCAATACAGTGGTACCTCGGGTTACATACGCTTCAGGTTACACACTCCACTAAGCCAGGAATAGTGCTTCAAGTTAAGAACTTTGCTTCAGGATAAGAACAGAAATCGGGCTCCGGCGGCACAGCAGCAGCAGGAGGCCCCATTAGCTAAAGTGGTGCTTCAGGTTAAGAACAGTTTCAGGTTAAGAACGGACCTCCGGAACGAATTATGTACTTAACCCGAGGTACCACTGTACAGAAACAATAATATATTGCTCTATTAATTTGAAGTATGCAATTAATTCTCTTGCTCCAAGTTTCACTGGTTTCCAAGTAGTTAACTTCGGCTCACGTTCCACACGGAAACACTCTTGTGGAGGTAATGTGTTGTTCTTGTGTGTGTAGCATGTTGGTCTCCCATATGCTGAAGATTTCAACATGGACTGTTTCTCTTCTGAAGTGTTTTCCTTAATTGTATCCCCATACAATAGGAGCCCTGCTACAAAGTAGAATTATTATTTCTTTTCCTCTAGGGAGGAAATATGCTGGAGCTGGAGACGGCACTGGCTGGGAGTGATTTGTACGCAGCAAGGTTTGGAGATGCCATTGCCAATTTAGGAGACATGGATAACGATGGCTTTGAAGGTATAATGTCCTAATGATTTAAAACTAGGTATTATGGAACTTAAAATGATTTGTGTGTGTGTTTATGTCATACAGAGTTCAGTATAGATTACCAAAGTTTGTATATGATTGCAGCCTCCTTTAAACTTAACCTCCCTTTGCCTGGCTTGTGTCGTGGGCTGTGGGATGTTCACTTGTTTAATTGCTAAATATTTTCAGTTTCTGCATTTTGTGTGCATAATGCACCATTCTGGAGATTGAAAAAATTCTTTCGTAAATAAAAGCCCTGTTTCTGCTTTGTTTTAAAAAGCGCGATGCATTTTGAAGCAACACATTCCAGTTCTCTTTCTGCTTGGATCATTTACTTTAGCTATTCGAACAACAATCTTGGAGATTTAGGTAATCGTGAAGACTATTATTCTTATGTCTCTGAATTTTCTGTAGGAATAAAACTGCTCAGGCGCATAAATAAGTTTCAATTTACTTAAAACTAGTTACCTTCATTTACCTTTTAAGTGCCCTACTCATAACAAAAGTTCTAATTGGTTGCTTAGAGATTTTTAAAGGAGAAAAGAAGTGCCAGGTGTAAAATGAATGCTAACTAAGTATCCTGTCTCATACTAATGAGAGCGGAATCCACCAGAATTGTCACAGAGATTCCACTGACCATTTTTCAATCATTTCTGTGGACTTCAGGTATCCATATATGAAGAACAAATTCTGAAAGTTCATTCAGAAATGGAGTTTTGGAAGACCTGAAACCATACTTGTGATTATAACACTGCTTATTTTGGAATCATAGGTTATAGATCAGCAGTGGACAGTCCTCCCAAAACTTGTGGGGTACTACTATACTTGAAGCAAGCTTCCTGTGGCTTCACCTGTTAACCTCATCCAGAGTTCCTCTGGGCATGTATGGAAGGTTTAAATTCAGAGAGCGGTGGCAAACTTGGGTTCAGCTGGTGCCACCAAGCAGCTGGCCTACAGGGGCTACATACAGCTCTTAACGTTCTCCAGTTTTAAGTAGGCTGCAGAGCTGATGGCCATTAAAACATTAAAACACCCAATCCTACTTGTGGAAGCTAAGCAGTCCCTGGATGGGAGATAGCCTAGGAATCCTTGGAATGTTGAAGAGGTGGAGATGCCTTAGAACAGAAAGCAAGGGGGACTTCAGTATGCCAGCATGCATTCCTGAAGGGGGCAGCAGGCAAGGCACTTGGGGAATCTAGCTTGGTGGGCAGGGATGGGTGGCCAGCGATTAACCTAAGCAGCATGCAGGGTTGCCAAAGAAATCCTGTTTTTATTTTAAGAAGGAAAACTTGATGGTTCTCCCGATTTTGGGGTGGGGGTGGGGTGGTAACCACCAAGGCATAAAGATTGAGACCTACTTTCCCTTACTTTTTAATAGCTCAGCTGAAGAGCTTAGATCATGCGTAGGCAAACTAAGGCCTGGGGGCAGGATCCGGCCCAATTGCCTTCTAAATTTGGTCCGCAGACGGTCCAGGAATCAGTGTGTTTTTACATGAGTAGAGTGTGTCCTTTTATTTAAAATACATCTCTGGGTTATTTGTGGGGCATAGGAATTCGTTATTGTTGTTTTCCCCCCAAAAATATAGTCTGGGCCCCCCACAAGGTCTGAGGGACAGTGGACCTGCCCCCTGCTGAAAAAGTTTGCTGACCCCTGGCTTAGATGAATAAAGGCTAGGGGTGGAAGAGAACTTTATTCAGTCTGCACTGATCTCTTCACATCCTCTTTATGTTAGACTCTTCTTCCAGCTGCCCCCAGAACATTCAAGACACCTTTTTAATTAACCCCCCCCCCAAAAAAAAGCAGGGAAGATAAGTAAAATTTGTTAAATCAAGTTCAAGCGAATCTTTTGCTCTAGAGAGAGGCTGCTGTCTTCCCTGGGCTTGCCTTAGGATATACCTGCATTGATTGTACTGCCGCAGTCAAAGTCCTTCATCTATCACTCTCTTCAGAGCCCCATTGTTGTTAATAGTTCTTGATAGGCCCGTCATCCATGCATCTGCCTAATTCTGTAAAAGCGTATCTAAGCTAGGGGGAAGCACAGCGCTTACATGACTATCGAATTCAATAACTCATGGACATTTCCAACAAGTCTGGTTTTTCAGTAACTGTGCTTCATTCAGCTGGTGGTGATGCTTCAGCCTCTGCTAAATAAATGTGTTTTTGTTTGACATTGTTTTTAATTTGCTTTAATCTGTACTACTTGCCATTTTGATTTAATCATATCCCTTAGGCATCACTTGCATAATGACTTTCATTCTCAGCCATTAATGTTTCTTATCGTCTTCAGGTTTCATGCACATTAATGTACTGAATATCTAAATTTATTTGCTAGGCAACTCAAACAACATTTACATTTCACACTCTCCTCTGGATCTGCTTAATTAACATTTGTTTTGTAGGTAAAACTGCGTGATATTGAACTAGAGCTACTTCCTGGAAATTATTGCCCTCTTCTCTTTTTTCTACCAAACCTTAGTCAAGTTAGAAATGTCTATACACACCTCCTTTCACCACCTCTTGCAGGCTTTTTAAAGTGGAATGATAAACTATGCACATGTGTTACTTTTAATATTTTAGGTTCCCCACTTTCAGATTTTATTGAAATAATGGAAGCAGAAAAAAAATGAACTATATGTTAAGGAACATGCCAAAAACCCAGTGAATTTTTTACAATATACAGTAATCCTTAATATTTAAAGATACCCGTGGGAAACATGAGTAAACTTAGAAACTTTGGGATGTTAACTGCAATATGTACTGGAAAGAAATCCACATACCATCATCCATAGGCATGAGAAGGTGTCTGCATGGTTTGTACGTATGGTGGAAGGGAACCATGAAGGAAGTAGCAAATTATTTGGGGGATGGGGCTTTAGAGAGAATAAGGAGAAACTGAAGCTCAGTGATGGATCATCTGCTTTGCATGCAGAAGTCCCAGATTCAGTGCCCAGCATATTCAGGTAGGGCACAGAGAGTCTGCTGTTGGAAATTCTGGAGAGTTGTCACCAGCAACGTAAGCCAGGCAGACCAACAGTCTGATTCTGTATAAATCAGCTTCTTAACATTCCTGTGAGAATGCAGCATTTGCAGCCCTATTTGCTCTTATTACTGATAATCACTGACATAGACACCAATAAGATACATTTCAGTTAGTGGCCAGCACTGTCAAGCTAAGACTAGGAAGGGAAGGACTTGTACATGTGATATACGTATATGCACTGCAAAGTTGGGCTTATGAGAAGTGACCTATAGTGGACATCACTTGGTCTGCACAGGCTGTTGGAGGTGTGCGCCTGCCCTGTGCAAACTGACCCCTTTCACCAGGGACCACTTAGTGGTGGAGGGCAGGGGTTTCAATTTGCAGCATGCATTTGTCTCTCATCCATTTGGTCCATGTGGCGACTTGATAAATAGATGCACAATTCTGAAGGCCTGTACGATTGGCCCTCCCATGCTATACCATGTGATTTCAAGAGCCAACCATGTAAAGGAGGATTTTTCAGAAGCTGCAGTAGCCTTTAGGCAATATTTGAATTGGGCTCTAACTAGATAAGTGGGAAGCTTTTAATGTGAAACATTGTACTTGAAGATGGCAGGGAGCATTTGTTGTTGTTTAGTCATTTAGTCGTGTCCGACTCCTCGTGACCCCATGGACCAGAGCATGCCAGGCACTGCTGTCTTCCCAGCCGCTTCATCAGCTCTGAATCTACTTGTACGTGTCCTCCGCTCTTCCTGAGTAGCATGTTGGACGCCTTCTGACCTGAGGGGCTCATCTTCCGGCGTCATAACTTTTATATGCCTGTTGTCTTTGTCCATGGAGTTATCTTGGCAGGGATACTTGAGTGGCTTGCCGGTTCCTGCTCCAGGTGGATCACATTTGGTCAAAACTCTCCACTATGACCTGTCCATCTTGGGTGCCCTGCTCGGCATAGTTCATAGCTTCTCTGAGTTATTCAAGCCCCTTCGCCACGGCAAGGCAGTGATCCACGAAGGGGGCAGGGAGCATAGGCAGAGATTTTTATCAAGGAAGGGGGAATGAGAAAGTTGAAGGCAAAAGTAAGTTTTTGTCTGACTGATGATAACGATGTCTAAGTTGCTAGTTATCCTGTTTTAACCTGGAGACTTGGGACAGGTTGCAGCATTAAACTAGAAAAACACAATTTTGGGGGCTTGTGGGTAAAGAAATAGAATTACATTCTACAGAAAACCACAGTGGCTTTGACCACAAATGACTTGCAGAAGTCTAAGCAAGAAATGGCTGTGGTGTTCTGTTTTTGAAGATTGCATGGCTAAAGATGCTGGCCTCGTCCAGGGGTCATGAGGAGTGTAGCTGAGCTGATGATTCTATTGGGGGGGTGTTGGCATGGCTCCTGCGAAGCCTTTATACAAAGATAGCTCTAGCTATCTAGATAGCTCAGTTATGAGACCATAAAGAGCTATTGCAAATTTTGTGTGTGTGTGTGTGTGTGTGTGTGTTGTAATCCCCAGCTGCATTTACAACTGATATAAGACTAGGAATGTTTCCTGAATAGAAATGTAGTGTTTTCAAGAGAGGCAGCTACTCTCTTCATCACTTTCCCTTCATTACAGGCCAATAAGATCAAATTGTGAAAGCAAAGCTGTGCTTCTTAGAGAGAAACAGAGCAAACGAGAAGTGTGTCCTGAAATCCTGTCCTTACACGAAACTACAGGGAGAAGATGGCAATACAAAGCAAGACAAACAGAAACTGAAGCATGCTATGTGCTTCCTCCACCACCCTGGAGCTTCTTTGTCCAATGTTGCTTTCCCTCACTCCCACCCTGTCAAGCAACTATCCTTGCACTAATTTATGCCACTGTTCTGTGAACAGCTAATAGTGATGAGATATTGCCATCTTTCCACTTGGTGTGAGCAAATCTTTACTTTCCTGTCAAGAAATCCAAACAAACCATGCATTGGAGTAAACGTTATTAAAATGAGTATGTAGCTAATATGCTAATGCGTCTTCATAACGTTGCATTGAAGTATGTCACATCTATTTTAACAGATGTAGCCATTGGGGCTCCACAGGAAAACGATTTGGAGGGCGCAATTTACATATATAATGGCAGGAAAGATGGGATATCACCAACCTTCTCACAGGTAGGTCTGTTTTAGCCACTACTACGACTGTTTTAAGGGACGCGGGTGGCGCTGTGGGTTAAACCACAGAGCCTAGGACTTGCTGATCAGAAGGTCGGCAGTTCGAATCCCTGCAACAGGGTGAGCTCCCATTGCTCAGTCCCTGCTCCTGCCAACCTAGCAGTTCGAAAGCACGTCAAAGTGCAAGTAGATAAATAGGTACTGCTCCGGCGGGAAGGTAAACGGCGTTTCTGTGCACTGCTCTGGTTCGCCAGAAGTGGCTTGGTCATGCTGGCCACATGACCCAGAAGCTGTACGCCGGCTCCCTCGGCCATAGAGCGAGATGAGCGCTGCAACCCCAGAGTTGGTCACGACTGGACCTAATGGTCAGGGGTCTCTTTACCTTTACCTTTATGACTGTTTTAGCAGAGCTGCTGTCATCATAGCGAGTAGGAACATAGAAGTGACACTGTCTCTGCCTAGAAGGCTTGCAATTTTTGAGGCAATGCTTTTGCCAGCAACCCAAGAGGTCACTGGAATACGAAATGACAAACAGATGGGGTGGGAATGGGAAGTCACTAGAGGAGGGAAGAGATAGGGAGAAAGGAAATAACTCACTATAGCTGCCGCCATTCATTTGTTAGAAAGTATTTGTTAGAAAGTTAGAAGCTGCTGTTGCTTCAATCTTCCTCCACAACTTGGTAGATTGTGTAGCAAAAAGACAGAAAGCAAATTGTATGAGTCAGGACTGGAAGTATCTGGGACATTAATAGAACTCTGGGTGAGTGGTTCCCATGTCTGAGAAATTGGTTAATTGCCTAAACTGAATGTGCTTACACTCCTTCTGAAGGACCAGGTGTGCAGTCTGGGGATGCTTTTGGATCCATCTTTGTCACCGGAGGCCTCAGGTTGCCTCAGTGTCTTGGAACATTTCTTAATTAGTTTTATAACATACATTTTTAAACAGTCAATTTCAGTTATATATATACAGTCGTACCTTGGAAGTCGAACAGAATCCGTTCCAGAAGCCCGTTCGACTTCCAAAACGTTCAGAAGCCAAAGTGCATCTTCTGATTGGCTGCGGGAAACTCCTGCAGCCAATCGGAAGCCGTGGAAGCCCTGTCGGACGTTTGGGTTCCAAAGAACTTTCTCAAACTGGAACACTCACTCCCGGGTTTGCGGCGTTCGGATGCCAAGTACCAAGGCGTTTGGGATCCAAGGTACGAGTGTGTATGTATGTATATATATATATATGGTCAACTGGTCAACATGTTTTTAAATTCTGGCTATCAATTCATTTTAATGTATCTTTTATGTAAGCTGCTTAGAGCTTTTTATGATTAAGCAGCAGGCAGATTCAACCCAAGATGTTGTCTGGTCCAGTGGTCCTTTTAATGGGGCCCCAGTGAAAGCAGCACATCATGCCAGGCCTTGCTGCAATGTTGTAAGGTTAACACTAGCACTAAGCCACAGGAGAAGCACCGTTCCCAGTGAGGCACATGCAAGCCCTCCAGCTCCCATCAGTCACAGCCAGTAAGGAATGTTGCCAGGAATGGTAGAATGTTGAGGCTTGAGCAGCATCTAGAGGGCTCCTGGTTCTCCATCCCTTATTTGTTGGCAAAATTGATTTAACTTACAGTGGTACCTCAGGTTACGACCAGTCTGCTTTCGAATGCTTGGAGTTATGAACTCCACAAACCTGGAAGTAGCTGTTCCGGGTTGCAAACTTTGCCCCGGGATATGAACGCAATCCACTTCCGGGGCCGCGGGAGGCCTATGTAGGGAATGTGCACCTTGGGTTAAGAATGGACTTCCAGAACAAATTAAGTTTGTAACCCAAAGTACCACTGTACTTTCCGTTGTTGGTTAACTGTAGTCACTAATGGTACTTAACGGGGGGGGGGGAGTATTCCTCCAAAACTTTTTTTAGATATACAGTGGTACCTCAGGTTACATACGCTTCAGGTTACAGACTCCGCTAACCCAGAAATGGTGCTTCAGGTTAAGAACTTTGCTTCAGGATGAGAACAGAAATAGTGCTCCGGCGGTGCAGCAGCAGTGGGAGGCCCCATTAGCTAAAGTGGTGCTTCTGGTTAAGAACAGTTTCAGGTTAAGAATGGACCTCTGGAACAAATTAAGTACTTAACCCGAGGTACCACTGTACTAAAAATATCTGTCTTTTTCTTTTAAAAAAATTTTTTTAGAGGATACAAGGACATCAGATCAGTAACAGTTTACGAATGTTTGGTCAGTCTATATCTGGGAGAATTGATGTAGACAACAATGGATATTCAGGTGAGTTGAGCATTTTGCTTTGCTTTTTGTTTCTTTAAAGCAGTAGGAATGAGCTTTGCTGTATTTCGTACCCACCCTTCTTTAAAACATCCTTGAAAGCAGGATGCAAACTAATAAAGCAAAACAGGAAAACAACATCACCAAAACACTCAACCACCCACAAAACATTAAAGTCCATAAAAGATTAGTAAAACGAAACAACAACAGAACCAGTGAAGGTTACAAAATAATCAGAATGCCTGAAAGTGAATTAGTTTCAGTTCCCAACTATCCCACTATCCCTAAAATTGTGGGAATATTCTGTGATGTTTCATGCTGCATTGGTAGTGATGGTGCCTATGAATGATTTCCTCTCCCATTGCCCACTGTTGACAGCATTGAATTTGTTTAAAGATAGTAGCAACTTGTCAGATGAGAAGGCCATACATTTCCACTCAGAAGTGAACTCTATTTAATGGGATTTAGTCCCAGGGAAATAAGTACTGGGTTGCAACCCAGTACTGTTACCCTGCGTTCTTCTTGCTCAGGAACATGCCCTGTTGAACTTAGCAGAACTTACTTCTGAGTAGCTATGCACAGGCTAGGCTGCTTATCATAACAGAAATTTTTTTAAAAAAATGTTTTCAGAAAGGGAAAACACAGAAGAACAAGGAGGTCAGCCTTTCAGTTTTTAAATGTAATTCATTCTTTTCTTTATTAAAATTCTTTCCCACCCTGTCTCCAAAAATGCTTGAGGTATAAAGAATGGAGATTGAGCAGCCGCTTAACTATATGGTGTGATGCAATGACTGTGGAATTATTTTAATGCCAAGAATAAGAGCAACGCAGCTCCATCTCTATGACTCTGTTTAGGAAGTTCCGATAATATATGTTGGCTTAATGTATCCTCGTATCCCCTCTCATTAATAATGTGCAAAGAGTGACTTAATGCAGCCCAGAGGTGAATAAGTAATAAGGGGATTGTGCATGAGAGAAAGTTTTCTGGTGACTAATGATCATCTTCAATCTGTGGGGCGCTTTTTTCCGTCTACAGATGTGGCAGTTGGTGCTTTCCTGTCAGACTCTGCCGTGCTGCTGAGGTGAGTCCAACACACACACACACACACACACACCGCATACCATAATTGGAGACATAATGGTGAATTATGAGATGCAATTAAATAAATTTGCCATGTGCTGCTGACCTCATAAAGCTCTCAATTAAGCTCTGAACTTGGTCATTAAGCTCTGGAATGTGACTCCAGAATGCGAGTTCTGTAGAACACTGGAATCGCACAATGTGTCAACATCTCTAAGAAATGATCTGAGCGGCGAACATCTCTGAATCTTGTGCCAAACAATATTTTACCATCGCAAGCTTGGCTCCTAAGTCAATTAAAGTTAGGTTTTGTTTTCTCAAAACTTGGGATGTGGAAATGATAAAGCAGCACGCACGAAATTATAAACATTACAAAATACAAAATTGTGACTATGAATTCTTCTTGCTTTTCAGGACAAGGGCAGTCGTCATCGTTGAAGCATCCTTAAAACATCCTCCCTCAGTAAATCGAACTAAACTGGACTGTGTGTTAAATGGACAGCCAGCTGTGTGTGTGCACCTGACACTTTGTTTTAGCTATAATGGCCGAACAGTTCCAGGTTACATAGGTAAACTATTAGCTAAATTCTGTATCATTATTTCTCAGCATACTTTATTGATGGTGTATGTGCCTCAATTGCTCTGCTCTTTTTTCTTCTTCTTTTAAATGGCTTACTGCTGATGGTTAAATGGAATTTAATTACCTACTAATCTATCAAACTGAAGCCAATTGGTTTCTATTATTATTTTTGGCACTGAATGATGTGTTCCAAATAGGAGAAAGCATCGCACAATAGCTGTACTGCGTAGCTCAATAGTAGACAGGATCAAGAATGGCTGATAAAAAATATTGGAATATGCAGAGGTGGCAAAAATGACAGCACTGATAAAAGATACAAATTTAGAATCTTTTAAAGAAGACTAGAAACCATTTCTAGTCTGTATTAAAAGTTGTTTTTCATATGCAAAGACCACAGTGGGGTTTGAAGTGTAAGAAAACAACAGCATATATTAAGATACATGTCAGAGAGGATGAAATTAGATAATTTTACCCAGCCTGTGGAATGCCATCCCATCAGATGTCAGTAAAATAAACAACTATTTGATTTTTAGAAGACATCTGAAGGCAGCCCTGTTTAGGGAAGTTTTTAATGTTTGATGTTTTATCGTGTTTTTAATATTCTGTTGGGAGCCGCCCAGAGTGGCTGGGGAAACGCAGTCAAATAGGTGGCACAGAAATATTAATAATAATAATTGTTTGTAATGTATGTATATGATTTAGGTTATAAACATTGATGAGTGGGAAGTCACTAGTTTTGCTGAATTGGAATATAATTGTTGAGTAACAAATGTAATTTTCTACATTGAAAATAGAATAAAATTATATATATATAGAATAAAATTATATATATATATAGAATAAAATTGCAGGTTTTGGTGTCTTCGGGTGTCTTCCCGTGTAAGAGTTGGGGTGTCTAGGCGACGTTTCGACGAGGTCTCACTCGTCATCTTCAGGCTGGTGCTTTCGGCTTCTTGTTACTGGAACAGAGCAGGATCTCAGTGTTTGAGTTCCTATAAATACTGTTGAGGGGGTGTGGTGTATAGCCTCCAACGTTCTGGGCAGAGAGGAAGTTCCCAGGTTAGTGTGCCTTTTCTTCTTTTGTTCCTTAATTACTTGAGGGATATCTTGAGCGATTTCTTGAGTGATATTCTGAGTACCACTTAGGTGGGTCATTAGGTGTGGATTAGTTGCTAAAGCTTTCGTGTCTTGACCTCTTGAGCTTGTGAAGAGTTTTTCTGAGAAGATGGCTGTACTGCACTTAGTTGTGCTCTGGCTTGGCTTCGTGTATAGGGGCGAGCTGTGGTTTTGTGCCCTGTGCCAGCCAGATCTGTGTAGGGATTGCAGGGGGGTGCAGCATCCGGAGGTGCCACTATGGTTTGGCTACTGGATGGTGTCTGTAATTTATCTGTGGAGAGGGTCTGGGTTTGGGTCTGGTGTGGTTGATTGGTGATGGCGTTCTGTGTGCCTCTGGTTCTGGTGTCGGTTTTTGTGGGGAGGGCTAATTTCCAGATGTCTGGCAGGCGGGACGTGTCGTCACGCTTGTTCATGTTGTGAGGGTGTTTCTCTATCTCGATGGCTTCCATGATTATTCTCTTGTGGTGATGTTCCATGTTAAAGAGCAATTTGGAATCTGCAAAATTAATTTCGTGTCCTGTTTCTTTCATGTGTTGGAAAAGAGAGGAAGTTTTTTCTTCTTTTTTGACGGCATTCTTGTGTTCTGCGATACGTGCATTTATTCGTCTGTTTGTTTGTCCAATGTACGTGGCTGGGCAGACTTTGCAGGGTATTTCATAGACCCCTTGGTTTTCCAACTGGATTTTATCTTTGGGGTTTCTGAGGATATTGGCTATTTTTTGGTTGGTGCAAAAGGCTGTTTTGATATTGTGTTTATGGAGGATTTTGCTAATTTTATCTGTAGTGCCCTTGATATAAGGAAGGAGGGCCATGCCATTGTTTTCTTCTGTGTCTTGGTTTTTGGGGGGTGTTTCTTTTTGGATTAGCTTCGTAACCCTGTTTTGCTGGTATCCATTGGCGATTAACACATTTGAGAGATTCTGTAACTCAGTTGTCAAGTGGTCTTTGTCAGCCAGGCGTTTGGTTCTGGAGATGAGAGTCTTGGCTACGGAGTTTATTTGTGCAGGGTGGTGGTGTGATTGTGCATGTAAGTAGCGGTTGGTGTGTGTTTTTTTCCGGTAGATAGTGTGTCCTAGTGAGCCATCAGGTTTTTTGTAGATTAGGACGTCAAGGAAGGGAAGTTGGTTGTTGGCTTCTATTTCCATAGTGAATTGTATTTTGGGGTGTAGGCTGTTGAGATGTGTGAGGAAGCTATCTAGTTTTTCTTTCCCGTGTGGCCAAATTACAAAGGTGTCGTCAACATATCTGAGCCAAAGTTTGGGTTTGTGTTCTGACTTGTCTAAAGCATTGGTTTCAAAGTGTTCTATGTACAAATTTGCGATGACCGGTGAGAGGGGTGATCCCATAGGTGCTCCTTCTATCTGTTTGTATCTTTGTCCATTGTGGATGAAGTACGTGTTGGTTAGGCAGTGGTTGGTCAGGTCCAGGATGTATTTGGGGGGATTGTATTTGTTTTGAATGGCTGTCAAGGCTTCATTAATGGGCACTTGTGTGAAGAGAGATACAACATCGAAGCTCACAAGTAGGTCATCGGGATGTAGGTTTTGCTTCTTTATTGTTTCTATGAACTGGAAGGAGTTTGTAACGTGTGAAGCGATGGATTCTGCATAGGGCTGAAGTTGCTTAGCGAGGAATTTAGCGAGATTTTGTAGAGGTGAGCCTATGGAGCTGACTATTGGTCTGAGTGGTGTTCCTTCTTTGTGTATCTTGGGGAGACCGTAGAGTTTGGGGCATCTGGATGATTTTTCTCTGGGGATGATTCTTAGCTGGATTTCTTCACTGATAGGAGAGGCTTTTATTTTGGATTTGGTGGTTTTTTCCAGATAGGTGGTGGGATCTGTTTTTATAGGTTGGTAGGTAGGGTCTTGGAGTAGATTTGATAGTTTTGCTTGGTAGTCCGATGTGTTCATCACAACAGTGGCATTACCTTTGTCTGCTGGGAGAATGATTATGTTGTTGTCTTTCCTCAGGTTGGTGAGTGCTTTCTGTTCTTCTTTGTGTAAATTGCTTCTGGGTGGTTTGCTGGAGCAGAGGATGTTGGTGACTTCAAGTCTGATTTTATTGGCTTCATCTGGGTTGATTTTGGTTAGGCTAGCTTCGACTCCGCATATGATGTTTTCCGTGGGGATGCGTCTCGGGGCGACTGCAAAGTTGAAACCTTTGGAGAGTACTTTGGTTTCAGTTGAGGTGAGGATCCTGTCTGATATGTTATGTACTGTTTGTTTCATGGGTTGTTGTGGAGGGTGGCTGGGCTTCTGGCGTTTCTCTAGTTTGTGGAGTTTGTTGGTGTGTCTGTCTGTCTTATGTGAGGTCTCAGTTTCAGCTCTCCAGACGGCTAGTTGTTTGCATTTGTCCCAGAGTGCAGGGTGGATTTTGTTACAGAGTTTGAGGTGAAGAGTGAGCAGATCTTTGTTGGTTTGGTTTAGTAGGTATCTTTTCTTATGTATTTCGTTTCTGATTAGGGATAGTTCAGTTCGTTTCAGGATCCTTTCGGTAGCTGGGGTTTTAGAGTGGAATTTAAGTTGGAAGCATGTGGGAATTAAGTTGTTGTCTCGGCAGTTGCGTAGGAACAAGAGATCACATAAGATGGTGGCTCTTCGGATTTCTAGTTTCTCGTAGGTTCTTGTCAGCTGGAAGGTTTCCTCCCCGTAGAGGTGAGATATTTGCTTTCGTAGATTTTCACGGGTACAGGAATGCAGGTTTTGGTGTCTTCGGGTGTCTTCCCGTGTAAGAGTTGGGGTGTCTAGGCGACGTTTCGACGAGGTCTCACTCGTCATCTTCAGGCTGGTGCTTTCGGCTGGCACAGGGCACAAAACCACAGCTCGCCCCTATACACGAAGCCAAGCCAGAGCACAACTAAGTGCAGTACAGCCATCTTCTCAGAAAAACTCTTCACAAGCTCAAGAGGTCAAGACACGAAAGCTTTAGCAACTAATCCACACCTAATGACCCACCTAAGTGGTACTCAGAATATCACTCAAGAAATCACTCAAGATATCCCTCAAGTAATTAAGGAACAAAAGAAGAAAAGGCACACTAACCTGGGAACTTCCTCTCTGCCCAGAACGTTGGAGGCTATACACCACACCCCCTCAACAGTATTTATAGGAACTCAAACACTGAGATCCTGCTCTGTTCCAGTAACAAGAAGCCGAAAGCACCAGCCTGAAGATGACGAGTGAGACCTCATCGAAACGTCGCCTAGACACCCCAACTCTTACACGGGAAGACACCCGAAGACACCAAAACCTGCATTCCTGTACCCGTGAAAATCTACGAAAGCAAACATAGAATAAAATTATATATATATGTGTGTGTGTGTGATATGCTTTCGTAGATTTTCACGGGTACAGGAATGCAGGTTTTGGTGTCCTCGGGTGTCTTCCCGTGTAAAAGTTGGGGTGTCTAGGCGACGTTTCGACGAGGTCTCACTCGTCATCTTCAGGCTGGTGCTTTCGGCTTCTTGTTACTGGAACAGAGCAGGATCTCAGTGTTTGAGTTCCTATAAATACTGTTGAGGGGGTGTGGTGTATAGCCTCCAATGTTCTGGGCAGAGAGGAAGTTCCCAGGCTAGTGTGCCTTTTCTTCTTTTGTTCCTTAATTACTTGAGGGATATCTTGAGTGATTTCTTGGGTGATATTCTGAGTACCACTTAGGTGGGTCATTAGGTGTGGATTAGTTGCTAAAGCCTTTGTGTCTTGACATCTTGAGCTTTGTGAAGAGTTTTTCTGAGAAGATGGCTGTACTGCACTTAGTTGAAAGCACCAGCCTGAAGATGACGAGTGAGACCTCGTCGAAACGTCGCCTAGACACCCCAACTTTTACACGGGAAGACACCCGAGGACACCAAAACCTGCATATATATATATATATATATATATATATATATATATATATATATAATGTATAAACAGGATCAAATTTACCTAATTAGTCTCTTATCCTGAGTAGCTGTTTAATTTTCAAAGTAAATGCTTGTATTATTTGGTACATTAGCAATTAGTATACCATGGAACAAAACAGATGCTTCTCAGAAATTTTACTACATGGTATTAAGAGACACTGGATTTCTGGATTAACCCTTTAGACTATGGGTAGCCAAACTGGTCCGTTTCAGGTGTTGCTGGACTCCAACTTTCATCCCCCTCCCCTGACAATTGGCCATGTTGTCTGCAGGTGATGTGAACTGGAGTTTCACAAATATCTAGAGGTCACCACATTGACCTGCACCTCCTGTAGACTTTATCAGAATAAAACAGAATGGCTTTATTCTGATAATCAACCAGCCCCTGTTGCTGAGAGCACAGAGTATAATGCTAAGGTTGCCAAGGCTCAGATTGGGTTCAAGCCCAATGAGAGAGGACCCAGCATTATGATGCTTACAGAGAGCCAGTGTGGTGTAGTAGTTAAGAGCGGTAGTCTCGTAATCTGGGGAACCGAGTTTGCGTCTCCGCTCCTCCACATGCAGCTGCTGGGTGACCTTGGGCCAGTCACCCTTCTCTGAAGTCTCTCAGCCCCACTCACCTCACAGAGTGTTTGTTGTGGGGGAGGAAGGGAAAGGAGAATGTTAGCCGCTTTGAGACTCCTTAAAAGGAGTGAAAGGCGGGATATCAAATTCAAACTCTTCTTCTTCTTCTTCTACTGTAGAGGCAGAAGATGGCATCTAGTAGGTTGAGAGAAGACCATAGCTATTCCTGATTATCACAGAGGGTGGATTGAATAGCAGAAGCTCTCCAGGCAACAGCAGTGGCTAGACCAACAATATGGAGAAAAATTCACTAGAATAAGATGGTGGGAGCAGTATACAAAAGAAAAGAATTGGGGGTTTCCCCATCAATTCATTCATGAGAACGCACAATTGTTGTTGTTTTTAAGTGTGCAAATGATACTGCTGACCACCTGAAGGTATGAAAGAAAATTCTGCAATACTTTTTAGAACGATTTGAAAATGATTCTTTTGAAAGCCTGCCTGGCATTCTAAAGCATTCGCCATCAATTTAATAAATTTGAAAAGCCTCTGTGAAGTTACTTTCCAAACCCTTCCTCTTAATGTTGTCCTTTCACCCCTCTCTTCCACTTTTTTACAGTATTGCTTTATAATCTAAGCCTGGATGTTAGCAGGAGGCCAGATACCGCAGCAAGGTTTTATTTTTCCTATAATGGTACATCTGAAACGACTTCTGGAAGCCTCAGCATTTACAACAGCAACAACGTTACTTGCACAACTCACCAAGCATTCATGAGGGTAACATGTGTGTTTCTTTCTCTCTCCTAAATAGAATTGTTGAAGTAAAATAATTGCACCAGTATTTGAACAATGATGGGAGAAGGATTGCCAAAAACTGGCTTGTTCTGTTTCTTTGACGAGCAAGACATGAGCAGAATAGCTCCTCTCTGAAATGGATAGCCTTATCCTTCATGAATTTGCCCAATTCCTTTTTAAAACCATCCAAGCTGGTGGCTATCAAAAGATGTAAGGGTGGCCATCAACTTGGAAATCTTCAAGAAGGGATTCTAAACTTTTGAACCACCTGTCTTGCACAAATGCTTGTGTCATCCCTACTTCTGACGCAATGTCCTTCTCTGTTTTGAAACATTAATACTGAAAGTGTCTCCCCCTTCTGTGACCTTTGAACTTAAGTCAAGTCGTTCAAGTTCAATAAATCCTCAGCGTCTGTCGAGCATAATCCTTGCATATTCAGTATCTGAGAAAATAATAATTAATAGCTAATTGGCATAATGGAAAGTAATGAAGAGCAGATGTAGGGAAACCCTGGTGGAAAATTATATGAATTGGATAACATACGAATTGGTGGCAGCTTTCTTGTAGATAAGAATTAAGAGCAGGAGACATGTGGAAGGCAATCAGTGCCTGCCTATCTCACCCATCCAGGGAATAATTTAATCATCTTCGCTATTGTAATGTTCAGTGTTTCAAGCAGAGTAGCTTGCTTGGGAACTTAACTTTGATCAAGAGCCTTACTACACAGTGTGGTCTGGCATTAAAATTTGTATATCTTACAAAGACATGCAAGAGAAACAGAGTAGACTCAATCCCAATTTACTTATTCCAGTGCAGTGCTGGGATTTTAAGCAGAGGTCTTTTTCCTGGAAGACCCTGGCTATGATACCTTGAGCATGCAGCACCATCCTCAGAAGAAAGTTCCATGGAACTTGCACCCTAATAAGCAAATTTGTTTGCAGCCTTAAGCAGAAAAGAGAAAAGGTTACATCAACTATGTGTGAGTGTAGCCCTACTCATCCTTTTCATGACTGCCAATATGTGGCCCCACTTTGAAGAATTAGCCAAAGTGGAATGTGGTCACCAGGCCTTTAAAGGTTCCATACCTCTGGTCCAGCTTTGTAGCTGTTTCCTGGCCACTTCTATGAATGAATGAATGAATGAATGAATGAATGAATGAATGGTATGTTCATTGTAGTCACAGACCAATGAAACTTCTCTAAATGCATCATTAGAATGTTATGAAGAAATGCAACATTGGAAGCACCTTTCAGTTTGCTTTGGCCACATCTAGTTTACTATAATTTAAGCCAGGCATAGGCAAACTCGGCCCTCCAGATGTTTTGGGACTACAACTCCCATCATCCCTAGCTAACAGGACCAGTGATCAGGAATGATGGGAATTGTAGTTTCAAAACATCTGGAGGGCTGAGTTTGCCTATGTATGATTTAAGAAATATACAGTGGTACCTCGGGTTACAGACGCTTCAGGTTATGTGTTTTCAGGTTGCGCACCACGCTGAACCCAGGAGTACCGGAATGGGTTACTTCTGGGTTTCGGTGCTCATGCATGCGCTGTGGGTTGCAAACGTGCCTCCCGCACGGATCATGTTTGCAACCCGAGGTTCCACTGTAACAAGCTTTAGAAGGTAGCTCAAAATAAAATACAAGGTAACTTTTCTTTTTCAAGAAATGAATGAAAAACAAATGAAATTCCAACATGTAAGATTTTGGAGAGAGACAGAGGAAGCAGCTTTTATTTGACAGGTAGGATGATCTTGTGGCATTCATCCAGCAGTGGGCAGCATGGTGGTGATGCAAAGCCACCCTCTTGACACTGGTGTCACTCCAGATTCCCTGGACGGCACTGGGGCAGAGCAGGGGTGACAATGCAGTCAGGTCTGCATGGACCCACTAGCATAGCTGGTCCACGCAGCCTTGCTATTCGCTCCCTGCAGCCTCGACCTCCCTGCCGCCCTGCTCCGTCCAGGTACGCTGAGCAATGGCAATGCTGGTAGGGTGACTCCACCCCACCGTGCTGGCTGCTACTGGATCATTGCATGTTGACCGTGTGGCCTTTCACATACTTAGAAATTCTGCTATTTCCATTCATGTAGCGATCTAAGGTAGGCAGGGTTTTCTTTACATGCACACGTGTGTGTTTTTATGTTGTTAACTCATTAGGTTTCCAATTTCCGTAGAAAAATGTGAGGGATATCTTGACTCCTATACATGTTGAAGCCACCTACCACCTCGGAGAGAACGTTCTAAAGAATCAAAGTTCAGATGAACTCCCACCACTCCAGCCAGTTCTTCAGCAACGAACTGAGGATGATGTCATACGCAGCAAGGTATGTTTGTGTGTGTGAAAGTAGCATATTTGCACCTGAAACAGGTCCCCCCCCCCATACTTATTGCTATTTGTTTTTCCTCCAACATATATGCCTCTCTGTAACGTAAAGTTTTCTGGACAACTTAAAATAAGTAAAAACAGTTGAATTGCAAAATAAGTTTCCAATTGCGTTTGTGTGTATGTTGTTTTTCCCCCTATGTTTATGTTTTGCATTTGTGTATCTTTGGGGCCACTGTAGCAGCTCTTGAGAATTGGAGATGTAGAGCATGAATTTATTAAATAAATGAATGATCCAGATTTAAGCAGCTTGCACTGTGTGTTCATCTAAGAAATGCTACTTTTAGGACTTTTTTGTTTTTTAAAAAAATGTTTTTATCGAAATATTTTGCAAAGGTACATTCAGTATCTGTTTTTAAATCGTAGCACCCTTCATACAAATCAATTACAGTCAGTTTGAGACACATTTTTAGCCTAGAGAGAATGGCTTCAAAAATATTACTTGTGAAGACAGTCCTATGGATACAGAGCCATGAGAGTAAACCAGGGGTCAGCAAACTATGGCCCCCAGGGGGCCGGCTCACTGTTGCAGGCTGGACGGGAAGGACAAGCTGGGGCCTTACCTGCAACTGCAACCCCGTGTGGGTGTTTCTGCCCCTTCGTCCTCCTGCTCCCTGGAGTTGAAGGCCTCCGCCTGGGCCACTTCACCACCAGCCTCATCGTCCTCCACCGTCACGTTGGCTGCCAATGGGAGCTTGGCAGCTGTGGCCCCGCTGAGCCGTAGCCCAGGCCGGCTGTCCTCCTCCAGGATCGCCACTGCTGCCCCACTCATGGGGATGCAGAGCGGCAGCAGCCACAGCAGCACCAGGGCGGCGGGGGGAGGAAGAGGCCAAGCGGCAGCAGCTCTGCCAATCAAACGCCGCGCCTGGTTTACCTCAGCATGGTGTGGGGACGTCTCTGCCAATCAAACGCCATGCCTGGTTTACCTCAGCGCAGCGCGGCATTTGATTGGCAGAGACGTCCCTACCCTACCCTGAGGTAAACCAGGCGTGGCGTTTGATTGGCAGAGATGTCCCCGCGCTGAGGTAAACCAGGCATGGCGTTTGATAGGCAAAGCCGCCGCTGCTCAGTCTCTTCCTTCCGTCGCCTTTGCTGGGAGTCTCGGCTTCGTGGCAGGTTCTTAAATGGCCAGGCTGGATTTAGAAGTCTGCTGGGCCTGATCCGGCCCAGGGACCGTAGTTTGCTGACCCCTGGAATAAACTATTTCCCTTGCTCTATACGAAACTTTGAATAGCAGTTAATTTATAAGTGTGCACAGCCTTCTGCTGCTGGCATAGTTTTCCAGATCCGGGCAAATATATTCATTCCCTGATCTAATTTTAAGTGCTCCTATGCAGTGCTTAAGAGCCTAATAAACCCCTTCAAAATAATAAATGTTTCCCTCGGCAAATACTGTTGTGATGAAAGGTCAAATGGATTTGTTTCCACACCTCATGAAGCATCTTAGTTAGCATCAAGCCAGTCTGAAAAAAAATCAAATAAAAAATTGCCTGCACTACATCAGTCCACTGACAGTATATTGTGCAGTGGGATCACAAGTGGGAAGATTGCTGTTGCATTCGTGTCCTGCTTATAGTGACCATGGTGAAAACAGAAGATGGGGCTAGATGGGCCTTTTGTAGTCTCTTTTTATGGTCAGTAATACCATGTGTATGTTTTGTAGGCTGGTGTTGTGTTAGGAGCCTCCCAGAGGTATCTTGAGGGGTTGCCTAGAAAGAGCTGTTTCCTTTTGGGTCCCTTGCTTTGTTGTTGTTGACAGTGGAAGGTACTAGACCTGTGTGTAAAGAATGAGAGAGAGGAGTGAGGATCTGCCAGTAAAATACTGTTTTAAATTAACGGTCTGAGTTTCAGGGTGAAAAGGGATTTACTTCTGAATATGTATGGATATGGGATGCGGGTGGCACTGTGGGTTAAACCACAGAGCCTAGAACTTGCTGATCAGAAGGTCGGCAGTTCGAATCCCCGTGATGGGGTGAGCTCCTGTTGCTCAGTCCCTGCTCCTGCCAACCTAGCAGTTTGAAAGCACGTCAAAGTGCAAGTAGATAAATAGGTACAGCTCCGTGGGAAGGTAAACGGCTTATCCGTGCGCTGCTCTGATTCACCAGAAGTGGCTTAGTCATGCTGGCCACATGACCCGGAAGCTGTACGCCGGCTCCCTCAGCCAATAAAGCAAGATGAGCGCCGCAACCCCAGAGTCGGCCACGACTGGACCTAATGGTCAGGGGTCCCTTTACCTTTAGCTTTATGTATGGATATGGTGTTGTATTTGACCCTAAATAATTGTTGTTTTCCTCTTTTATAGTTCATGTTTGCAAGATTTTGCTCTCAAGAAAATTGCTCTGCTAACTTGCAAGTTTCTGGAAAACTTGCATTCCCGAGGTAAGTAACTAGTGATTTCTATGTGGTAAAAAAAAAGACTGGCTATGCTTTATTTATTTAATTATTACACTTATGTCGCACCTTACTTCCAAGGAGCTCAAAGTGGTATATATACTTCTCTTTGCATTGCACAATATGCCACATCATGAAGAACCCTTTTCAGCAATTTGTGTTGCAGTGTTCTGTATATTTGTACAGATGAGAACTTTTATGGACATTGATATATCTCCATAAAAATGGGCTCCTGCACTGCTTAGTGTGATACACACACACACACACACACACACACACACACACACACTATGATTGCTAGTGAAAAATCTAGTTTAGCTTTCTCACATTCCCAGATGTTCACCTGGTGATTTTATTATATGTGCAAATATCATACTCCGCACTGGCCATCTTTTTTTGTCCGGGCTCCCCTTTCCAGCTTTGGTGGCACACTGGCAATGAAGCAAAACGCAGCATCACACACAATAGGGAAGGGAAGAGCACCCCATTATTTAACTTGGAAGCATACTGTAACCCCAAAATCCAGCCACTGGAATGTTAACAGTTGTGTGTTTCTCCTTAATTTGAAACTTAGCTTCTTACGCAGAGCTTCTACCTTTTGCTGCCTGCCAAAGTGCCAGCTTGTCTCCCCAAGGTGTTCATTGACTAATGTGTTGGTCTCAAGCCAATATATTTGATAAATGTCTATTTCAAGGCAGCTCTTCTGCAAGTCTTAATTAAACTTTAATGTCAAATTGAAGTTTACTTTTTAAATCCTCTTAGGAATCTTTTTTTTTTTTTTTGCTTGTTAACGTGATTAGAGAACACCAGGAGGAATGCAAGCTAGATGTGCTCACTCACGTGCAGGAGTCCTGTCTATATATTAACCTTGACTTGGAGTTTATAAGATGAGAGCTTGTGTGCAGCATAAGGTGGCCATAAAAGCAACATTAAGCACATACACACCTAGCCATGTGCTTTTCTTTTCTTTTTTAAAGTGGAAACGCAAAGAGGAAGCATATAAGGCAGTCATTGCTAACAATATGAGACAGAGCAATTACAATCAGCACAAAAGCTACAAGAGAGATGTGTGTGTGTGTGTGTGTGTGTGTGTGTGTGTAAAAGCACTTGCTAGGTCATCTAGGCTTGCCAAGTGGTAAGGACAATCATGCCCCACACCCCCTTGATCAGACAGGGAATAGTAAAATGCCCACCACCAGGTCATAGGACAACAGAGTCCATAAAGATGTGTATTTTGCTACACATTTGTATGTGATAGAATGGTGCTTCCCCTTTGGTAGGAAGATGCAGATGCCCAAGGTCCCTCAAGAAGACATTACCTTAGGAGAGATGGCCATTTTTATCCTGCCATCCTTCCTTCCAAGGAGCTAAAAATGGCATGTGTGGTTGTCTACCCATCCACTGAAGGAAACTTTATGCCCCAACAGCCCTGTGAGATAGGTCAGGGTGAGAGATAGTGTCAGGTCCAGCAGACTTCATCAGATCTCTTTGGTCCTTCTTTGTGTAAAATTCTGGGGTAAATTTTTTGTCACCACTTGGCAAAATGACATAAGCCCTGCCCAGGTGTTAGCTGTTCACATGTAGGGGCTCCAAGGGATCAGGACATCTGCCTGGCCAGGTGTCCTGATTGTGTGAAAGCCCCTATATGTGGTAAGGAGCTGATCAGTTTGGGCTTTCTTGATAGACAACACTGCAGTGACACGCAGCTTTTGAAAAGAGGACATGACATTGGAGAACAGGGCTAAATGTGTGGGCAACAGACAGCTAAGGTGTCCTGGAGGGAGAACCATATGATGGCAGGGAGAACCAGCAAAAGTGATCAAATCACATTTTTGTACAGAGCAGGTGCTTTCTGAACCCACAGGCCTAAACATCCTGAAGTAGTCTTGTGTAGCAGATTTATTTTGGAAGAGTTGGTTTACTCTCCTAGGAGAAAATAGCAGTTCCTCCAGTGGACTTATTTCCCAGCTGTGAGCTTATAATAGCAGAAAGGGACCTTGTGATCCTCCAGATGATGCTAGACTCCAACCCCCAGCATCCCCAGCCAGCATGGCCAAAGGTCAAGGGTTGATGGCAGTTGGGATCCCAGCAACATCTGGGGAGGGACACAGGCTTCCCGTGTATGGCTTGGCACTTTAGAGGGAAGCCTGAGCATTTCTCTTGTACTTGAGTAACATTTGAAATTAAGTCAAAAGCAATCTCTTCATTTCCAACAGGCCTCATGAAAAGAAGCCCTACCTTGTGGTGGGAAGTACAAGGGTACTAATGTTGAATGTTACCTTGTACAATGCTGGCGATGATGCCTATACAACTGCCCTCCATATCCAGCTCCCCAAAGGGCTTTATTTCACCAAAATTCTACAGCAGGTAAGAAAGGAGGGGGTCAGTTTTCATCAGAAAAATAATAATAAACACACCCAGCACCAGTCTCTATCCAGACTTGAGCGACCAATGGCTTCTTTCTGCAACAATGTAATGATATCCCATTGCAGCTCTCCATTACCTTGTTACGTTGGTCTCTCAGAACATGTTTGGTTTTTTTAATATGTACTTTGGCAAAACATCCATATTCCTGCTTCTTGTACATTGTTACCACAGGAGGAATCCCAAATACATTGTGAAGTGTCGGAAACAGAAAGTCATGCGGTGAGACTTGACTGCAGTGTGGGGCATTTATATGTAGATCACCTGTCAAAGGTAAAATTAAATATCAACTTTTAAAAATATATATATTGTACTTTCTTTGGCATCATTTACATTGGGGTGGGGAACTTATGACCCTCCAGATGAAGTTGGACTAAAACTCCCATTATATCCCTGACTGGCCATGCTGACTGGAGCTGATAGGAGTCCAAAAACATCTGGAGAGCCACAGGTTCCCCACGCCTAACTTACACCAAAGAACACACCTTGTGTCCTATGGCAATGGAACAGACACATGCATGTGTTTTTCTTAAGTGCCCTTTTGATGATTAACTAATAGCCTTGCAGTTAGGATCTGTGTCAGCACACATTTGAAAATAGAATCATAGACATGGAAGGGACCACTGGGATCATCCAGTCCCCTGCGATGCAGGAATATTTTGCCCAACGTGAGGCTTGAACCCACAACCCTGAGATTAAGAGTCTCCTGCTCTACCATCTGAGCTAGCCCAGAGCTCACACCTCTCTGGAAACAGAGTTCTTTGGAGAACTAAAAACTGTAGACAAGCTGGCAATGTCAAAATGAAGCATTCATGGGTGACAAGCATGGCAGTCAATAGGATTCTGCCAGCATATGTAGTACTTTGGGGATTGTTTGCCAGGGAGATTCTTAAACTATTTTGGCCTAAGGGCTTCACTCACCCTTGCCCAAACCTCTCCCACAGCCAAGTGCCAGTGGTGGCTGTGATCAGAAGTGGGTGTGGCCACTCCACAACACACTCTTGAAGACACACCACATGTTACACACTCAGCTCACACACATTACATGGGCATGCACACACAGAGGTGTGTGGACAGGCACAACGCCTCCCCTAGCATCTCGACTGTATTGTGCACATCACCAGAACAGAAGTGGAGTTTTCCTCCTCATCACGTTCCTAGGCTGGGTAGGTAAAGGTAAAGGTAAAGGTAAAGGGACCCCTGACCATTAGGTCCAGTTGTGGCTGACTCTGGGGTTGCAGCACTCATCTTGCCTTATTGGCTGAGGGAGCCGGCGTACAGCTTCCGGCTCATGTGGCCAGCATGACTAAGCCGCTTCTGGTGAACCAGAGCACAACACGGAAAAGCCGTTTACCTTCCTGCCAGAGCGGTACCTATTTATATACTTGCACTTTGAGGTGCTTTCGAACTGCTAGGTTGGCAGGAGCTGGGACTGAACAATGGGAACTCACCCCATCGTGGGGATGCGAACCGCCAACCTTCCAATCAGTAAGCCCTAGGCTCAGTGGTTTAGACCACAGTGCCACCTGCGTAGAGAAGTTTAAAACAGTAGCCACAATGTTTTCCCTCACCCAGCTCAATTTGCCATCAGCAGCAGTGCTGAACAAAGTACCTCCCGCTTCTCAGTGCTGTCACTCAGAGTTGATTGGAGTGTTCTGATGTTTCCAGAGAGCTTGGCCATCACCAGCACTTGGGAAACAGCTGAACAAATCATTTCTCTAAGTGCCCCCATCTTTTTTCAGTAGCAGCAGGAAGAGGAGAGGCATTCAGCACTGCTGCCAGTGGTGAAATGGGTGCTGGTAGTGGGGCAGTTAAAACGAAAGCAAGAAAACCCTCTGCAAGCCAGTTCTGGTCCAAAATGTGGTGGCTTACCACTCCTGGTTTACCATGTGCTGTGGACTTGATCAAATGGATGAGCCACAAAAATGCAGCTTGCCTGGACAGCAAGTCAGACTGAACATAACAATTATTCTAAGCACACTTGCTAGGAAACGAATTCAGTAGTACCCATTTCCCAGCGGGTGCATAGAAGACTGGGCTGATGATTAAATGAGTTACAAAGGCAGTATGCAGTTCAAATGCCAATAATATAATTTCTACTGATATTACTAATATAGTATGCTTGCTGATAGAATACAGATGCATTCGTTTAAACCCTAAAGCATTTCATTTACTCCACAGATGGATTTCAGTTTTGGGTTGGATGCAAGCTCGCTTAGCAGGGCAGGAGATGACCTCAGCATCAGCATTAACGCAACCTGGTAAGTGCTGTTTGCTACAGACTGCCGTTTTAGACTAATATTGTCTCTGCATTTGAATGGCAGAACCGGGAATTACACAAGGAGTTGCTGAAGCATGGAAAGCATATATTACATAATGTGCAAAAGTCCTAACAAAAACCAAATAAAACCTGTTTTTAGTAGTTTGGTTGCAAAAATAAGACTTTAGGTAAATTGCAGTGGAAATGTGCTTAACTCTTTCACTCAGACCAATAGGACGTCTTGGGTTGGCTCATGCTCTCTCTTAGTGATACTAAGTGTGCAGTTCAGAAAACTTTATCTAACCAAATCTGATCTTGTGTGTTGTGCATGTGTTGTGATACACTGTAATCTTTGTTTCCTCCCATAGTGAAAATGAACTGGGCACTGACATATTGTTGGATAACAGCCTAATTTTAACATTGCCTCAGAAGCACGAGGTTGAGCTGAGTGTTCATGGGTAAGCTAATGAATGTTCAAGTGTGTATCTAGAGCTGATAATGAACTGCTGCAATCAGGGTTTTGAGGAAGACAGCATGAACCCTTTCTAGAGTCCAGCAGGTTTTTGGATAAGGTGGTTTAAACCACCTTCATATTTCTGGGAGCAAAATATGAATCCCTGTGGCCCATGTGTGAGGGCTGAATAACAAAATGATTGGCTGGGTGCCTGGATTCAAAATGTGGGGTTCAGCAGACTCTTCAGCAGGAGAGAGTCCCAATGGGCAGAATTTAAACTCACAAAGTCAAGCAGCACAGTGAAGCCTAAGGAGTGTAGGCTGTTAAACCTTTTGCATAACCCATTTAGTCTACTTGCAAAGCGCTCCTCTATTTCTACCCCTCTTGCAATGAGCAAGCCACACAGTGTTAAGTAAGTTTAAAAATGCTTTACTTATAGATTCAAAGGTCTCGTTCATGAATTTATTTAAGCAGAAGCAAGGAGAACATGGGCAGAATACTCTTGGGTAGAAAATGCAGAAATATGGTTTCAAACATGTATTCTAAGCTTATTACAAAGCTTTGCCATATCTGCCTTGGTCAGTTACATGGCACGGAGAGAGAAGGAACAAGAAGAGGCTTCACTTCCTCTCTCATCAGGGAAGAGGGAGCATGACTTAACTGAGTCTATGAACCCCTTCATGTACTGAGTCTTAACCCCTTCATGTGCTAACTAGTTCTTATGAATAGTTCTGTTTGACTTCCATCTCCCACATCATTTCCATGCCTTTAGGATTTCACTGTCAGTGTTTCTGCAATCTTGTTACCTTTTCATGGCTTAGAAACTCTCAGAAGAGCTTAGAATATTGAGCTATTTGGGAGATGGGGTACTCTTAACAAACAAGGGCAGATGGGCGACGGAATGCAGTTGAAACAGGAAGCCTCTGTAAGTAGAGGGACCAGAGGGTTTATGAAAGGGAAGAGAGACTGGATGGTAGAACATCCAGAAGGCCTCCAGTTCAGTCACCGGCATCTCCAGCTAGGGCAGGAAAAGAATTCTCTTTGAAATCCTAGAGAGGCACCACCATCCAGTGTAGAGAATGGCTGATTACCCCCTTTCCCGGGTGGGGCGGAGGTTGCGGCTCCTTGCATTCTGTGGCCATCCATGCTAGCCAGGGCACATGTGTCCAGCTGGCAATTTGGGGGATTTCCCCAGCTGCAGAGTGGGCTGAGACAGGCCAGTCGGAGCCCCCCTCAATTGGTCAGTGCCTCACTGGCTGAGCGGGATTGCCTCCTTGCCTGCCCAGTCAGCAAGCAGTGCATAAACACCAGCTGTGCCCGACTCCCTCAGCACAGTTGGCAGAAGAGCCTGCCATCCTAGAGTTGGAGACCCTGTTATACTTGCCTCTTGCAGGCAGCTAAAGGTAAAGTAAAGGGACCCCTGACTGTTAGGTCCAGTCGTGACCGACTCTGGAGTTGCGGCGCTCATCTCGCTTTACTGGCCAAGGGAGCTGGCGTACAGCTGCTGGGTCATGTGGCCAGCATGACTAAGCCACTTCCAGCAAACCAGAGCAGCGCACGGAAATGCCGTTTAACTTCCCGCTTGAGCGGTACCTATCTACTTGCACTACCTATTTATCTACTTGCACTTTGATGTGATTTCGAACTGCTAGGTTGGCAGGAGCAGGGACTGAGCAATGGGAGCTCTCCACGTCATGGGGATTTGAACCACCGACCTTCTGATCGGCAATTCGTAGGCTCTGTGGTTTAACCGACAGCACCACCCACGTCCCAGCTACTATAACTAGAATTAGGCTGCCTGTGAGCTGACTTCCATTCTTATGACCTGGGATTCCAGATGTGTAGCAAATGGTACTTAAGGAAGCTAATTGACAATGGATGCACTGGTAATGATTTCATCAAGATTTATTTTCTATCATTTCTTTTGGGAAACACTTTTTGTAGATCTGTATCTCCATCATCATTTGTTTATGGACCCAGTGAGGAAAATTCACCAGTTACCTGCATAAAGGAGACGATAAACTTCACTTTCCATGTAAGAGATATTTCTTACAGACACATTTTCTGTTCTCGGCGCTTTCAAAAAGTGAATTAAATGAAATTTATCACTTCATGGGGAGGGGGGCTTTTCCTTGTAGGTTTAGCTGATTTCAATAAAGCTAGACACTCTCTGAGCCAGTAAGGCTATACCTGAGGTGCCTCTTTCAATGATATCTCCTTGGATTATTCTTGGAACACAATTCCTTCAATAGTTCCCCAGATGAAAAATTAACTGTTCTGTCAAAGTTGCTTTCTAAGGTTAAGTAATAAAAACATGCAGTTTTGCCATTATTCCAGTTACAAATATGGTGGTTGAAAAGGCCACATTTGCACTGAGCAAAACACAGAATAATTCTGCGGGGGGGGGGGGGCTTAAAAGGGGTGTGTGGACTCCTATATAGCCCCAGAATGATTTAATTTTGAGATAGCGAGAAAAATAGAATGTATATTGTGACGAGACGAGTTGTAGCCCCTGCACCATGAGAGGGAAAGGAGGCAAGCAAATCAGCCAAACCTCTTCCTGCTCACTACTGCCACTAAGTGGATCTCTGCTCACCCCCTCCCACCTCACCCTCTGGATTCCTTCCCTAAACAGCTCTTTAACCCTTTGGATTTTTAACTGACCCAACCTTAACTTCCTACACCAAGTAGACGTATGACGCATTAGGCATGGGGTGCATTAATAATTATTGAATTTTGTGCCACCCTTCTTCCCAAAGGTCGCTTCCTGAAAAGGTGGCTTCCTGATTTACAGGGGCAAACTCTTTTTAAATGTCCCTTGGGACAGGGGAAAAAACATTGTCCACAAGGCCTCAATGGAGACATTAAAGAATTTAATGTAGCTGTGTTGTGACAGTAGTGTGTCCATTCCACCTCCTAATTTTTCTCCTTCCAAAAAGAAGTCCAGAGCAGTAGGTACAGAATGCTGACGGGCTGTTGTAGGAGGGAGGAAAACTGGGAGTGGCGGGGAAGAGAGACACACAGAGTAGCTGGAATCCTGAACAGCACTTTCAAACAGCAACATTTTGTCGCAGGCCGCTACTCCTACTTGTATAATCTCTGATCATCATTTCTCCTTCAAATTTACCTCATTTCTGGAAGTCTTATGATGGCTCACCTCCTTTAAAAATGATTTGAAACATAAGATATATAAGCCTTTTAATATAAAACTTGGATACGTGAACATATCTTTCAAATGTTTCAGAGAGCAAAAATAGCAGGTATTATGTAAGTTAAGAGTCTGGTTTGATTTCCAGTTTCAGATGAGATTCTACCATAATTGTGTTCTTTACTCCTTAGGTCAGCAATCCAGGACTAAGTATGGCTCCTGGTGTAAGCCTGGTGATACAGATACCCAATTCTTTTGTTCCTAGAGAAATCAAGTTGTTTAATATTCTGGATGTCCAGGTATGCCTGGTTTACTCTATGTATGGCAAGTAGGAAGGTTGTATCAAAGCAGTAAAATACTGAGAAGTTTGCAGCTGTGCAACCAGTAGGGACTGGGCTGCTGTGTCACACAAGACATCTTTCATGTCAGCTGTACAGGTGCAAAGATCTGCATGTGTCAGACATCCTGAGTCACCCAGTTGTGTCCATCCACTTTGTGTCCTTTCCATAGCCATAAAACACAGCTTGGTAAATAGTTGTTTAAAATCCCACCAGTAAGGACTGAACATTCTCCTCCAGCTGCCTCATCCCTATTAGCTGCGGTGGCACAGAGCCCACATATCAGCTAGTTTGGCCCTACATTTATTTACAAACCCACCCCCCCACACCCTTCAGCATAGTTTGAGGAAAAGATGGGGCAAATTTAGCCATGGATAAAGGTTATACGCTGGACCCATTCTCTCTCTCTCTCTCTCTCTCTTTCTCTCTCTCTCTCCAAAGCTATCTGTATTAAAACTTATGCTTTAGTTGAGATTCCTCCATTGCAGAGGGTTGGACGGGATGACCCTCTGGGTCCCTTCCAACCCTACAATTCCATGATTCTATTATTTAAAGGACTATTAAAAACAATGTGGTTTGGTCCATTGAGTTCAGTAGAGTTTATGAGCAGACAGGGTTAGGATTGCAGCTTAAATGTGTTTATAGAGTAAAGGTGTGCACAAGGGGCAGTAATTCAACTCAGAGAAGGCCTATTGGAATAAATGAATATTTTAGCCATGTCCATTAATGTCAGTGAGTCTACTCTTGAGTAGGACTAGTGTGGACCACCACCCAAGGTTTAGAAACTACAATCTAATTTTGCTTTTGTTCCTTTTTTAGACGACTGATGGAAACTGTACATACACGAAGTATATAAGAGACTGTAATGTGCCAGAGACAAATGGAAATATATTGCAAGATCTCATTACATTCTTTACGAAGCTTGATAAGAGGGGGCTGGTAATTTCTTGACTTTATTCAATCAATTTTGTTAGAGAGATGGGTTTGAATCCAGAATGTCCATGAGCAGAATCCATTCATGGGATGCTACCAATGGAAGAGGAAGACATTGTCTCTTGCATCCCTGTAGCCCCTTTAAAGCTGTTGTAAAAGATTTGAGGAAAGGGCTGCAGAGGGGAGGGGGAATTGGTAAAAATAATTTCCCACCCTGTTCTTCCTTTCCTGGATCTCAGTCCCTTCTATTTGCAGGAGCGGACACTCTGGATCCATTATGACTTCCTATTCCACAATTTTATATTGCATGTTCATATTAATTAGATGAGCACATTTTGGTATCAGAAAACTGGGTTTGATCATGTATGGAAGAAAGAGGTGTTTGTGGCAAGACTGGGGTACATAATAGTTAAAATAGTAAACTTTGGACATAAAAAAGCAAAGCATAAGAAAAGATGGTGCTTATGCTTCAGCAGCTTCTGATGGCGAATGTGAGCTGTGAAAAGAATTAACAAAATGAGAACCAGAGCTTCATTTTGAAGCATTTTAAAATCAATTAAGGATTGAAATCAAGATTCCTCAAAACATCGCAAGTTGGTCATACATTTAATTAATCCCTTCAAAGTGGTGAGAGCCAGATAATGAGTTTACTCAGACCCTGTAAATGGTATGCTGGAACTGTAGAATATTGAACTTCCTAACCTTTTGTGATGTGGGTAGCGCTGTGGTCTAAACCTCAGAGCCTAGGGCTTGCTGATCAGAAGGTCGGCAGTTCGAATCCCCGCGACAGGGTGAGCTCCCGTTGTTCGGTCCCAGCTCCTGCCCACCTAGCATTCAAAAGCACATCAAAGTGCAAGTAGATAAATAGGTACTGCTCCAGCTAGAAGGTAAATGGTGTTTCCGTGCGCTGCTCTGGTTTGCCAGAAGTGGCTTAGTCATACTGGCCACATGACCCGGAAGCTGTCTGCAGACAAACGCTGGCTCCCTCGGCCTATAGAGCGAGATGAGCGCCGCAACCCCAGAGTCGTCTGCAACTGGACCTAATGGTCAGGGGTACCTTTACCTTTAACCTTTTGTGACACCTTTTTTCTTTTTTTAAAAGGAAGGTGTAATCAACACACAAACAAGTTTTAAAAATCCTTGGTTGCTGATTTCTGCATGTTTTGCTTTTTGCATTTAAGTGGTTTTTAAAGCTGCAGGCCTGCCAGCCACTTTGGCTATATAAATATACTGAAAAACCCAGTCATATTTAGGGCTTTAGTAACTGCCATGTAGGGACGTGCCATAATATCTAAAATCATGTTGCTGTCCATATGTTCCCTGTTTATCCTCTAAAAGTAACATCCCTCCAGCTATCTGCAGTAGCTAGCAATGGCAGGAAGGCAGGTTTATGTCTCTCTTGACAATAGTCCTTAATATGCTGTAGCAAGGGACTCTGGGTAGTCCTGGCTCATCTGCTGCCTGTCTGGAAAGCCCCCTGTGTGGCTATTCTGTTTCCAATCCCTGCATCCACATCTTAACAGTACCCATGCTTTTAGCTTCCTCGGTGAATGTGATGGGTCTGGTTCCCAGCTCTGGTGCAAAGCGAAGGAAGCACTCAAACTCCATGTAGCCAAGTTTCCCTACGTGGCCAAACAGTAAATGCAATGTATCTACCATAAATGGCTTGACATTTGCAATATTCATTAAACTGGTGTTTCAAAATTAAGCTAACACTGGGGCATCCATGTCTGAGGCACTTTTGGCATAACCCCTGGTGCTTCAGAAATGTTTTGTGAGAAAGATCAGAAAGTTGGTGTCTAAATCAGCCCAACTATGGTTAAGAAATCACACTGCCTCTTCTTCCATGCGTAAGTTCCCCACTTCTCCCCTTTAAGGAGGTGTAATCAGAATATGTAAACCAACTTTTATAACTTTGGTTGCAAACTTTGCTTCAAAGCTAACCATGGTTAGCTCCAGGGGAGGGGAAGAGGAATGTGTGTTGTATTCAGTCTCCAAACCACGATTTTAGGAGATGGAGAACCTTATGTGTGGATGAGGCCTTCATCAGAAGTTTACCAAAACACTGAAATCCCTGGGAAGGAGGGAAGCTTAGTGGTAGATCATCTGCTGTGCAATCAGAAGGTCTCATGTTCAACCCAATCACCATCAGATAGGACCAGGAGAAAATCCAGCTTTGTGGGGATAGATAAAAATGACAAAACCACATTTGTGGATGCATCTAAAAAAGCTATATTCTAGCAAGCTAGCAAGAGAAATAGTGCGGAAAGATTTAGAACAATGAACAGCATTACTGGTAGCCTTTTATGAGAAACAGCATAACCAGGCAAGTCCTTGCTGAAACTTTTCCAAGCAAACTCCAAAGTAACAGAAGCAGAAAGAATTGTAGCCTATCTCCAAATGTCTCTGAAACTGTGACAATTGCTCAGAGAAACTTGTTGACCAGTGGCGTAGTGTGGGTTGTCAGCACCCGGGGCAAGGCAAGTAATTTGCGCCCCCTAACCCATGGATTTGCGCCCCCTAACCCTAACCCCCAGATGTTGCGCCCGGTGCGGCCGGCCCCCCCTGCACCCCCCACGCTACGCCACTGTTGTTGACCCCTGCATAAGGCTGGTCAGTCTATTTAAAAAATAAATAAATAGCTGTGTATAAGTTGCATCTCATACAATTTTTCTTTCTTCTGAAGTACTGTATGAAAGATGACTCACTCTGTTTGCAAATATTTTGCAATTTTGGAAACATGGAAAACGGGAAAGAAGCAACTGTTCACGTTCAGCTGGAAGCAACTCCTTCAGTGTTGAATATGGTAAATATTTTCATCTTTGAATAATCGTAATTAAATGCATTTACCCAAGGGTCAGAAGCCTCACAAAGAGCAAAATCCATTAATGGTTTTGTGCTTATAAGACTCACTAATTTCAGTGGCAGGGACTAAAGCATGTGCTTAATTTCTTCCTCCCTCCCGCTCAAATCCATGGGACTTGAAAAGGGCTTAACATTGCCCGCATGGCCTAAGTGGGTTCCTGAGCCTATATTTATAAATTCAATTTAACATTTCATAGTGTCATTTGTGTGTTCCCTCCAAGTGGTATAAACCTATCTTTTAAAAAAACAGGATGCAGCTTCTGCACTTACATTTGAAGTAAAAGCGAGTGTCTCAGCAGATCAGAATCCTAAAGTCATTGAACTGCACAAGGACAAGCAAACTACATATGTAAGTATTTTTAAACACAGCATTTGATTGGGGAAGCAGTATTTAGGCCAGTCGCATGCGAGCTTCATTCAGGTGGTCCATGATGTGTCTGTAAAAATACAATCAACACACAGCCGTTGCTACAACAGGGACAAAAATGGTTAAGCGACCCGGCAAACCCTTAGCTGTTTTCAGCTGGGAAAAAGTTCATCTGGTTGTGCTGATGGAAGTTCACCATGGTGTTTCTTCTTTCTGTGCTCCTCCTAGCTGCCGTTCCTCCTCTGGTCACTGCTGTGGATACAAAACCTGACTGTCTAATTTATACACCCTGAAGGATACAAGCCATATGAGTTCGTGTGTATGAGAAACCTGGTACAGTCTCTATAGAATCCTTGATGGTTAACTTCTGAATGTTCTTTATTTGTGCAGGTCATTCTGGAGGGACTTCATAACCAAATACCAAAACCTAGTGTAACAATGTTACTCATTGGACTGGGTTCCCTAGTTGGAATTGCTTTGCTTTTGATTCTTGCATATATTTTATGGAAAGTAAGTACTGCAGATTTAATTCATACATCTATTTGCTTTTTGGACTGTTTTCCCCCCTAGATCTCATCACAATGGAAGTGTCACAATTGCTTCCCCACTGCCCACAAATTTATTCTAAAGTGCAGCTTTTATATTCATTTTTTTTAAAGTTCTTTTTTTCATCGGAGGGAGGCTTTGGTCATTACATGGGTTAAGGAATGAGAAGTTTTTCTTCCCTGGAAAAGCTCCCACTTTTATTTCTAAAAAGAGTCATTGATAAGTTATCACATTTGCAGAGCCAGACTTTTGGAGTAAAGTTAGGCAACAAAGCCTTTAACTCATTTCTATCTTACCAAATAATGGCCTTTGATGCATGATAGACATCCTGCAGTTTACAGTGCCATTTGTGTTGGCACTGTTGTGATTATTTATTGGCAACAGCTGAAGAGAATGCTTTCTGGAAACGGATAGTGCTACTTCCTGAACAGCCACCCCCAAAATTTCCTTTTTGTTTAAATCATGTGGCCCCTTCAGCTGTTGTTGGACTCTATATCCCATTAGCAACCGTCAGTGGGAGTTGCAGTCCAGGAACATCTGGGGAGGGCACACATTAGTTACAGTGTTAGAAACTGATATATGAAAGCTAGGAGCTAAATGGCACCTTAAACCTAGGTTATAGGCGCAAAAATGGAATGTCTAGGCACACTTTTTTATAAGAATACAAAGCTGAAAATGAATGAACTGCAGCTAAAATATGTTCATTTTTCACATGGTCTGCTCTAGTCCTTCCCCTGCCCACCCCCCTAATATTCTTAAGAGGGTCTCTTCTCCAGTCTTCACAGAGTAGCTGGAAGTGGAGAGGCAGAAAAAGGTCCTCCTTTCCTTTCACTCTGCAGTTTTAATCTGAAATCTTAGGTGTAGCACTGCACCCAGAGCTCAGAAACTGCTTGCATTAATGAAATTCCCTGTTGCAAAATGCACCTAGAGCAATGGGAATTTCGAACACTAATTAGTTAGCTCAGCTTTGGAAGAGGACTCTGCTTACACAGACAATTGCAGTGGAAGAGGGCTCTGTCCACACAGATAAGCAGAGATACTACTGTATAGTAGAATTGTAGATTTTATTTTTTAGTTGCCAACATCTTCTTCATAGGTTCTGAAATTGTGTCTTCTAGGTTGGTTTCTTTACAAGAAAATATAAACTTCTTCCTCAAGAACAGAATGGAAGGGAAAGCTGGAGCTTTATAAACAGCAAACAAGAGGACACCAGTGACAATGATTAAAAGTTTTTCTACATAGTACATGGATAATATTTTTTTTAATTGAAGGCACCATTTGCAAGAATTGACATGTCATAAATCCTTGCCATAGATATATCCAAGTGAAAAGAAAGATTTCACTTTTCTCAGCTTCCTACAATACAAATCGTAGAATGTTTGAAGAAAAATGGCAAATATAAGCGAGACCACCAAAGATGAAGAAAAACCAGCGAAAACACTATGAAAGAGCTACTACTTGCTAAAACGAATTTTGGCCAGTTGAATCATACTTGAATTAAGAGTGCATAGCTCCACTGCCCAGGGATTCAGCTGAATATAGAAAAAGGAACAACATTATGAACAGGCTTGGGATGCAGCAACCAACAGTACCTTTTTATATGATTAAAAACGCACACCCTTCGCCCCCCCTCATCTTCATCAGAGCTTATCTAATGTACATCTGCATGAAAGGGGGCCCTACTAAATTAGATGAATTTGGTCATCTGTACAATCACTGTATGGCCTTTGTCTTTCCCGTATTATCGTGGACTTTTAGGGCTACAAACAAATAGGGCATTTTTCCAGGGCAAACCTGGACCCAAGACGCAACATGAGCACAGCTGTTTCACCCTCCTCTATACCCCAGCATATGCATGTGAAATTGATATTTGTGCCACAACACAGCATCTACTTTCTGAAGGTGACAGTGGTTTAGGAGTACAGTGGTACCTCGGGTTACTTAATTCATTCCGGAGGTCCATTCTTAACCTGAAACTGTTCTTAACCTGAAGCACCACTTTAGCTAATGGGGCCTCCTGCTGCTGCTGCACCGCCGCCGCGCGATTTCTGTTCACATCCTGAAGCAAAGTTCTTAACCCAAGGTACTATTTCTGGGCTAGCGGAGTCTGTAACCTGAAGCACCTGTAACCTAAAGCGTATGTAACCCGAGGTACCACTGTAAATCCAAGCCCTGGGCCCTTTCCCTGGTGATGGTGGATGAGATCCAGCACAGGATTTTGAGATGGCCCTGTCCCCAAACTCCCTCATTTCAGGGTTTCTGCTGGCTACCCCTAAAAGGAGAGGTTTCCATCTCTCCAGCATTTCAGAAGCTTGGATAGGTCTGCCCCTTATGAAACTCAAGACTGCAGGATCCTTTGCGAATAGGAGTTTCCATTCACAAGGCAGCTGCCTCAACACCTATGCGGAGCTCACCTTCTGTGAACTGAAGCTGCATGTGTTCATGGAACAAAATCATCAGAACCAGGAATCTATTATATATATATTTTTTAATGTGCAGTCTTTAGATTCCAGTTTGCTAGATTTTTTTTTTGTAGCTATATCCAATTAGAGCATCCAAATTAATATTATATTGAAGTAATTCTTCTCCCACTGACTTCTTTGATTGATCAGCAGTCGTATTCCTTCTATTCTATTTATTTTGTTTAAGAGCAGGTTTATATAAGGAAGTCTGAAATTATATTTAGAGCAGATTTTGTTGTTCAATATATTTTAATTCTCATCTTTTAAAATAGGGTTCGAGACATAGGTGAAACACTGCACTTTAACCCCCAAATCATTGTGCTGTCACAAAGTATACCTCAAAGTTTAAAACAGCATTATACACTCTGAAACATAACACAAAAGTGAACTGGATCTACATTTTTTACCAATTCAATGACGCACAAATATTTAGAAAGTTGTCATAATTTAACTTACAAACAAGGATAAAAGTGTCGTTATGAAAATAACAATAAAAGTTTGCATACAAATAGGATCTGATACCATGTCAGTTCAAAATGCTCTGCCAGTTAAAAATAACTAAATCCACATATCATTTGTAACTGCTCAGAGTCCAACTTCAATAAATTCACTTTTTTTGTATTTGAAGTATTTGTCAAATTATTCCAGAATACTTAGGAGAAGTAGGAATTACACTAAAATACTTACTTGGCAAGATTAGTTTTGTTGACTCGCCCCCACCTTGAAGATTACTGGTGCAATCATATTCAATAAGAAGAAAATCCTACTGTATTCAAGTGGACTTACTCTCAGGTAAGCATGCACAGGAATGCAGCCAAAAGGTGCAAGTACAGTTATGCTATAACATGTTTACTCAACTGTAATTGGCTCTTACAGGGCCACAATCAAAAAATAAGCATTTTTCTTAATTATTTGCTTTAGGGAGGGACTGAAGATGGCATAAAGTTTAAGAGTCTTCTTAAATGTTTAATGGAACACACTTTTTTCAGCAGTACTGAAATGTGCAGAATGGTTTGCAGAACTGAAACAATGGAAGTCATAAAAAGTAATGGGAAAAGCTAGACTCACTGAGCAATGCATGGGAGCTTGGATGAAGAATGCTACCCAAATCAAATCAAATATCTTTAATACAGTCAATGACCAGGAAACAATTTATAAAATATGACATTAAGAGTAATATTGTGCTAGAAGTAGCGGTAAAAATATGGCCAATTCTCAGAGTTGGTGCTTATATTTATGACCAGGTTTCGAGTTTTAAGTTTTTAAAATTCAATTCAGGAGTCGCTACTGTTTAATATCGTTCCTTCGATGTTTACAGTTTGGACTCCTTTGTAGACATCATTGCTCGTCTTATTCTTGTTGCAATGTAACAGTACTTTGCCACGGACCTGTTGATTTCGGGCTCTTTGTCAGCTAAGAGGTGAAGAATGCTACCCTGCCTAAAGTGTGCTTAGGTGGAGAGGCTTAAATGTTCTGCCTACTGCCACTTTGAAAGAAGCAGAAAAACAGCCACAGAACCCAATTTCCAGGGCCTCTCTCTTCTGGTGAAGGGCACACACAAACCCACATCCTCCCACGCCTTCCTTATCTGAGTAGCGTATCCCTGCAGCCCCTCTCCTCAGTCTCTGAAAAATGTCAATCAAGTATATAAAAATCATTCAGTTTTCCTGCAGAAATAAGTATGTGTTGGGGATTTGCTTCATCCAAGCTTGGGTTTCAATCTGCATCAGTCATATCCTATACAACTGAGTTGTTCGATTTAGCAGCAAAATCCATAATTTCTCTTCCTAGATTGTTTCTAAAGACAGCTGCATGATCCTTTTGGATTATCCACTGCATCAACACTCTTGCCATATAGATTAATTAATTGGGGATGTAGCCTGGTAATAGGAAGAAAACAGGAAATCCATTACTTCTCTGTGGTATTGCTATGGCATTTTATCTGAGCACTGATTTACACACAGGATAAACTACAGAAAATTTAAAAATCCTCTTCCTATTACAATCTAAACATTTCTCATAAAGTTACTTTCCTAGATTATATGGGTCTGCCTTAGTGCCTGGGATATTTGTGTATGGAATTAATAAGAATGGGTCATTCATTCAGCAAGCAAGCTCGGTAAAACTGAATTGACTCTGAACTATGTAGCATCACTACTAAATACAGCACAAGTGAAATTTCAAGGACAGAGATTTTGAAGTCTGTCCTTCATGAGAAGTAAACCAATGTTATCAGCTAGAACTGGAACACAGCATGAATCTCATACTGGTTTCAATGGCCTGCTGAAGGTTTTGCTATGCAATCACAACAGGCACAAGAACAGAATGCAGCAAGGAAGTAAAATCCAACTGCAATTTTGTGACATTTTCTGGCCTACAGGGCTATGCGATTTGCTTAGATATGGCCTAAAGCATTTATTAAAGAGAACAATGTATCATAAAATGATGTTGAAATGTGTCACTCAGCATTAAACTCTAGGCACATATTTCCAATGTGCATAATAAGTGATTAGTATAATGTTAAGTCTGCACTGCCCAATTCTGGCGCACTGGATACAGGCCTAATATCCACAGAACGCAGTCTGTACCCTACAAAAATTCACATGTGGTCAACAATGGCAACATACAGGTGCGAGCTGGTGTGATTCGACTTCTAGTTATTGTGAAAGCTCTCCCCATTCCATGTACGGTTCTAGATAAAGGCGGCAGAGGAAAAGGCACTGAGCAGGGTTCAGCCAGCAGCATCAGGCTGGAGTCAGAAGCAAAGACCCCAGCCAAGGATCCCAATATTACCAATGTCCCAGGAAAAAGGCAAAAGTACTTTGCTTAATGGAATACAGTGGTACCTCGGTTTAAAAGCAGTCCTGTTTATGAATGATTTGGTTTAAGAACTCCCTAAAACTGGAAATAGTGTCCTGGTTTGTGAACTTTACCTCAGTCTAAGAATGGAATCTGAACGGTGGAAGGGCACTGGCGGCAGGAGGCCTCATTAGGGAAAGAGCACCTCGGTTTAAGAATAGTTTTGGTTTAAGAACGGACTTCCGGAAAGGATTAAGTTCGCAAACCGAGGTACCACTGTAGTGGCTAAAGAAAGACTCATGCAGAAGCACAGTGTGGAATTCCAGTATTGCATTCTGTGTGTGCACCTGCAGAGCTACAATAGCATCAGGACTGTACAGAAAATGGAGCAAAAACGCAGGGATTAAGCAAAAAAAAACACATGGTTTTTGATAAACTTGCCAATTCTCTAGTTCAGAGTCTTGAACTATAGCATACTAAACTTTAAAAAGCAGAGGAACAGCAGGTATTGATTAATGGACTACTTAGGGCTTACAACAATCAATCATAATCAATCAATCAATCAATCAATCAATCGCATATCACTACACTTCACCCTACCGGACACAAACTTCCGATGGCCATTCCATTAACTCTCCATCTATATTCCATGGATAGTTCTTTTCTTCAGGATCTATGGAATTCAAGTTGTCTCTAGTGATGTGTTCCTTTCTAGTTCTTGATTGGACTTTTACCTCTTCAACAATGAAAGCTTCAACAAATGGAAAATTGAACTAACACACAAAAACAGAAGATACAATTTTGTAAATATAACAGGACATTCCCCCTCTCCTTATAGGATTGGTGTTACCTTATGCTTTCATTTCATTAAAGAAAAAAGATGGAGTAATAATCTCAAATGACTCCATAGAGTTTATCTGCATCTCCTTAAACATGTAGTTTTAAAAGCAAAAGAACCAAGAAAGCCTATGTTCCCCCTGCTCTCATGTTTCCTGCCACCGATAACTCCTAAAGAAGACTTGTCTTACCCACTTCAATAAGCTGAAGGAAAGCTCATTCTTTTCCTTTGGATTTAAAGCAGCAATGCATTGCACCAAGCCCCACATTACAGTTCACTTTATCAGCCAGAATTTGTGCCCAAAGACAATGAGCCTTAGCCTGGAGACTCAACACACTGGTCATTAATTTAGAATAGTACTTCATCCCCTGTAACTCTTGAATCCCATTTTCCAAATCTTGGGGTTGGGCAGGGAGAAACCAGCGGTCTTCCGGATGGTGTTGGGCTACAACTCTCATCATCCCAAACCATTTGCCTTGCTGGCTGAGGCTGCTGAGAGCCCCCCAAAAAATATGGATTCCCAACCCAATTTAATGTGATGTTCTTCATTGCTGAGCACTACAGAATGAATCTGGATAAGCACCAAGGCTCCAGATCTACTGAACTGGAGGAGTGCTGTGTGTCTGTGTGTTTGTGTGTGTAGATATGCACACATGTATGCACTCTCAAACATGTACATTGAAGCTTTGTGGATAAAGTGTGGTGTTTGATACTGGGTTGCCTGCTGCTTCTGTATGTTTGTCCACCTGTGCTCTGCATATAGGTGAAACTAAAAAAAAAAAAAAACCCCACCCACAAAACGTAGGGTCTCCACTTGCCCTTAATCTCAGTGAAGTCTCTGTTTAAATACAATAGTGTTTCTGGTTTACCACTCCCACCCCCACCCCCCTTTTAAAATCAGTTTAGCAGCTTTACACTCTAGTAACTCCTGTATATAAGAACCATATATAAATAACCACAACAGATGGGTGGAAATGGGCTAATCGGTATTAGTCTGATTGGTGATTTTCAAAAATCAGATAAAAGTGGGCTAATCTACTCTGACAGGAGGTTAAGTCTCCTTACCAAGGCAATACTATCTCCTGGAGCATTTACTTCCCATCTTAAAGTTTTGTCTGCTTCATCATGTTATGTTTTAGATACTCTTCCGGGAGGGAGGGGTGATGTATTGTGCACATTTCCATCTTCTGTGCCCTCTGTTGGGCACAGCGATTAAAGAAATCTAATCTAAACAAGTTTGGGTTGCAGAAGTAAACCTTTACCTGGTTTTTCACACTAGCATATCTTTTCAGGTGCTTAACAAACTCCGGACGAGAAGTGTTCCACACAACAATAAGCGCCATGCTTCCATCATTCAATCTAAAAATGGCATAGTTCAGTAAAGTATTGAATTAACACAATTATCTTTGATCTCATTGTTGACTCATTCAGAATCATCTATTTTTATTATCAGCGAGGTTACGGGTTATACTTATTTTCAGAATTAAATAATAACACAATTTTTTAAATAATGGAACTACTTCATTGGCTCCATTACTTCTACCATGCGAATATTTTAAAATTAAAATGCTCAGTCCAAGCTCCTCTACAGTGCTGAATGTCTTTCCTTCGCTCTCATTTGGGGCAGCCTTTAGTAATTGACCTGTTGTGATTTGCTTTGATAACAAAACACCCTTCTGGTAAAATCAGAGGTGGGAATAGGAAAACACTGGCACACTCTTTAGTTCTGTAAACATGTTAACCAATAGTTTCTGTTCTAAACTTCGAAGTCTCCTGTATCCGTACAATTTTGTATGTTAAAATACCATTCTAACTTTATTTCTACATGACCCTTTTTACTTTGATACTAAATCCAATGCCTGCCGCAAATTCAGCCTAGGCAAAACAGACACTCTACCCAAAATGAAAGGTAGGAGGCACTACAAGAAAGGAAAAGGAAACACATGCTGGATCAATTCCTCAACTGTATGTACAGCGGGAGTGCAATCATATGCAAGTCAGTCCCACTGGTGGCATAAGATGCTGGTGTTGTAACATGTAGTGGCAGCTACTAGCAAGTCAAACCCTTAAGGGCTTCCACTTACTTGACCTGAAGGAAATGCAGTAATTTTGTGGATTGTGGCAAGGATCCTACATTGGCCACATTGAGGAACACTAAAGAGACTGATGAGGGCCCAAAGAGTTAATTCTCACAACCAGAGTTTGATATCTACCCTGAGATTGTGAGCTCCAGTAGAAAATCTTAAAATTGCTTGTCTTCTGCACCATAAAAATCTTAAAGGTTTTGCAAATACTGCAGTCAAACTATGTCAAAGAATCTCCGATAATAAGATCTGACTGATTTACTGTCATGATGACATTACTGTAGTAACGAATACTGAAAACTGCAAAGAAAGAAAAGTATTGAAACAATCAATCAGTCAGATCTAAAGAACTAGATTTCCTATCAACAAGCCCCAGGGAGATTATTACTTGATGACTACCACTTAAGTCAGACTTGTAAACTAATTTAATCACTGTAATTATCCAATGATTATTTCTAGGTGGGTGACCTCAGCTGCCTGCTCCAAAAACTGATTACAATTCCTGAGATTAGGGAGTCAATGGTAGTCCAACTCAACTATCTTCATCCCCCCCATGAACCTCAAAGGGTCTAGACTGTTCATGACACAAGCACGCATTCTTGGGAAAGCCAAGGCATTAGAATAAGTTGTCAGAATTTAGAGACATTACTCTAATTCTGTAAATCCTTACTGACCTGGTATTAGGTGCCAAGCCTCTTGGTGCCATTGAGCAGAGGCAAGGGATTGCCATAATGCTCACGTTCAGGAAGTGACCCTGGATTCTGCGCCAGTGATCCCTGCTGTCTAAATATAACACCACACCGTATTACTTCAAGTAAAACCTAATTCTCCTGCTAAGTGATTAAACTTGGAAACTTACCAGATTTAAGTCTCTTTTGCTGCTTTCTAAAAATAAACGCATCAGATAAAATAATTAACGGGCACGGAACGATGTGAAACAAAAAATAAAAACAAGCACAACATGTTTGTGATTTAATTGAAGATTGAACACTCAGCTAGGAAATGCAAATTATTGTTTGAAAGAAAAGTGGGATTTCATTTTGATCTTAAGCACATTATTTCTAAAACAACAGGAATTCTGATTAAAGCTTTCGGGGTGGAGTGTGCTGGTGACAGCTCTGAACTACTTATAATAAAACCGGAAACAATAATATCTAAGTGCATGGTTAATCATTTTCTTTAAGAAAACATGATCTGCAATACAGTGGTCCCAATCCAACTAATGCTTGTCACATTTAAATTGCATTGAAATCAAACAGTGCTTACATTCATTACAACTTAGCTGAAGTTGGGTTGCAACTGTTATGGGATAAAGTTTGGAATACACAGACTTGTGGCTGTTTGTCTGAGTCTTACTTACTTAACCTCCCCCTGAGCATCTTGTTCCAAAGGTAGAAATGATAATTCACAATATTCTGGTCTAAGGACAGAACAAGATGAGTTATTATATCTTATCTTATGTTTATTAGGTGTGCACACAACAAGGTTTAAACAATTACAATTTTTTTCTTCACGTTACTATGCTGTAAGGTTTACAATGCAGTCCTATACATATCTATGTCACAGTAAATCCCACTGGTTTTGGAGAACTGAATTTGGAGAGGTTTACTGACACGAAGCTGGGTATGATTGCAGCCCGACAGTAGTTATTAGTCTAGATCAGGAGAACCTAATTTGAGTCCCTCCAGATATTGTGGGATGACAATTTCAGCCATCCGTGACCATCAGCCATGCTGGCTGGGGCTGATGGAAAATGACCCAACCACAGCTGGAAGACCACTGGTCAGCCACCACTGGTCATTATTATCTACTGATGCTACCCAACTACAATCATTAAACTTTTGCAAACTGATAATAATATGAAATCATGTGTTTTGGTCCAAATGGTACAACGTGTTTTTTTAAAAAAAACCTAAACTAAACTAAAAACTAACACAAACATAATTAAAAACAAACAAACAAATTCATCGTACTTCAGACTTGCCAGTGTCTTGAGCACAGCAAAATCTTTTCGCTGACTTGATGGCATCCAGCGATGCTTTTCAGCCAAAGCCAGAGCCCTTGATCCAAACCCAAACATTGATGAAAACCCAAAGCGAAGTAGCTTGGTTGGACTACTGAAAGTGCACACGTCCACTGACTGTACATGCCCTGAAATGGTACCATACACATATTATTTCATTTTTCCTCAACTTTCATCACAGGGCTCAAGGTGGCCCACAACCAAATGAGAGTCCTCGGTATTTATCAATTTTAAAAGGCAATTAAAATATCTGCAAAGTCAGGACCCCTATATACTTTCCTGTCAATATTAAATTCCTAGATGAATGAAAATGTTCTGTTTTCTAACTCCAGAAAGTTACTCCAATTAACCCAATAAAGGTGGAAAATCTGTAACCTTCAGCTATAAAGTAGACAGTTTACTTAGAATTTGGGTAAAACAGCACAAACACAAAGCAAACATGTGAACATAACATAATAAACAAAGAGCACATTGATTTAAATGTGCCTTTATTACACTGAGTTGCCTTTCCCCTTGCAAATAAACAAAGCTTATTTTGAGCAAAACTTGTACTGATTGCGGGCATTTCTACCCTATCTTTCAAACATATTTCTAGGGCAGATCTTAGTAATACTAATTACTCCCATACCCACTGTTTCCCAATAAAGTGACAGTCTTATGTATAAGCCAGTAAGAAATTTCCTTTCCTAGTTAAATGTTTACCCACCAATTATTCCTGGAACAGACTTTGGCACAAGGCATACAGAATGTGAGCATGAATCTGGAGTACTCTGTGATTTCAGACTCAAAATTCAGAGAGAGAGAATCAGAGAATTGTAGAGTTAAAAGGGACTATGGAAGTACAGTGGTGCCTCGCAAGACGAAAAGAATCCGTTCTGTGATTCTCTTCGTCTAGCGGTTTTTTCGTCTTGCGAAGCAAGCCCATTGACGGATTAGTGGATTAGCGCTATTAGCGCTATTAGCGGCTTTTAGCGGCTTATCAGATCAGCTGATAAGCGGCTTAGCGGCTTAGAAAAAGGGGGGGAGGAAAAAACCCTGCAGGAACTCGCAAGACATTTTCGTCTTGCGAAGCAAGCCCATAGGAGATTTGTTTTGCGAAGCACCTCCAAAACAGAAAACTCTTTCGTCTAGCGAGTTTTCCATCTTGCGGGGCACCACTGTAATCTAGTCCAAACCCTACAATGCAGGATTTTTTAGCCCAAAGTGCGGCTCAAACCCACAACCCTGGGATTACAAGTGAGACTGCCTCCAATGCCCTCCTAGCAAGATTAGCAACTGCTACAGCCTTTCACAAGAGGATATGAAACAATAGAACAGTAGTAAGAAATGGGGGCAGGAAGAACACACAAAATAAGAGCATTCCTTAGTCCTTTGAGCCATTGTCACAGTGGGACAATGAGTCAGTGTCACTTAAGTGGGAGACCAAGCTGTGAAAGAAAGAGTATGCAGTTCTCAATAGGCCAAAGGAAGAATGTGAGTGCAAAGTGGACCATTTGTCACAAACTCTCCTTCCAAACAATGGCAAGAAATGTTCAAAGTAATCCTCTCTTCGAAAGGCAGGTGCCGTGCTTAGCAGTAATTATTATGCCTAGAAGTGGTCCTCTCTTTAACTGTAATGCATACTGAAAACAAAGCTATTGTTCGGTTTTATTCCAGAAATTAACAAGTAATGGCATTGTGCATTCATGTTGAGAAAACAGTGTCAAGCATCTTACTAAGAAGTGTCACATCGTTACTTGAAACTAATATTACTAAATGTAAAAGGGTTCTGAAATAACTTGAATGCAAATGTTAGTCTTCCTCAACCCACATTCACAAATACAAGAGGACGAAAGAGGTAGAGCTAGTCACATGCTACCAGAGGATATTGTAAACTGCCCTGTGATCTTTGGACAAAGGGTGGTATAGAATTTAATAAAATAAAAATAAAATCATCCTGCCCAGCAGATTGGAAATTAATTCCTTCCACCCTCCTCATGCAAATGCAGTCTTTTCACCTTTGTATATTAGAAGAGTGAGTGCTCCTCCTAATGGAAATTAGCATTTTTTTAAAAAAAACATTTTCCCCCTAAAGTATTTCAGATATAGGATACGTACCCATTATTATGTGCAGTGTTGCAGTTACCGTGTGTTGTATGCCATTCACAGTATATGCCAAAATATTTGTAGAACCTGTAAATATTCAACAATGTGTCCAAGAATGAAAGCAAAGTGAATAAGATAATTCTACAAAAGAGAATATTGCAAAATGAATCCTCTAAGCCAGTGGGGAGCTGAATTCCTTTAGTAAAAGCATTTGCCCAAGTCGATTGATTTCTATAATGTAGGGTTATGGCAGTGTCTCACAACCAGATGTTAAAAAAGTATACAATTTGAAGCATACAGTGCTACCTCCGGTTACGAACTTAATTCGTTTCGGATGTCCATTCTTAAGCCGATACCGTTCTTAACATGAGGAGCGCTTTCACTAATGGGGCCTCCCGCTGCTGCCATGCCGCTGGCACATGACTTCCGCTCTGATCCTAGGGCAAAGTTTGCAACTAGGGGCATCTACTTCTGGGTTAGCGGAGCTCGTTACCCGAAGCATTCGTAAGGAGTACGGTACGTATCCCGAGGTTCCACTGTACCTCCTTGTGGAAGACAATTCTTGCCCATTTACTACTCTGGCTTTAATCTAGGACAAGAGTGAGTTCCAACAGCTAACTTGTCTGTTACACAGATCCTAAACATGCACCTGGAAGAGCTCCAGTTGTGTTTTTTTGACATAAGAAGTTATGCTATGTCAAGGTCAAAGTACATAAAACCTTTGGATCTCAGCAATCCTTGTGTGAAAGATTCAAAGTCTAATTAAATATTTTGCACTATGCAGCCTCCCTCCACGAAACAAAGGCTCCAGGTAATGTATTCTTTTGATTATTTCTGCAGTCCCATGATATTATTATTGCACTGATGCTCAACATGTATTTGGTCCTAGCAATAATACTAGCATACAAACAAATAACTGTAACTAAAGGCTACTTATTCCATGGAAATAAAGGATTGGATCTAGGCTAAATTATAATACAATCCTAACATACATGTATACTCATAAGTCACAGTGAGCTCAGCAGGGCTTACTCCCAAGGTGACTATGTATAGGGCTGCAGTCCTAGTTGCACTAAGGTCCATTAAAATCAATCTAAAAATTTAATCACAGCTATGTTAAGTTCCACAGATTTCAATGGGAACTAAGCACAACTAACGTATCCTGGATCCAAGCCAATGGATTTCTCATTTCCCAAGTGACAGCACTGTGCAGAGGTAATTAAAAGACTGCTTATTATTGGCAATGTTGCGGCTTCTTAAGTTGTGGTGTTTCCCAACATATTACAAAAGACACATTTTTAAAATGGACAACACTACCAATAAAATGAAACTTCTATTCCAATGCTTCTGTTCCTGCTAACCAAACCTTCTCCTAAAGGGTGCTAAAGTGTGGGAGAAAGGGAAAACGTACCAGTTCACGTAAAGCCTGACTGATGAAGGTACCAGACAGAAATTGTGGGGGGAAATGTCTTTGGAAGTGCAAGCACTCCTGCAGAACAATTAACTTAATTAACCAGACAACATGAATATTCATAAGTCTGTTAATGTCTCCACCACATCCAAACAGATAAATGTGATGTAATGACTTCCTAGTCAAGCATATCTAAGAATCTCACGAAAGCTGAACCAACACTGTGGTTCTTTGCCCAAAGTATCATGGAAATTGAAAATCTCGTTAACAATATATTATTCTCCACAAATTAATTGGAAGCAGGAAATAACATAAATCTCAGGGCTATGAGATTTACGGTCAATATATATAAAATTCCTCTGTTTCATAACAATTTCATAACAATTAATCTGCTTTCCCCCAGTCCTTCCAGTTTTCTTCAAATCCCTCTGTACAGTTCCTGAGCTGTAGTTCCCATAGCAACAAACACTATTCCTAAATAGCCAGCAGTACCACCACAGGCTTCCTCCACCCGACTGGTTTTATTTTGACCACAGTATAGTAGCTTGTTATGTTGGTCTAACGAAACCTTTCTTCCGCTTTTTTCTCAAGGAAAACTACAATTTAGCACAATGCTGAAGGACTGTTAACATTCTAGAACTGGGTGTTAGTTTTCTACTCAGAATTGATTTTAATAACCAGCTAAGTTAAAACTCGGGTTTTGTAATTCTGCATAAAACTAACATTCTTATAGCATGAAGCATGTCACTCAAGACTGACTGTAGCATATCCATGATAAAATAAGTAACACTTGAGTTAGATACCAATTTAAATTAGTCACATCAGCTTGCAGTATCTCTCTCAGTTGTAATACCCAAGTTATATTTAATATAGAGAATAGGGCAGGCAATATATCATCCAAAACCGGTTTGAAATCCAAGTTGCGATATTGGTTTCATTATTTTTGGTTTGTGTGTGTTTGTGTGACGCAAAAATCACAGTGTGGGGAAAACGGTGAAGCCAGCCATTGCCTCTACATCAGGCATCCCCAAACTCAGCCCTCCAGATGTTTTGGGACTACAACTCCCATAATCCCTAGCTAACAGAACCAGTGGTCAGGGATGATGGGGATTGTAGCCCCAAAACATCTGGAGGGCTGAGTTTGGGGATGCCTGCTCTACATTGTTCCATCCTTATTTCAGACACGGTGATATATCAGTATATCACGATGTTTAGCTTGTGATATATCACGATGTTGAAAAACGGGTATCGCCCAGGCAACATCTCTCACTGATTTCCCCTGGGAATCTCTTGGGCTTCCTGAAAGTCTGCTCTGGAATGACATGGCATGAAACATCTTGTACCTACTGGTAGACCAGAGAGGACTTTTCCACTCAGGGCTTCCACCCCCTTTAAAATGCATATTCCTCCATGGTAACCCAGCATGGTACATGAAGTCTGCCATGATCCGACCACTACTCAGAAAGATAAATGGAGATCAGCAACTTGTCCATGCTCCCATAAACAGTTCTCCACTTAAGAATCAAAGTTGGGTTTACATAGGCCATACTTATGTCAGTGAGGAAAAGATGGGCATCTTCAGAGTGCCATATAAAGAATATGGACTGTGCCAGGAGCAAAAATAAATAATTGGGGTTTTAGAAATAAATCAAACAATAAGTAGAGAACAATATAACAGAACCGAAGACAGTATAAAATCTGAAAGTGATTCTGTCACAATACCATAAAAACTATGTGTACCATTTTTTGTATTCATTGCTTTATATACTCTCACCTGCTGGTATTATTCCAAGAGGAACTTGTGCTCTTACTGGTGCAATTATGTCATCACCATCCCTCCTGGCATCCATCTGGGCTCTAAGCAGAAGACCATGAGCAACTTCATGGGCAGTCCCATCTCCACCAACGCAAACCACCCTGCAGCAAAACAGTGGCAAGTCTGTCTTCATTACAATTTAGTTCAAAAACCATTTAGTTTTAGGCTAAATATAGTGCGAGGCATTACATATGATCAAGCTGAAACAGATTATAATCTTTCTAGGACAGCTTATTGAACTAATATGCTCCAGAACAATTTTCTACATAGCTTTGACTTCTTTCGAGCTTTACAAATATGATAAGTGTGCTGTTCTCATTCCCCACCCCCCTTGTTAATATGTTGTTGGCGTCCGTCTGTCTCGGGAGATAATGGAAGAGTGCACCTTTGGGGGTAAAGTCAAACCGTTTGAGAGTTACAGTGCCTGCTGTCAATATGGGAGAGACTTGTTTCGTTGCAGGTGGGGCTGATGAAGGCATCCAGATGTGCTGCTACAGGTGCACCATGGCGTTTCTGCTCTCTGCACTTCTCCCAGCTGCCATGCAGTCAACGGACAATATCCCACATCAGTCAAACTACACAATGCTATTTATGCAAATGAAGACTATTGATTTCAATAGTTCTGTGTGTGACTAAGTTGGGTATCATCCAATTTGTACTAGTGTGTGTTCGTAGCATTTATTTAACCATTAAAACGACTTTCATCACATTCCCTTAAACTATTTATTTAACTAATTTCTATGGCAGTGTTCAAAATATAGTATAGTGGTACCTCGGGTTTCATACGCTTCACGTTACAGACTCTGCTAACCCAGATATAGTACCTTGGGTTAAGAACTTTGCTTCAGGATGAGAACAGAAATCGCGCAGCAGCAGTGCAGCAGCAGCAGGAGGCCCCATTAGCTAAAGTTGTGCTTCAGGTTAAGAACAGTTTCAGGTTAAGAATGGACCTCCGGAATGAATTAAGTACGTAACCAGAGGTACCACTGTAACTTCCCCACTGGAGCTTACAGAATAGGAAAAACCATACAAAATAGGAAACACTAATATACCAATAATAGCAGCAGTAAAAATGTCTCTGCTGATCTAGTTGCGTCATCCAGCCTTCCCAATAAAAATTGTTTGCATCTTACACATGCAAACAAAATGCAACACAAAGCAAGAGTTATTAACGAAGACACTTCGCTATCTTACCCAAATTTCTGGCATCTGTATCTATTCAAGGCAATACTTTAGAGATTGTAAGCTCACTAGGGGACATTATGGGCAGTCTCGCAGCCTATCTTACCTTCACTGTGTTCATGGCAGAAACAAGATTCAAACCAGGGACAGCCAGATTAGTAGCTTGGTCTCTTAGTGGCTGTACCACATGAACTGTCAAATCCCATACCTTTTGCTTGCGGATTTTATTCCACTTCTGCCATTAGCCATATTTGTGTTGCCTTTAACAGCTATGTTAGAGAGTAGCCAGCTTGCTTAATGTGGCCACAGTATGGAACTAAGGCTTCAGAGGCAAGGGCCGAATCCTGACTTACCCATGAAGCTCATTAGGTGCTTCTGAACCAGTCACTGTCATCTCTTAGCCTAACATACTTCACAGAGTTGAGGGAATGAAATGGGGAGTGGGAAAGCCATTTACAATGTCCTGAACTCCTAAAAGGAAGGGGAAGATATAGCTAGACAGCTAGAATTAGAACTATATGCACAGCTATCTTTAATGTTGGCTTGCTGATTCCAAAATTTTGAGCAAGCTTATATGCTTTCTACTCCCAACTCTTTTGCATAGCATCCAGAAGTATAAAAATTAGTGCAAGCTGGTACAGCCTATCTTTAAAAGGCCTCAAGTAGTAATTTATTGAACACCGCTAACTGTTTCATTTAACTGGCTATTTGAAAGAGAAATTTATTTTGTTGTCTTGTTCAAGTTTGAGGGTTTAAGAACATTTATTAAGATTCTAAATTAATTAAAATATTCTAAGAAATAAATAAGAACAATAATGTGCTTAAACTAATAAAACAAACCATAACTCAGAATTGCTTGAATTACATATGATACCCTACACCTGTTTCATCTGGGGAAATCTGAAATTAGCCAGCTCAATAGAAAAGCCTGTGGATGCTATGATACAGAGAGCTTCTGTAAACCCAGACTGATTGATTTGGTAGGGAGTCAAATGGTGGCGGGGTGATTCTGGGTGTGCACAGGAATGCCTGCATTGAATAACGGGTTTGTAGCAAAACTCTGAGACATGATGCATGGGATAGAACCCCAAGATTAAAAATAAGCTGTGTGCCTACGCCACTGATTACCCTTTCCTTGAATAAGCAGCATCCTTGCAGTAGAAGAAAGCAGTTAAAAGTTAAACTTACCCATGAAATGACATCAGGTCACATTCCTTAAGTAATTTAAGGGCATGTCCTTCATATTCTGTAACTATGAAATATAATGCACAAACAGACAATTTCAGCAACATTCAACTTCTCAGTGTAAATTGACAAATCTGTCTTGGAAGTCATAATTCACAATTCAGAGATCTATTCAGTGTGCCCAGGAGACCTTTGGGGGTTTTCACTTAGATTAGGAGATCCTTCTGCCATCTACTAAATTCTCCTGGATATCAAAAGCACATTTGCCACTCAGTATGCCAGAAACACAAATATATTCTAGAGCCCCAGTGGGTAGACAGAACTAATCATTTTTTTGTTTCTGGATTGTGATCATGGGCACTATTTCTCCCTTATATTTTGAACAAGAAAAAGTCAGTTACTTGTTTGCAAATTCGTAAACTAGGATTACGTGGATACTCAGTTATATACATTATCTGCTCTTTCCATAGCGATACAATGGTTATGTTGCGATTTATAGTTGTAGATGTTTGAAGTGCACAAGAATAAACTGGCATCTTCTACTAGATGCAATCATATCACACCACACAGAATTGAATTATCTGAAAACAAAATGGTATTTGCATCAGTAAATGCACATCTCTAACTTGGACAAGTTAATCATGGAAACAACAAAGACCGGAGACCAGTAACGAAAGAATATAACACAGGAGGGTGGCGGTACAAGTATACACCAGAGTCTGTAGCCTCTGGAGAAAAGGAATCTGTCACTCTACATCGCTGTCTCTGTTTGTTGATATCCTACGCAGTACAGCAAATCCGGCAAAGAAAGACTAAACTGGCATAATGCAGATGGCATCAAGCATCATAACCACATTTAGCATTTTCTAGGGCATCTTTGCCAGAAGAGACAGCCCAGCTGCATCCGCTCATCAAAGATTTCTGCTGACTGACATGACACCTCCAGATGGATTTTTTGTGTAAGAATGTGCATTATTATATGCAAGATTACATTAATCTTTCATGCTTGTCTGTCTTTGGTGAGAGTACATTCTCACTCTCCAGTGCTTTTAAATATTGTTGCGCTCACTCGGTGGTTATTTAAAAACAACTCATAAACACATCATTATTTGTATTTTGCCTTAGAGTTAGCCTCCTGTCTGCTTCATTAGGATGGGTAGCAAAGTCCTAAAGCAAAAAACAACAACAAAAACGGCGCAGTACACCATAGCACAGTTTCTCACCTGGGGCTGCAAATGGGAATTCCAGCCACAAAACAGCATAACATGTTGTCTCTACATATGCTAAACCCTTGACCTTTAGTCTTAAAAGGTCAAGAGTGCAAAGTGAAGAGCCCAGAAGCAGCTTTGTAGCACTGTCACTAATGTGTAAACAAGTTTCTCACCCCTCAAAGCTGTAGAGATGGGTAGAAAGAAGGGCCCCCTGCTTATATATATGCCTGCAAAGCTAGAATCGTGCCAGAAGCTACAGATTTTTTTGACAATCCTTGGGAGTCAAGTTTGAAATGCTCTTATAGCTCTACGCATCCCATTTTTAGCATGACTTAACAAGGCTCAGGAATCATGTACTCAAAACATGCTTAGGTATACATTTCCCCTGCTTCTTTGACACTCTCACAGGCCAACATGAAGGGCAAATGTGACCCAATAAGCTCGAATGCAAATAGTCAGAAGCCAAGAGGAAAGTGAGAGTGAGATTATGTCTGAATCCAGTTATGGTCTCGCCTTGTTTAGGGGCGATATGTAGACAGAAGTAAGATATCAGAAGCACTGGCTTTCTTTTTTCCAGCTAACTGCAGTTTTTCCATTATGGCTGAATCAAAATGGTGGGTGGATTTAACTATGGTTTATCCAAACAAGCCAAGCCCATGCACAATGGCCAGCTTGGATATGCAATAGCTAAAAACTAAGCAAAGCCTGACCCAGTTTAAACATAATGACAAACCACCATTTACTGAAAACAGGGGCAGGTGCTTTGATTTCCCCCTGTGTGCCACACCCAAGGAGGAGAGGAGTGGAGGAAACAAGTTAAGGTCTCTTCTCATAGCATTAAACCATAGTTTAGTGTTTCATTCAACTTTAATTTTTTTGAATGTTGGTTTGAGTAGCAGCAAGAAAAAGCATCTAATAAATGTAATAATGATGATGTTGATGCACGGCAAAATTTAGCAGCATTGTGTGCAACAGAAGTATGAATTTTCCTAAAATCATTCTTATTTATTGAAGTTATATTCTGCCCTTGCTCCCGAAGGAGCCTGGGACAGCAAACAGATCCACAATTTTAAAACAAAAATGCCTCAGCAAAATCAAAATAAGCAAATATAGCCAAATGCTTAAATTATGCAGGTTGCAGAATTTAGCTTATAGTATGGAGTTTTCATTTTAACGAAGGACCCTCACAAGCCTTACTTTCATCTTAGATTTGTGAAGAAAGGTTTTGCTCACATAAAGACTGAAGGGGTTTTACCACAAAAAAGATTCTGGCAGTCTACTAATTAAAGTCTTCCTGCTCTACTGAAATATATCTCAGCTTTACAGACTGTTCCTCTGATTGGCTGAGCAACATAAACTCTATGAAGGATGAATTAATTTAAAGGTAACACACTTATTTTTTTAATTAAAAAACCAGTAAGCATGTTTTTTCTTGATGCACGGTTCTGCATAAATTCCTAGTGCACATTTTTATGATTTTTACTATTAAAAATAAAATTCCATATATCCATGTGCAATCTGTGTCAGTTGATACACAGCAGAAGAACTTCTTGGTTTGATAAAATTCTATCTGACAAAACCGAAGTACATGTCATTTGCCAAATTAACCTGCAGGAGGAGTGTTAACCACTAACCATAGCAATATGCTATGAATAGACTTTACGATAAGATAGTTTGGGATTTAATAATAAAAGGACACAATTCTTCAGCAAGAATAGTGTGAATGCATAAAAACTCTTCCAGATTTCTTCTGCATGTCCTTGTCACGGTATACATTTATCTCCAGAGTACATGTTTCGTACACATACACCAGGCATGTACCAGAAAGCAGTTTTTCAGCTCTGAAAGCACTGTTCACCTGTCTGGAAAGGTAGGAGGACCGAGCCAAAAACACTACTGGGCCTGTCAGAACTGAATAATCTATTCAGCATCTAAGCAAGTGGAAGAGCTAGTCCCAGAGATCTCTGGATGGAGCAGTCATGGGGTACCTCTGACCTGTAGGTCTAGTTAGGTCCACCAGGTCTCTGAATTTGACCAGCAAGGCAAACTTCATCCACCTGCCAATTACTTGATATCATAGGTCAACAGCAGCACAGTGCTAAGATGAGAGATAAGCCCTCTGCCTGCCCTTCGACAGTAAATGGCAGCCTAGGGATCCTCTCTAAAAGGTAGGCAGAGTGAACTTTCTAGCCATTCCTATCTCAGTGCTGGAGCAGAGAGGAAAGGATATGTTCTTTGTGTGTTTGCATACCTACTAGGAGCCAGCATGATGGGTCAGAGCTGCTTACCTGACCTCCTGGCAGGTAAGTCACTGCTACTTACCAGAAGGGGAAAGGGCAATGCAGTGGTGAGGTTGGCATGTTGCAAACACACCAATGAAGCCGATTCAGTGGTCCTGCAAGTATATTTGCACCATCTTCCTTGCTTTACCTCTCCCAGGTCTGGTGGAACTGCCTCTGCCACAACACACAGTCTACTACTGTTTGTGCCTGCAAACCCATCTCGGGTGTGTATGAGTGTGACTGCATATGTTGATTTTTATGAGAGAGGAACAGAAAGAAAGTGCTGTGCACCTGATAGAAAGGTGCTTGTGACAATGCGTAGGTGGGGAAATATAAGTGTATAATATAATATTTGATACTACATTGGGGGCACGCATATTTGGAATGCAACTCTGTATAAGGTTGGACAAGTTCCACTCCCCACCCGGGATTGAGTAATTGATTGGACTGCTTCCATTCTATCACTGTGCAATCCTACGCATGGCTACCGAGAAGCATGTTTCAATGAGTTCAATGGGGCTAACTCCCAGTTTGATTGTGTACAGGTTTGTTGTCTTACTCCCTAGAAAGTCTGCCTTTTGCAGGGTTAGAGAATAACATACAGTGGTACCTCGGGTTACATACGCTTGAGGTTACAGACTCTGCTAACTCAGAAACCCTTGGGTTAAGAACTATGCTTCAGGATGAGAACAGAAATTGTGCTCCGGCGGCATGACAGCAGCAGGAAGCCCCATTAGCTAAAGTGGTGCTTCAGGTTTAGAGCAGTTTCAGGTTAAGAATGGACCTCTGGAACGAATTAAGTACTTAACCAGAGGTACCACTGTATTGTACTAATTTTTTCATTAATTTCCTATAACTTCAGTAACTAATAAACAGGATGGAGAAAGGTATTTAACAAAGCAAGAGCATATGAAAATATTTAACTAAAAGATAAACCAATGACTGCACATCAACACAAAATAATTTTTGCTAACAAGGAATTTATTTCTTTAAAATCGTGTGTGCTAAGTGATGTCATTAAAATAGAAACATTAAATGCAGACTGACCCATTTGCGGAGATGCTACCTCCCAAAATGGATCAAATCATGTTCCACAAAGCATCTTACCTGTAACGTCAGCCCTGATGTCAGCAAGCTTAAAGAGAGGTGCAACTTGTTCATGATAAATGTGAGCAGCCTCTTTTCTATGACTATTTGGATTGACAAACACCTTTAATGACTTTGGCCTATTCGGAAAACCTTTTAAAAAAAAACACAAGGAAAAAACCACATCAGGGTTTTTAAGGCTAATTCAAACCACTTTGAACACACAGCATTGCAAAAGAATAAAAGCATGGATTGCAAACATTAACACCTGCAGATGAATATGCATCCTGAAAAGGTACAGCAAATTCTGGTTTGTGTCTGTGGACATCTTTTTTTCTTTATTTTTTGCACGAAGCTGCTCATTACTTATATATGCCACCTACGTAATCCTGAAACAACTGGAGCAACTGACCTGTTTGTGCATCTCTACTGCTAAGAATAACTAGTACAAATGAGTCAGTCACCCTCATCAAGAGCATTATGTGACAGCTATCACGAAAGAGGTTTTAGGTCATGGTTCAAACCTGAAAGAAGGAGGGAGATCAAGTGAGAAGAGAATATTCTCCTGAGAATTTAAAAAAAGGAAGTGCCTGTCAGCAAGGATTTGATAATAGTACCCCTTCACATTTGCTGCGGAGATTCGATACTACAATTTTAAGGATTTACAGATTATGTTTCATGCCACACAGAAGGTGCACAGGTGCAAAAGAAATCTGCCCTTGATTAAAAGGATCAATAAAATAGAGGTATGAGAGTAAGGGAGGGGGATGAAAGCCAAAATACACATTTTGAAACAACATGTCTTGTTGATAATCTTTTATCACTACAGCATTTAAAAATAAATTATCTTGTTAACTTTCACCAACCATACAACATTATTTATCATCGATTCTAATCATGTACACATCAGGTGATAATTCAAAGGATCATTTGTTTAGCAGTTATTTGCCCCTCTCTGATATCCCCATAATTTTCAGTGAAAAAACACACACACCAAAAATAAAACAACAGCTACAATTTTTTTTTTTACAACATTGGCATTATCAGCACCATGCTCTAACCAACTGAGCTATCCGGGACTCTTAACTAAGGACTATGGTTTATCACACCAAAAATAAACGTTGTTTTGGTGCACTGTATTGTTTCATTGGGACTTGAGGCTTGCAGGGGAAATGGACACACTCAGGTATGATCTTCCTGGACAGGCAAAATAATGTCAAGTCTCCAAGCAGAGATCAGGGGTGTCAGGACCAAGGACAGATCGCTCTAGGGCTAGCTAGTTGGAGCTCTCCCTCCTACTGCAACTATAGAGGGATGCTGCCAACCGAAGCCTTATGTAGGCTAACAAGGCCTGTGATACGATGACTATCTACCTGAAGGGGGACTCTGCTTTTCTAAAGGCCTTTCCCTAATTTTGTACCCATTAGCTACTTTGGGGTTAGGGGTGTGCTGCTGGGGTTTTGTCTTCAGGTCCACGTTCTCCGGCAAAGAAAGCTAGAGAGAAGCTACTGAAGATTATTCCCTGGAGTCAGCAGCATGTACCTCATCTTCCTCTGAATCTTCTCAAAGTACTGGAGGCCCCTGGGGTCAGGGGCCCTGGCATGCTCTCCCCTGTCCCATCACACTGTGGATCCAGATTTAATGAACATATTAGAGTTTGCTAAACCAGAGTTAACCATAACATCTAAGTGGAGAAACCATGGCTTAACAAACCACATCTTTTCTAAAACTGGTCATGCATTGTGTACACAAGAGGGTGGCAAAAGGACATGCATGGGTACAAGGCTTGTTCTCAGTCTAAGAACCAATGGTTTATGAGTTGGAAGTTGTTCTATATGAAACCAGCAAAATGATTTGCAGAAACATCAATAAAACCTTAAAATGATTTCCCAAAGGGTTTGGAAAATTTGCTTCGATATCTCGATTCACCAGGGAATTTGTTTTCTCCTTCCCAAAATATATTACTCAGCAGTCTTATAGAAAACAACTTTATAATCTAATAATGTTAAATAGTTTCAGGTCTCATTACCGGCATATAAGTGCTGTAGCCTTTGGCATCATTAGAGCCTATGTTCTATTGAATTGCTCATTGTAGCTTCCTTTGCTAAAGTGAACTAGGACTTTAAAACAAAATAGCCAACTGTTCCTCTGGTAGTAACAAATGTGCTAATATGCACTAGTTTAAACTTGATCTATCAGTGAATCAATGAACCATGAAAGGTAGGGGTTAATCAGGGAGTTCTGAAAACAAAAGCTCATAGGGCAGCAGAGACGCTATCCTCAGACACACATCTGTGCTGTTTTCACTGTTTAGTTTTATGGCAGCAGGCTTATGTTTACAAAAGTTAAGGGCTTGAAATGATGTCACTGTCACATACGTTATTAATATTTTATACAACAAGCAATAAGAAAACTGCTACATAAAGACAGAAGTAATGATGTGAATAAACATTTTTCATGCTAACTAGAGATATACCACTGTTGATGCTACACTGTTAATGTATAACATTAATGGGATAATTAAACCTTCACGCATGAAGCTTTCGATGCTCACATTAAAAACTTGGTGTGAGATGCATGTTGTAAAAGGAGCTTCTGTAACAAATTTCTTCTATAAAATAGGCACTCTTAATTTTTATACTGAAAGCATAGTTCTATATTGCTCACTGCTAAAGTCAAGCAAAAATTTAGACTAAAAATCTTTCCTAAGAGATTGTTTAAATTATGTAGTTTTAATTTAAACCAAAAATTATCACAGGGTTTTTAAAAAGGAAAATATGGCTGTGTTGAAACAAACCTTATCTGGTTTTCGACGCTTTATCTTACTATTTCATAAAACCATAGAATTGTAGAGTTGGAAGGGTAGAGAACCATAGAATTGTCAAGTTGGCAATGCAGGAGTCTTTTGCTCAATGTGGGGCTCAAACCCACAACCCTAAGATTAAGAGTCTCATGCTCTTCCAATTGAGCTATCCCAGCAGTCATGCAGGGATGTTTCGCCCAATATGGGGCTTGAACTCACGACTCTGGGATTAAGAGTCTCATGCTCTATGGACTGAGTTATCCTTGATTTATATTACACAGTATTCTTTCGAATACTACAACAAACTAAAGTAACCACACCAATCTTCCCCACTTCACATAGATTCCTGGTTTGTTTGGGAGGAACCTGGCTACCATATATACTTGTGTATAAGCTGACTTTTTCAGCACTTTTTTTATGCTGAAAAAGCCCCCCTCAGCTTATACTTGAGTGAGGGTCCCACCCGAGCGCATTTCCAGCAGCCCCTCATCGGAGCAAGCTGTTTGCTGCCGCCGCTCGTGCTGCCACTGCTCTGCCAAGCGTGGCTCCTGTGCCTGCCCTTGTGAGCGGCAGAGGCTGTTGTCGGCGGAGGAGGATGAGGAATGAGCAGCCCGAAAGCAGCCCTTTCAGGCTGCTTGTTCTTCCTCAGCCACTGCTGCCACCAGCCTCTGCCTCTCGGCAGCACCCTAGGTAGGCAGGCAGAGGTCAGGAGGCGCTGGGGGGGGGAGAGAAGCCCCCTCTGCCGTGTGCGCATGAGCACATGCACACAAGCACTCTGACCCACCAGGAGTTTTGTGGTGTGGTGAACTGGGTTATACTCAAGTCAGTAAGTTTTCCCAGTTTTTTGTGGTAAAATTAGGTGCCTCAGCTTATATTCTGTTCGGCTTATACTCAAGTATATACAGTAAGCATGGAAAAACAAACTGGAACCAGAGGAGAGAAGGAGAAAGCATTCTCATGACTCCCAGTCTCCTACTGTGTCATATGCTTTTAACACTGCTGTCTTTGTCTTTAACTGCTGCTGGTTTTCCTTGTTTGTTTTGTTTTCTGGTTGCATTTTGTTTGGGTTTTAGGCTGTACTTTTATATTATTTTGTACTATCTCCATTTTGTATACATTTTCCTGGTGTACTTTTATAGAAAAAAGCGAGGTATAAATCCACGAATAGCAATAATAAATCATATTTGCATTTCTAAACAAGAGATCTACTGCAAACCAGAGTTAGCACAAACTCATCATTTCAGATCCTACGTTGTCAGCTCCCAAACAAATCACAGTTTGAGGGCAGCTGCAAGCTTAGAAAATAGCCTGGTTTGGATCTGTTTATTAATTCAAGTTATGAACAAGCCTTTTCCTTGAAACCCACAGTCAAATCACTAAGCATCTAATTAACAATAGTTTCTCATTTCATCCAAACCAGGAAACTATGGTAACCAACTTTAGAGCAAGCTAGTATGCTAAACAAACTTCAAATCATGGTGTATGAGACTGGGTTGTTCTGAAATAACACACAGAGCTTTACTACAGTCCATAGATCCAAAATATGGTACAATGATAGTATATAAAATGTTATTAAGGTGTAATATCGGCCTTGCTAGCCAACAGAGTAGCTTTAGCTTGTACATACTGATTTCTGACTTTTACTGCCTCCAAGAGGAATTTTGCTATGGCTAGAGTAATAGTATCAATCTTATCCTCAAAGAGGACATTGCTTCTGATGAAATGGAAAACTCTAGTTAATTGGAGATTTGCTGGTTTAATTGCTGCATGCCACAAAGGGAGGAGTGAAGTAGATGCATATGCAGACGAAAGAGTTCATGCATATATTGGCCTGGTAAGCCAAATTATGTTTATCCAAGCCCAGGCATTGGCAGTGTTTTGATGTGACATTAAACCAGTTTAGCAGTACAAAAACAACCAGTACAACCCCTCCCTCCAGCACAGTTGCAATGAGATCAGAAGTTTTTGCATTTTACTTCTTTTGTCCAAACCAATAAATGTGCTTAATGTTAATTACAATTTAGAGAAACGGGTCAGGTTTGTAAACCATGGTTCAAAATTTGCTTGCTTCTGTAAACCACAGTTAAGAATAACCACAGTTTGAGTTCCTGCAAAACAAGTAATTATAATTAGTTGAAAACAGAAGTGAAAGCTTCCCATCTCATCCTCACAGATGTGCCAAAGGAGGAATGGTAAATTGAGTGTGCAAGCCCTGAAGCTTGTTCATGTAGTGATAAATCAGACTTTTATTGGCGAGCCAGGCCAGTAAAATGTTTGGTTTCTTGTTACATATTAACAGAGGCTTAGACTAATTTAAAGTCAGCTAAGTGGGATATGTCACTAACAGAATAAGATGGCAATTCTAAGTATACTGATTTGGGGGGAAAGTCCTACAGAAATCAATAGGACTTATTTCTCAGTAAACATGTTCAGCCTCATACTGTAATTTTTTAAGGTTAAGAATGTTTAGAAAATATAGAAATAAAGTCTTTCTGAAAAGTGCTTACCATTCAAAATTTCTTTCAGATGCTTAAACCACAGGTAACAATGGTCCTCACTTAAATTACTTAAGTTGATGACAGAATCCTTAAGTTTGTTTCCTTCTTTTTTCAGGCAGACAAAAACTGTGATACCTAATAATAGGCCACCTTTTTGCTGCCCAGCAAAACGACGGCGTTTCAGTTTTACGGAAAATACATCTTTCATTTCGACAGATTCCTCTTCATTTGTCAAGCCCACACTGGAACCACCTGCCCAAAGGAGAGAGAATGTTTATTTTCATACTACATCACTGTTTAATCCCTTATGGTTCCATCCTAACTAAAAGTGCACATACAAAATATCTATTATCATCACTTTTTTCCTGAATGCATCCCTGAAAAAATAGTTTTAGAGATACTTAAGGGCTGTTCATGAACTGTGAAGAGAGGACCAGACCCTACATTGCTAGCAACCATGTGGGACTTACAGCAGCTGCTTCCATACCACACTCAGTAATATTTAAAGTTGTTTCCTCTTCACAGAAAGAACTGTGCTACTCTCCTCCACATTATGTTATGCTCCTTCTCCAATGGTTCACAAGACCAAGAGATGAATATCTCCCTTTACATTTGTAAAAGAAATTTGAGGGCAAGTCCCATCCTCCCCCACCACTGCCTAATTTTGATAGCAGCTCCCCTTTTACATACAGTTCCAAAAGTGCTTCTTTAAATCCCTCACACAAAATCTTTTTTTTTAAAGCAGTTTCAGGATATATCATGGAAGCTCCACCACAGGTTCACTACCTTTCTCCCATTCTTGGTTTTCCCTCACAAAATGGGTTATATGCAAGTCAATATGTCACTGAGTAACTTTGTCAGAATGGCTAGAATTCCTTGCACCACAGAGACACAGTGCTTATTTGCATGTCACAGTAAACCATAGTTAATTTTACGTATGTCTGAACCAAGGATAATTGTCTTGTTTCACTCCCAACATGATCTGTAAACAAGGTTTGTTCATAGCTTACAGGAAAACAAACCATGAACCTTGGTTTGGACACAACACTAAAGAATTGTAGCGTGTTTCCTTGGTATGCCATTGTGGAGGGGCAAAGTAGCCAAATCATCATTTTGGTAACAATGGGTTTACCATGACATGCAACCTATTGGCTCCTTTCTTTGCTCAGAAGCAAAAAAATCAAACAAGACTTGGCTGCCTCTGGGACTCCAAATTGGATAGCTGACTTTAAGAGAGTCATATTTCTTCTAGAAGGACTGTGATAGGACTTTATGATTTATTCTTGTCCTTAGCCACAGCAATCCCTCCCCATCAATGTCACCATTAAACAATGGCCTTTAGTATGAACAGTCTCATCATTAGGAAGCCATTCTTTTAATTGTCTTCCCTTAGGATGAAATTAGCAAAAACAAGCAAATAGACTCCGGGACCAAAAGGCTGAACCTCCTTTATCACCTTCTGTTGCACTGTGGACACAGCCTTCAAAATGTGGAATAAAACATGATCACAGCAGTTGCAGTAGACTATCAAGGTGGCCACGTACCTCTTCTTGAAGCTTTCAAGGGAAGTAACCTATTCTATAAGCTTCTCTTCACATGCATGCCTCAGAGGTTCTGGTCTACCTTGCAGTAGATGATAAAGTATCCATGTAGCAGGGAAGCCACCTGCTCCTGAGTAAAATGGTTTTCATGTGTCCTTTCAGCCATTAAGGCTGGTATTGCAGATGGTGAAATACCACGGCCAAAGGCCCATGGCCAACAAATCAAGGGAGCAAAGAGAGCATCTTGAACAAATCCCTCTGGTTACATGCCACTTATAAGACAGACAAAGACTGGTCAACCAAAAGTATTTCTGCTTCCTTTTCTTTGCTTTTATGTTGTCTTACTATAAAAAGCTATCTTACAGCTATTCTGGTTGCTGGTGCTGGAATGTAAAAATAAATAAATGGCTGGTTGCATTCCTTGAAACTCTAGATTGACATCTTATGGAGAAGCCTTACTAGAATGGATATGTAGCCTTTCCTCCTAAGCACCATGGAAATCACAGTGCATTGTTTCTTACAATTCTAAAATCACTTTTTCAATGCAATGGGTGCTCATGGCGAGGTACAACGATTATATGTCAATAACATTAGAAACACATTTTCAACTTTCAAACTTTTGACTTCATCTGCATCTATGGAATTTTGAACACCTGCTTCTCACTACGTTAAAAAAAGAAACTATTTTATTTCCCATATTCAAAATCTTCTAAATAAGCTAAACTTGCCTTTTTTAAAAAAAACCCACACAATAATTCTTTCCATTCAAGAACTATGCATTCATTAGTATCATACTGATTATTCCTAGCTGTTTCAAAACATTAACTATCCTCTCATATTACCTAGAAGGAAACTGGGTACCATCTGTTCTTATAAGGGGTTTAAGTATACATTAGATATCATGCTATTTATTTAATTCAGCACCCACTTCCCATTGTATTCCCCCCCCCCCAAGTCAATTTAATTACAAGGAATAAAGATAATCTTTCCTGCCAGGTTGTTCCATCACCATAAGAGCAGAACAGGGACCTTCATAAAGTAGGCTTCACTTGTTAGGTCCCCTTCCATTTTTAACTACACTTAATGTTAAGAAAGGTCTTAACAAAAACAATACTACACAGCTCTTAAAAATATTATTATAAGCCAAGAGCTTGTCTACATCAATTTTGGCACATCTGCTTGATAGAGAGCATAAACAGGATTAGCTGGATTTATCTGCTTGACGCTAATTGTACTCACAGTTTCTGCACATGTCCATTTCCCCCAAATACAGCATGAAAAATAAGTATGGCTAAGATAGTTATTTCTACCAGCATGTGTTACGCACTTGGATAAGGCATGCTATATTCTTAAGTAAATGAGTGCTCCTAAAATGGGTTCAGACGTGCATTTTCCTCTAATTACTATCTATAATTACCTTTGAAAAATTCTTCACCCCTTTGCTAAACCTTAATTCTCTTCAGCCAGAGAGTGAAATGAGGGGGAAGAGGATTTCTCATTCTTTTCTCCTTGCTTCCCCCTTCAGCTTTGGGATGCAAACCGAGGGGTAGGGGGAGAGAGAAAACTGGCCCCACAGAATATGTACCTTAGATACATATCATCCGAGTCAAAATCCCAGCCTTCACAAGAGTCTTTTAAGTTGAAGGGCAGTTTTTTCCTTCATAGCTGAGGTGAAGTGTGAGGAGAGATTGTATTAGCTAAGCTTGACATTGGCCAAAATGATACCTGCATTGTCTTCTTGTTTGGAGGCTATGAGAATATCCCAAGCTTTGAAGGCCTTTCTTATTTCTGGATTCCCAAAGCTGCCAGAAAACAGAAGTTATCCAGGAATTGCTAGGGCTGTAATCCCACAGAGATTAAATAACCATGGGGTGGTCTGGCCTCACAGGATTGGCCTCAGAGAAGATACACCCTTGGGCCCACATTCTCTAACCATCCAGAGGACTTTGTTGAATACATAATGCTAAAGGTAATAAACGAGACCAGCTCATTACTGTCACAGAATTGAATTCAAGAGAATGCTAATTACTTGTTTGGGAGATGTGCTATTCCAGCCCCTCCCTCAGCACCCAAGGATCACCTTTGTTATGAGTTGAAAAGTGCTATCTGTTGAATAAAGCTGAACATCTCATATAATGATTAACTCTGGAGATTTTCAGTCTCTGGATTTAAACACTTCTCTTTTCTTGTGTCACAAAGGGCACAAGTAACAATGTGGCCAAACTGTGTGTCTTAGGGCAAAAAATACCCAGCTGAATTCTGATTAACTTTAATGTATATCATGGCCACATACATGGCTATTAAAAAATAGAGGTATGTCTAACACTGCATTCTATACACTTAGTTCAAAGCAACTGGAGGCAAACCTCATTGTACAAAGCAAATATGCTCAATGTTCCTGTCAAATATTTTCCAGACAAATTTGACAGCAATATGATCTGATCCATTTGAACCAAACCTACTTTTCACTCACAGCAAGAAATCACAGTATTAAATAATACTGTGCAGTCTCTTAGAAAAGCCCATTTCTTACGGATGAATGAAAGTTTCCTTTCAGAGGTATCTTCTGTATAAACAGTAAAGCATCACTGAATATGACCCAGCACTCTGTTGAACTGCAGCAAGTATAGCTGCAGGATTAAATGATAAAGGTCAGAAACTTCAAAAGATACATAGCACTGAGGGCTTATTCACACATGCACACCAATTTACTGATACAGTATTTCATACCATTTTGATTCCCAGTTTCGCATATGAACTACCACCATTTAGTGTGGGGAATACTAATATGTGAATATATAAGTTCTTTCTCGTGATCAACACATGCCACTCCTTGTTTTATGCTGCAGCCATTAGGCAGTGAGCATACATGTGTGAATTGACCTGGAGATATTCAAAGATGTGGTGAAATGAGTTACTGAAAGTTCCTATTGCAGGATGCAGACTGTAGTTACTATTAGGATTTTAAAAAATAGGGTAGGAGTCAACTAATGAGTCCTGTCTGTAGAAGTCCTGTGCAATATGGTTTTCCCCACCTCCTCTCCCCTGTGTCCCATGCCTCCCAAACTGGCTCAAGGTGGAGTTGGGAGAACCCCAAAACAGCATTTAGGGGAAGGATAGGGAAATTGTTCCATCTGGAAAGTCAAAATGCTTGTAGTGACAAAACTCACATTTTAGTGCAACGTTTAATTCCTCTCATAGTGTCCATGGGGTGGGGGTGGGGGTGGGGTTCAACTAAATTTTACTCAGAGTAGACCCATTGAGCTCAATTGACTTAACTTAGTCATGTTCATTAATTTTAATCTGAGTAAAACATTGTTGACTACCATCCTTACAATAATATTAAGCCCTAGTATTCTCATACCCAATATTGCTTGGAAATTCTAGGTATCTAGTGGTTAAAATCAGTGCAAAATGGTGCCCATTTACCGTATATCCACACATAGACGAAAGCCTGCTCCTTGATCACAGGAAGAAAATTAGGTTGTGCTATCTGAAAAGGTGACCAAATCCGATAACAAATAAGCAAGTCTCCAAAACATATAGTAAACATGTAAGAATCTGTATGTGCTGTAATATTTTACCAAAGTTTGTGTATGAGTGTACATACACACCCTAAGTGAAAAAAGTTTTATAAGTGTTTATATACTATTGTATGTAACATCAAGGCAATCTGTGCTTCGTATGAAGCAGACACCACACACAATGGGCAAGCACACAACATTCAGACCACAAAACTACTTTCAGTTCAAACTGTGTATTCTTTCCCCCATGTTGTTTTGTGCCATGTGTTGCACTGTGTGGTGCTTGTAATCATTATATCCACCTGTGAATCAGATCAGTCAATCAGGTCAAGAACAGTAAGCTGACTGGTCAGAAAAGTAATATAAAAACCTCACATTCCTGATAATACAAGATGTTGCACACAAGTGAAAGTGCATCAACGCAACACAATCAGTCAATGCAGAACACAAAACCATACAGTGCTGACTTAGGATGAGTCTGGAAAAGCATTGCCTGTGTTCTTCTTTGTAATATACTTGTCAGCTGCATAAGGAGAAAAGCTAATCCTGTATGTAGATTTCATTATTACTCTGCAGCCTTTATCCATGGTAACCATAATTCTTAATCCTACCATTCTCTGCAACTGTAGTCTTATTTCTATCTCATCTTATTCCTACCAACTATATCCAAACAAACAAACAAACAAACAAAGACCACATATTCATCAAGAACTGTATTAAGCAGTGGGCACAAAAGAGACAGTGTCGTACATAAATTTTGGTTAGGAATCCGATTCCTATAAATACACAACAACTCACGATAATAACGTCCCCCTTCCCTCCCACCCTTGTCCTGGCATTGTAGAGCTAAAATCCCTTCCCCACCCCCAGGCATTAGACAGCCATGGGCACCTGTACATCCTGCCCCTGCTTGAAGTGTGATGAGGAAATCTTATGGACCACAGACTAAGGGTGCCAACTATCAAGCTGTGGTCCAGCCAGGTGGGGAGTACAAGCACCCTTCTGTTGTTGACCAAGAGGGACAGAAGAGACTTCAGTTAATTACTATATTGCAGCAGGGGACTGTGAGGTAGGGGGCTCCACCAAGTCCTCATTCACTAGAATCATCCCAATTATGACATTAGGTTGGCTTGTGGAGGGGGGGGGAGGGAGAACACACAAAAGACCAGCTTACCCACCCCCACTATTATATCACAGCTACCCAACCCAAATTGTTGTTGATTGATAAGAGGGGCCTGGTACTGGCCACTTAGCAGTTGTTCATCTATGTACAGAGATCAGGATAACCAATAGGGCTATTTCAAAATCGGGGGGGGGGGGCAAGTTCAGGACATGGATTTGTTATTACACTTCAGTTATATTTCTACTTTAATATCACTTTAATATTTCTACTTTATATTATCACTTTAATATTTCTTATATAATCTTCTCTCTCTCTCTCTCTCTCTCTCTCTCTCTCTCTCTCTCTCACACACACACACACACACACACACACTGTCTATAAATACATCACATCATAGCCAATGACAATAATTTATTCCTGGTATCAGAAAGTATGTCATTGGCTCAGGTTTTTTTGTTTCTCTAACACTCTCTCTGTTTCCAAGATACACACTAATATGTAGAGCGTAACATCTGTTGCTTCAGAGATTGAAAGGTTTGCAGAACCTGCCTAAGCATACTTTCCTATACCCTGCTATTAGGTCAATTTACAGGGAAGATATGCGGTCTTAACTCAAATCAATTAGAACATGGCGAGTTAGCTGTACACCGTATACAGCTCTGTCATTTAAAAGCTGCACTGATCAGTTTCTGCTCTAATCTTCTTGTCAAAAAGCAAGTAAATATTGCATCTATTTTTAAATCAGTTTCTTTTCTTTGTAAATATATTGCCCACTAAGTTATGTTGTGTTGAAATATATTAATTTATTAATGCAATAAAAAATAAATGTTGAATGCATACAAAATCAGATCATTAGAAGTTTACTTATCAAGGGAATGCTTCCTAGTCTAACCAGAGAACTAAAAGCCCCCAAAGAAAACTAAATTCTCAACTGATACCTGCAATCTTGCAGACTTCCAAACATGAATGCAAACATGCTATTTTCAACATTTCAAGAAGCATTAGTTTATACAATTAAATATTATTTACTTAATATATTTCTTATCCACTCTTCACAATCTCAGAGCCTGGTGTGTTACATTTTAAAAAGAAATGCGACAGGAAAAGCCACCATGGTTCACTAAGGGTTGTATTCCGACTCAGAGTAGACCCAATGAAATGGATAGATATTAGGGATGTTAATTTTAATGTGTCTACTTTGAATAAGTTGAATATGGCCCTATGTTAACAACCAGTAAGCTAGTAAATCACAACAGGCTCCAGCCTTCATGCCTAGCAAATGCCTGAGCAAAAAATTCAAGCTTTACATCAACAATAGTAAATTTTTAGAAGTGTTTGCAACTTATTCAGTGTTCTATGCAAACAACTGTTGCCTTTATCTGAAAGTTACCCAGCACACTGACAGGTAACAAAAGGGTTTCAAAACAAGGTAACTGTCCAAAAAAACCCAATTTTGCTCTTTTCAAGTGCTTTGGATCATTAGCGGGTAAAAACATACGCTCATGGGACTGTGCCGTGCAACAGTAACTTTCCACCAGAAGTCGGCAGACCTATGATGGCAGTTCTAGCCATGCAACTTGGAGGCATGGATTAACCAACAACAACATGTGCTGATATTAGCTCTGCCTGTTATTATACTTTATGGTGCCATTGCCAAACAACACTGCATATTTCTTCCAGAAGTCTGTTTCTCCCAAGGTAAAGGTAAAGGGACCCCTGACCATTAGGTCCAGTTGTAACCGACTCTGGGGTTGCGGCACTCATCTCGCTTTATTGGCCGAGGGAGCTGGCGTACAGCTTCTGGGTCATGTGGCCATCATGACTAAGCCACTTCTGGCAAACCAGAGCAGCACACAGAAATGCCGTTTACCTTCCCACCAGAGTGGTACCTATTTATCTACTTGCACTTTGACGTGCTTTTGAACTGCTAGGTTGGCAGGAGTAGGGACCAAGCAATGGGAGCTCACCCCGTTGCAGGGATTTGAACTGCCGACCTTCTGATCGGCAAGTCCTTGGCTCTGTGGTTTAACCCACAGCGCCACCCACGTCCCTCCCAAGACTTCACCCCAAATGCATCAAATACTAGTATGATGTGCAATGAAAGCTGCCATAGTATCCCTGCTTCACCCTTGCTTTCACCGAAGCATTACACTCATACAGAATAATTTATTTTGAATGAATATGTGGCACTGGAATAGAGTCTAACCCAACTGCAACTTGTGAAGGTTGTTACTTTAGATGGCTGCTCCTTTGAAACACCCATAGGACAAGCTGGGGAATGGCAGGCAACTCAGAGAAATGAAAAACAAAACAAACAAACAATAAAGCTTCCACAGTTCAAATAACTTTAAAAATATTAAGGGAAAAAGGGAGTGATCTTAATCCTGCACTACTGGGGGAGGTTTGGAATTGGCAGTGAGCAAGTTCTGACACTGGGAAGTCCCCATCGTGCCCACGGAAAGAGTAGGCTGTTGTGAAGCTACACTGGATGGTGTTCCTGCTGGCAATAGCCAGAGTAAGGCTTCAAAATGCAGAGGCAGAGCAGTGTTAGACAAGGATCCCCGGATCCCATGTCAGTCTGTTTGCAGGAGACGTAGCTTTGCTGACCAGCTGGGAGTTAGCGTAACCAAAACTGCACGTGCACAAAACACACAATGCCACCCCCCCCCAGCCCCTTGCACTCAGACCAGCTGGAGCTAATGGATCTTCAAATGTGGCAGAAGCTCTGAGCAACGGTGGGCTCCTATTACAATTGCTCTGCCCAATAACAACAAAATAACCATGCCCATTTAACAATTGGGTCTAATATGTAGATACGACAAAGGGAGACAGAACTCAACTATCTTCCTACAGTTAGCTGATTAGTACTAAATTTTTTTTTTTTTTGTTTAAGTCACACAATACTGAAAAACTAGAGAATTGTAGCTGCAATTAACCAAAAGGTCAAATTCTAAAAGGAAACAGCAGATACCACCACAAGAGTAACAGATGTTCTTTGAGTTCATCTGAACAAAAACATAAGCATATGTGAAAGAAATCCAATACTATCATAAAATCAGTTGGTGTCTAAAATAATAGCAGGCCCTTATGGCAGAATGGTAATGTATGTATCAAATGTACAACACATTATGTTTCAACAGAATGTTCCGATAAGAATTCATAACCAGCAGAAATTAATGCCAGATTCCCCTCCCCCCCCCCAACAAGGAGAAGCTACATAAAGATTATAGCAGGCTATTAAGGCATGCAAGCACAAACTGCTCAGAATTCACAGCTATTCAGATTTGATCTGTAAATGCAATATAAAGGTAACGATTAAGTTCCACTATCAACAAAAATAGAACTTCACAAAATAACGCAAACACAAAGGACTTTGCTAAGGTGAACTAAGCAGCAAGCCAAGATAACGAACAGTCATTTTGCTACTGCTTTAGAGTTTTTCAACATACAGTAAAATTCTTTCACACCTCAGTATGTTTTTCTTAATAGGACACCATTATGCAAGAAACATAGACCAGCCACCACAAGTTAAGGGTATAATTAAGTGGAAGATTCTAAAATGCACTAAAATTTTGATATCCCTTCCATTCTGTCTCATGTGTTCAAGCTGGGGGGGGGGGGGGAGAGAAAATAACCATGAAAATAATGCTTGCTACAATTTAATCAACCTGGGAGAGTTGCACCTATTTATTCTTAAAACTTGAAATCTGCATTTCTGCAAACTGTATTCAAGGTAACTTCACAAATAGTAAAATGTAATAAAAGTGCAGTGAGTTACAGAGCAATCCTAACTCCCCCCCCCCCCCCATGCTGTCCTGAGCTCAGGACAGTACAGTGTACAAAACTCAGCTATATAAACTATTCACCAAATGGCACCTTACAAATCAGTGACCGTCATCACAATGGAGTGTCTAGGTGCCATAAAATAAAATAAAAACCAACAAGATTACAAAGCTGAAAATAAATTGTGTACATTGTCAGCACAATAAAATTCAAAAAGTATATTGTGTCCCCCCCCCCTTTTTTTTTTTTTTTTGCTGCTGTTTTAATTCCCTTCAATTATTTCAGGTGTCGTTTGTGGCCTTTTGAAAAATGGAAGCAATTAACCAATCCAAAAATAATGCATCAAGAATAAAAAGAACACCCCAAACCATATCTTTGTATTTTGAGCAAATTAATCCAGAGTAACTACCATTTCCAGCCAGCCAGATGGAGATATCAGTCACGAAACCTGGTGACAAGACATCTCAAATTGGTCACAAGTAAACCACCCAAAGTCACAAAATGTGCCTGGAACCCAGGGAATTTTGGACATTGGGACAGTGTTACATTAAAATGACAGTATCTAACCACCTCATAAGGACGCAGGTGGCGCTGTGGTCTAAACCACTGAGCCTTCGGCTTGCCGATCAAAAGGTCAGCGGTTCGAATCCCTGCGATGGGGTGAGCTCCCATTGCTCGGTCCCAGCTCCTGCCAACCTAGCAGTTCGAAAGCACATCAAAAAGGCAAGTAGATTAATAGGTACCGCTCCAGCAGGAAGGTAAATGGTGTTTCCATGCGCTGCTCTGGTGTCGGTGTTCTGTTTTGCCAGAAGTGGCTTAGTCTTGCTGGCTACATGACCCAGAAAAACTGTCTGTGGAGCAGACAAACACTGGCTCCCTCGGCCTGTAAAGCGAGATGAGCGCCACAACCCCAGAGTCGTTCGCAACTGGACTTAACTGTTGGGGGTCCCTTTACCTTTACCTTTACCTTTAACCACCTCATAAAAAACATACATTGGTTTTCTAAAAATAAAATCTATGTAAATTACAAAAATGCTTCGTGCTGTTTGTACTAAAATAGATTCATCCTCCAAAGATTTGCGTAAACAGATGTGTTTTTAATTGACACTTGAATATCAAAAGTGAAGGGGACAAACACACTTCCAAGGGAAGTGAGTTCCACAGTTTGGGTGCCACAACAGGGAAGACTCTGTCCCATTTCCTCACACAATGAAATATGAGGTTTCCCCCACCCAAAGATCTTAAATACTGGGTCAGCTGTGGGGCTGTTCTACCAAATACCTGGGTCCCAAACCATTGAGGGCTTTTAATTAATACCAACACCTTGAATTGGACCAGGTAGCTCACTGGAACCAATAACAGTGATTAGCCGAAAGGTGGCTGTGTGGGTGACATCTAGCACTGTATTGGTAACAGCAGACTTCAAATCTATTAACCTATCCCAGTCATTTCATGGATATATTAGAATCCCACTAAAAGCCCCAGTAGGTCTTTAAGAAAGATTCCATGGTTGTGAAAGCCAATAAAAAGTCCAATAAAATCAATGAAGGTTAACTGCACATGTCTGTCTTCCAGCAACAGGCCATCAACCAGAATAAGCAAAGCAGTTTCAGTCCCAAAACTAAGTCAGAATCTTGAAAGAAATGGGTTTATAACCCTTAATCTCCATCACACAAAGATGTTTGGACGTGGGTAGCTATTACCCACTTGAGTACCTTGCCCCAAAAGGATAAACTTGCAACCAGCCTGTAACCTTGCAGATATTGTATTCCATCTCCCAACACCTCTGACTATTGGTCATGCCAAGTCTGGCTGGGGGGAGTCAGGAATCCAAAAACTTTTGGAGGGCCATAGATTCCCCACCCTTTAAAGCTTAACAGAGTTAATGTGTCCAGAGAAGGCTGCTTTGTTGTAGTATCATAACAAGCTCTTACAACTGTACACTGTAGGAATCCACCCTTATAATGCATTCTTTCTTTTTCCTAATCAAATATTTCACTTTTTAAAACTTTTGGGTTTGGGGTATTTATAAGCGCGCACGCGCACACACACACACACACACACACACACAATGTAAAATGAGCATGACATCCTTTTTTCGTTTGTTTACTAAATATAAGAAACATGAACATCATAAATCAGATCCAAATGGATTTTGCAACATTAGAAAAACCTTCCCATATCACTGGGCAAACTAATGCCTAGGTTGGGAGGAGGTGAGAAGAGGAAACCCAATGATGGCTATAGATGTTGTGCAATTAGAAAGACAGGGGACACAGCACTGTCTCCCGCACAACAACCAGGTCACCAACTCATCTACAAATGCTTTGAACTGAATGTAAAACAATAAAAAGCATTGGGCATGTATCTAAGCCCAGCAGCCAAAACATACATGGACCATTGAGCTCTTGTCACATACAACAAATATTAGGATTCCCTTTCAGACTGTTGTGTTGTGAGCAACCAGTATGTTAGACTTTCATATTTTATGCCATTGTGTCATCATCTTTACTTGCTTTCCTATATAGGACTTTGCTGAGTTTTACATACCAGTTCCTTTATTGGCTGACTAATCAACTCACGACTATCACTTCCTTGTAGTGCTTGCTCTGCACACAGCATCAGCAACCACACTCATGCCTCTTCCTTACTCTCCTAAGTATGCAACCAGAGTTGCAAATTTCATGAACATTTAACTCATTTCCCAATAATCATGCACAGGAAGGATGCCATCTCGTCACCCTGTGCATTCAGTTGGCCAAGCAGAAAGGGGCTTGTTTATGTTTTTGCACCTTTATTCATTCTGAGGACTGCAAGACTGTGTGTGGGATTCCAAAGAGTATCAGTAGCCATTTGGAACCATTAGTGTTACAATATTACTTCCAATCGTACCATACATTCCAATCTTGTGCCACTTTTCACAGCCACAGCTTCCGCCAAAGTATCCTGGGAACTGTAGTTTGTTGAGAGTTGCTGGGAGACCCCTCGCAAAGCCACAAAACCCAGCAGTCTTAACAAAACAAAGTTACAGGGATTCTTTGTGTGGGAGAGCGATGACTGTTAAAGTGTGCATGCATCAAAAATGTGAGAGACTGGGTGAACAAGCACAACCCATTCCATGTTTCCATGGCTATTGGGCAGCCCCCAACTTTTTGTTTGGCCTCTATGTGACGTTAACATATGAGAGTGCTGGAGGTGAAATAGTTAAACAAGTTACCCAATCAGAACCCAGGGGAGTGGAGTCAGAGGGACTATAAAACCAGCTTGGGGGGGGGCAGAAAGGAGGAGTTTGTTGGGAGTTGGGTGGTTGGTTGGAGTGGGAGTGAATTGGGATAGAGTCTGTGGGTAGGTTGAGTTAGTGTAGCGAAATAAGCTGAGTCAGGAACAGTTAGGAACTAGGAAGACAAGGTGGTTTAGTGAGTGAGAGCAGGTAGCGGAAGTTATAGGTCTGGATAGGCCCCCCATGATTGTAATTGACTGAGACCGTTTATGAAACCACACACTTGTTAAACTGCAATAAATAAACAGAAGTTTATGTTCCAATTTAACCCTGACTGGACTCAGTATTGTACCAGGTAGGGCCTGGGTAGTGGCAGCGAGAAATAAAGTGGTGGCACAGGGATCAATAGACAGTGAAACATCCGGGGACGCTTGCAGTCAGTGCCTAAAAACATTACCCTCTCTTTTATGCATTCCAATGCTCATTAGGAAAGAACCAAATTCTTTCCTGTAGCTATTCCCTGCCAAAATGATCCATCCTGATGTCAGCTTGAGAGACAGCAAATTCTTCCTCATTTCAGATGCTCATGATCCAGCACTCAAGAAAGAGTATCATTTGCTTCTCAGGTAAACAGAGATGTCAACTTGACTAAAATATTGGTGGGGGAGGCAGCCCTGCCTTGCAAAACTGATCCCATGATCTGGTTCACACACAGTATTTGAATGGCAATGCCCATCAACTGGGGGGGGTGGCTGGCCCCCCAGAAATATTTAACGGGGGAGGCACACAAAGGAATACCAGCCCCTTCTATCAAGGATGCCAACTTGAATAAAATCTTGAGAGGGGGCAGGTAAGCCCTGTCCCACATAATCGATCACATGATGCGGTGTACACACCCAATTTGAATGGCAATGCCCATCAACTTTCTGGGGTGGGGCTCAAATATGTTATTTGGGGGTGGGCAAAGGGACATCAGCCCCTAGGAGGTGGCTCCTATGCAAGTAACCCACGCATCGGTTGCACGCCAGTCCCAAAGTTAACAAAACTTTTCTTTCGCTAAGAGAGGCAGGCTACCCTCTGACGTCACGCCCTGCCCACCTTGGCGGCACGTCTTTGAGTGACACAGCGGAGAGGGGGCGGGATGGAGGCGGAGGAATGTGAGGGCAGGAAAGGAACTGAGGCTGCGCTGCACCCGCTGTCGAAGCGGGTTCGAGACCCGTTGTCAACTCAGCAGCCCTTCCTGCCATGCTCGGGCTGTAGCTCCGCTTACACGGCGGTAAACCCCGCCGAATTCAGCAGAGGAAGCTGTGCACGGAGCAGAAGAAAAATCCAAGCAGCGTTTGCTGTTGTTCCTCACATTGGCTCGCTCTCACCTACGGGCCTCTCGGGCTGGATGGGGCTCCAGCTGAGCCTCCGCGCGCTCAGCACCACGTCGCAGCTCCTCTTGCCGACGCCGAAAATCCCCCTCAGGAGGGGCTGCTCGTCTTCGTCCCCCGCCTCTGCCTCCCGCACCGGGGGCGCCCCCTTTGCTCCCTCCTCCTCCGTCGAGGAGGAGGAGCGGGAGGAGGGGGCGCCGTCGCTTCCCTTCCACCCAGCGCCCGCTGCTGCTGCTGCTGCCGCCGCCACCCCGAAAGGGTCCTCCGGGCTCTCGGCGGCCCAGGCTATCCTCCTCCCGGGGCGGTGCATGGCAGGCAGGCAGGCAGGCTCCTCCAGCTAGGAAGGAGAAAGGGAGCAGGAAAGGCGCCTCAGCGCGTCGCCGCCGCTACCAAGGCAGCGAGCCGCTCTCCTCCCCCTTGTCCCGGGTCCAGCTGGAGGAGGGAGGGGGAGCGCGCGCGCATTCGGCTTTGAGCTTAGGCGCGCGACCTCTGCCATCTCCCCGCCTCCCTTACGACCAACTTTTAAGCCCGTTTCCCGCCTCGCCCTGGTCACGGGGTCGGGCTCATAAAGAAGGATGAGGAGAGAAACTTTATGAAAGGCGGGGAAAGAGCCGCGAGACTGAGAGATGGTTCTTTTGAATTCCTCCGCACGGAAAAGCGCGGCTCGGTTGCCTCAGAGGCAGTGGCGTAGCGTGGGGGGTGCAGGGGGGCCCGGCCGCACCGGGCGCAACATGGGGGGGGCGCTCGCACTCGCAGCTCTCTGCCCCCTGCTAAAATCCACGGGTTAGGGGGCGCAAATTACTTGCCTTGCCCCGGGTGCTGACAACCCACGCTACGCCACTGCTCAGAGGGAAAGGGGTGGGGAGGACACAGGTGTTATCCAATAGCCAAACTGTCTTTTGGTTTACTTCACGCAGCGGTTCTCAACCTGTGGGTCCCCAGATGTTGTTGAACTACAAGTCCCATTATCCCTGAGCTCTGGCCTTGCTAGCTAGGGGTGATGGGAGTTGTAGTTCAACAACATCTGGGGACCCACAGGTTGAGAAGGGCTGCTTCAGAGCTTCCCTAACTTCGGTCTCCAGCTGTTTTTGGACTACAGTTCCCACCATCCTTTCACTGCTGGTCCTGCTAGCTAGAGGATGATAGGAGTTGTAGTCCAAAAAAGTTTGGGAACCATTGGTGTGATGGATTAATTTATAAACCACTTGCTCAAAAGAATAAAAGCAACGCCCTTCCCCAACCATTTCTGCCAATGCATCCTCTTCGTTTCCCTGCGGAAGTTATTGGAGAGTCTTCTATTCATTAACTTGTATTGGGAGTAAAATGACACCCACACCCAGAAATGTTCGCAGAGAATCTCTACAACCACAATTACAAAAGTCTTATGTTCCCAGGGAAAGTGAAGTCTTTGGCTTTTGAATTGAGGACAGCTGCGCAGAAGCAACAGCCAAGTATTGGCCCCTGGGATATATGGCACCCATGAAGGCATGTAAGGCAATATAGGCCAAGTTGAGCACTGAAGTGGCAGTGCCCATCAACAGTTACTAAACTGGGGCACATGATTGTTTAGAAATGCTTTCTTGAAACCTAAAATCTTGGCACTGTTACCTGATCTGAGTCATCATGGTTAGAGTATGCAAGTTTGTCATCGCTGAAGCCAATTGTTACATTTCCTTAAAGAGGTCAGTATGTAGCTCGTTTTCGAAAGTTATTGCTACTCTCTCACAAACACAACAAACCTAAAAGATGGACCTATTCCTGCCTCTTTCCCCCTCAGAAGGATTAAATATGACATTTACGTACACACCCTGTTTCTGAAAAGAAAAGAAAAATATTGGGAGGTTCGCTACTCACATTAATGAATTCCTGGTTTCGCCGCAATATTCACACCAAAAAGCCACTTCTCAGTGCATGTTTTCTATCCATACAGTGAATGCAATATTAGCACAGTATGAAAATTGCTAACCTGGATTTTGTAAACATGTTCAGTGCTTTTTTCTGGGGGGATGCAGGGGGATGCATACCTCTAAACATCTTGTGAATCTAGGTTTGGCCTCATTGAGGGGCAGTATTTCAATATGAGTAGGAAAATAAGAGTACAGTGGTGCCTCGCAAGACGAAATTAATTCGTTCCGTGAGTTTTTTTGTCTAGCGAATTTTTCGTCTTGCGAAGCACGGTGTCGGGAAAGTTTTGGAAAAGCTTCAAAAATCACCAAAGTCTTCAAAAACCTCAAAAAAGGCTACCACACCGCGTTCTATGAGTTGCTCCTCGAAGTCAAGTCGCAACTGTATTAACAGTGTTAAGAAAAAGGAAACAAACTTGCAAGACGTTTTCGTCTTGCGAAGCAAGCCCATAGGGAAATTCGTCTTGCGAAGCAGCTCAAAAAACACAAAACCCTTTCGTCTAGCGAGTTTTTCGTCTTGCGAGGCATTCGTCTTGCGGGGCACCACTGTACCCCTAAACATTTTTTTTTTAAAAAGCACTGGATATATTCATCTCCAACTTGATTGCTTGAGCATAGGGCAATAAATTCTCCTCCTTCTATATTGTTGTTGTTGTTGTTGCTGCTGCTGCTGCTGCTGCATTATGATCCTAAGCCCAAGGAGACTGGGGTAGCAACCTTGGTGATGTGAATTTTCCTATTTGTTTATTGATGCAAACAGCCGGGCAGTTTATAGAGAGCCAGGCTAGTTGAGTGCAGGGTTGATGCAGCCTTTACTAACCCAACACCTTTGGGCTACAAAACATCTGTTGTGATCCAAAGCCTTGAGGGGGTCAGGGTGGTGAAGGCTGGTATTATAGATAAGGCTGTGCAGAACCTCAGGCCTGGGAACCAAATATGACTCTCCCAGCCTCACAGTCGTGTCCTCAAAAAAGTTCCCAAGCCACAAACTTCACTGGCCCTGCTTCACAGTCTTGGTTGTATCAGGTGTTAGGGGAGGAGTAGTACTCTGATGGGGTACCTGTCATGCTCCTTCTGGGGTGGCTTGTCCACCTTTGCTCCCCATTCTGCACTCAACTCTCACCTGTGACCAGGTGAATTAAGAATTAGGGGACAGGTAAGCCCAATTCCTGCCCCCAAGATGCAGCCCCTACATACCATTTAAATGGCAATGCCCATTAACTGAGGGGTGGGGTGGGGATTCCACCTTGTAGGATGGTGTCCCCAGAATGATGTTACAGGCTACATACCACAGGTATTCATTTATGCTTTCCATCTTAAATATCACTCAGTCTGTGATGCAAAGTGCCCAGAATCTGAAAATTAAATGCAGCAATTCAATGCCTTGCACACCCTGCCAACAATTTAATAGTATAAGTGAATGCATTAAGAGTGATGTCAGGCTTAATTTGGATTATCTTACTTGTGACAGCTTGTTAAGTACATATTTCAATGTATGTATGTATTTTTAACTAGGGAAAAACACATATGCATTTAAACAACAGCTCGGTTGCAAACCAAATTTCCAACCCACCACTCTAATATATATTAATATATTTTATGTTGTGGGAGAACCAGTCATAGTAGCGGTCTTCCAACTAAGTGACCTATTTAGGCTATTCTTTTGGGCATGGTAAATTCCAGTCACTTGGGGCACAATCTAGTTTGGTAGAATATAAATAGCTGTGCCTTTCTTTCTTTCTTTCTTTCTTTCTTTCTTTCTTTCTTTCTTTCTTTCTTCAAGTACTTTTGTAAAACTAAACAACAAAAGTATCGTATTTTTTGCTCTATAAGACGCACCAGACCACAAGATGCACCTAGTTTTTGGAGGAGGAAAACAAGAAAAAAAATATTCTGAATCTCAGAAGCCAGAACAGCAAGAGGGATCGCTGTGCAGTGAAAGCAGTGATCCCTCTTGCTGTTCTGGCTTCTGTGATAGCTGCGCAGCCTGCATTCACTCCATAAGATGCACACAAATTTCCCCTTACTTTTTAGGAGGGAAAAAGTGAGTCTTATAGAGCAAAAAATACGGTATGTCCTTCTTTTACAATAAGGTGCCTGCTACTGATACAGTGCTAGGATTATGTTCAGGGTCAGAGAACGCGTAGCCCTCCAAACACTGTTGAACTTCAACTCCCATATCAGCCCCATGCAGCATGGACAATTGTTAGGGATTGTGGGAATCAGAAGAATAGAATTGTATAGAGCTGGAAGAGACCCGAAGAGTCATCTAGACTTCCAGCAACTGGCAGGACACGGTTAACAACCCACCCACTACCCCACTCTTGATTGTTGATGATTATTAAGTAATAACTTTTGTTAAACAAGTTTCTAAGGACTGAAACAGATTTTATTCTGTTTGTTTGTTTGTTTGTTTGTTTGTTTGTTTGTTTAAGCCACCTCTCAAGAGCTGATATTCCCCCCACACACACCTGAGGTTAACTTGAGTGGACAGGAGTTTGAGATGAAAGGTGCTTTAGCGTGGACTACCTTGCATCACTTCCCAGAACCACTTAAGGAAAATGGAAGAGGCTTGTGGCAGCCGTGGCAAGGAAATGCCTTCTACACAAGCTTGAGACAAAGCAACAGTAGCGACTCTATAAGGCTGGATTTGTAAATTAAGAGATTTACTCCCAGCCACCACTTTCCACCAATCGACAAATCAATTTACTGGCATTCTTCTTCCTTGTATTGCTGGTATCAGAGCTGTGCACCACTGCCAACTTCTATCAGTGTCATTAATAGTAATACCTGGAAACACAATTCTTATCAGCTTGCCTTTGCTAGTTAATAAAAAATATATATTCCAATACAAAATTCTTCATGAGAAAAATTACCGGCTTGGATTTTCAAAAAAATGCCCAGGTAATGTGTAAAGTTAATCATCTGCCCACCCAAATATTTCACCACCATCCAATTGAGCTTGTTTGTTCTTTTAATTATTATGTATTTTGAAGTACTACAGCATCAAACATTTGTCATAGCACAGTCAATTGCATTGGCTGGAGGAGGTGAAAATGATTATTAGCTGTGAAGAGGGGGAAATAATTGAAAAGCTTTCTTGTGGCTAGCAAATGCCTTCCAAATATTCATTAAACATTTAAGCGACTAAATTTGCAGAATATGTTCCTGACATTGGCACTGGTTCTGCAGTTTTCTCTCATCAGATGGAAGTACTGTGTGTTATGTGGAGTGCATTCATGCATAAACAATATCATTTTCATAAATTAAAACCTCCCCTGCAGAAGGAACATCTGTGCCTGCCTTTGAATAAAAGATGGTGGCATCTGAGTTGCCCCTTGACTGACTGGAAGAATCCTTCTATTTGGAATGGAAGCACTTAACCAAAAGGAACAAAACACGGAGCAGATTTCTCTCTCTCTTTTTTAGACCTTGTGACACCACTTTTCCACCTTCAGAACTAACCCTCCAGAACAAGTCAACGAAGAGAACAAATCTTTATATATGCTGCAATTTAAAAAAATAAAATACTGGAAGCCAATCATCTTGCAACTGTCTTGGTCTAACTGACTGGCATTTATGTGGGGCTTTTTTGTATTTTTTTTGTCTTTTAAACGTAAGGATCATGTTTGCCTACAGTAGCCAAATCTCACTCATTTGATTTGGAATAATTTTCATGGTGCTTTTTGTGATGGTACTCACCAACACAGACTACCACCACCTCTTCTTTTATCAAGATACGATACCGTCACCTCCTTTTTTACCATAAAAACTCTCTAAAACACACAGAATTTTCATACAATCATGATGAAGTCCTGAAGCTCTTATATACAATGCTTGTAACTACTTTCTTCTTGTTGGCCTTATTAGATCACTTATTGTTCAGCCTGTGTGCAAGAACCCTGAAAGATAAGAAAAATGAAAATGTACAACCACATGTGTCACTCTTTAAAAAAAATAAAATAACATAAATGGGCATAGTAAACTGAGATCATGTCCTTGTTTCAAGAAGGAAAGCTATGCAGTAAACACAGCTTAGTATGGGGAATATGGCAGCTGAATATTTAGAGGGTGGTGCCAAAACATTATTCTCCAGGCACCTTGTTCTAATCCATTACTTCTCCATAAAGGATGCATGCCCTGCATCCTGGAATAAGCAAATTGCTTTCTTACCGCCTCAGAGCCAAGATGAGTCTCTGGCATGCAACAGCAGAGAAAACACTCCAAGCTCAGATGCTCAGATGCTGTGAGAGGAACCATTAAGTTGCCATTCTAGTATTTTACTCCATCAAAGAGAAGCCAGGTTGTCAAATACAGTGATACCTCGGGTTACATACGCTTCAGGTTTCAGACTCCGCTAACCCAGAAATAGTACCTCGGGTTAAGAACTTTGCTTCAGGATGAGAACAGAAATTGTGCTCCGGCGGCGTGGTGGCAGCGGGAGGCCCCATTAGCTAAAGTGGTGCTTCAGATTAAGAACAGTTTCAGGTTAAGAATGGACCTCCGGAATGAATTAAGTACTTAACCCAAGGTAGTACTGTACATGCTTGTGCGTGTCAATCAGTAGATTACCAGTGACCAATTATACTCAGGGTTTGTTTTCGTTTTAAAAAGAAGAAGCAAATTTCAGCATCATCTATTTGGAATACTGTATTGAGAAGAATGGACTTTTTAAAAATGACAGTTGTGGCTGAGGATGTTCAGAGATACACAGTCTCATTACCTCAATGCTGAGGCTTAAAGTTCTGGAAGGTTTTGTTGATATGTGAACATTCTAACAGTTCCAGAGCATGTTCTGCAGGTACATGGTACAACCACTTTGCTAGGCTAAACAGGTCTGCATTTGATCAGTCCCAAAATGGGAGACTATCTGGGATTTTTATGCATGCTTTCTTGAGTTCCATGGATGAAAGTTAGGGTATAAATGTAAATAATATTTGCCATCATACACCCACAGTCTTGCCTCATGGCAATTGCCTCCTGCCCATTGGCTCTTCCAGACAACAAACCAGAGCTGGGCAGAAAGTAGACTGGGATATACGGATAGATCTGTAAGTGGTCAGCAAGGATTCTGACTCCCAATTGTTTAACAACAGGAGCACCAAATGTTCCCCTTTTTAAATTAAGGCTGCTGAGGTTAAGAAATCTGGAAGCAGTAGGAAGCTATCACTGTGTTAATTCAACTGCCAGGCAACCCAGGGAGGAAACAAGAGACAGTATGAAGACTGCATACACCCTTTCCTGAATGGAGATCTCCTTTCATAGTAACTAGGCACAAAGGAGAGGCAGCTAAGAACTACTCTGTTTCCAGAACTACTAGAAAGGGTTTCAGCTCAGTAAGTTGCTACCTACAGGGCAGGCAGGAAACAAAGGTAGTCTTGCTACCAGTAAATTGTTCTGCCCTTCCTCCACATCAAACAATAAAAAGAACCAGCATATGCATTTGAAAAGGCAAATGTTAATATACCCTGCCCACTATCCTCATGGCTGTGCATTAAAAAAAAAAAACTTTACAAAAGATAACTGAGCACCAAGAAAAACAGAAATCTGAGAAGGATAAGATGAATTTCACGTTGTATTTTTGCATCCTTCCATTCTGTTTGCTTGCCCACTGAGCGGTGTTGTGTTCATGTCCGTCTTGCAGGCATCTGGTTGACCAGTGGGAGAACAGGATGCTAGGCTAGAGGGGTCATTGGCTGTGATCCAGCCGGGATCTTCTTGTGCTCTTATGATCACTGTAAAGCAGCAGCTCCTCCTCTGGCTTTGTGGTTCTCACCAGGCATTTCTCACACACTTTCATTAGGTGTGGGGAGGACTGGCCTTGACCTTCACTAGCAATTACAGAAGGAACAAACTCCAGGGAACTTTCTGGGTCCCCCCCCAAAAAACCGCAATACCACAAAAAACCCTGACACTTCCTCTGTCCCTGCTCATCATCTGGAGAACAAAGGACAACTGGGTTGAATACTTTCACCTAGCACGCCACCTACAATTAATTCCCACCTTTATTTATATAAAACCTGCCTTTCCCCCTCTTTTTTCCTGCTTTCCAGGAAAGCAAGCAAGCTGTGTGTTTCTCCTAAGGACAGACATGTAACAGCTGCTTTTTTGTATTTTTAGAGGTGGGAAACTAGCTATTGTAAGTTTCTCCTTCTCAGGATGCATTGGTGCAACCTGAAACCTGCAGAGCATCTTACAGAACCTCATTTGCATGTCTGCTCCTTCCACCTGCATTCCATCTTCAGCCTCTTTCCCAAAACAGACTCTTGACTTCACCACCAAACATTTCCCCCCTCCCTTCTCATTGCTTTGCTTGCCACCTGACCTGATTAAGAGTTCTGTAGAAAATGAAATCAAAATGTTGTTGCACGCTCATTTGTGACAGCTTGGTCATTTTGGTTGGTCCACTAAAGTATTGCCCTCATGTGGATGTTGAGATTCATCTTATGGGCTCACATGGTGACCTTTATTTTATTTTTGTGGGGGTTGAACACATGCAATGTTTGTGTGTTTTTTATTTTGCATTGTTGCAAACACAGAAGTATTACTGCCCCCCCAAAAAACCCCCAACCCAAATAAACCATCCTTGCAATTAAGTGGTAGAATTCCCCCCCCCTTTAAAAATGAAAAAGAATGCTGAGATTCTCAGGGAAGCATAATAGCCCATTCTGCACTTTCTCTGTGCATGGCATAATGAAATGCAAACAGTCCTGAGGAACGTTGTGTCTCAGGGAAGAATTCAACAACAATCTAAGGTGATGTTACATGAGGATAAGTATTTCAGCTTGCATGAGTCCTTGCCTCCTCTTCCAGCTCACTGTTCTTGAGGTTCTCCCAACCTTCTCAAGACAATTTGGGGGGCATGTGGGTTGGTGAGAGTGGGGAAGCCCCATTGCAGAAGTAGAAGCTCTTGTACAGAACTTTTGCTGATAGGGCTCAATAGTTTAATCCTTCCCTCAGTATTTTAGTGCTACGGTGTAGCCATAATGAACCTCATAATACATATTCACACCAAACCCTACTGGTTACCAGTTCATTGCAATGGAACAGGCTCATGGATGCTGATTTAAGCATGCATCCCTGTATATGCAAACTAGTTCCTACTTTTGTCACACACATCCATAACAGTGTTACTCCAGCTCATGATGTCTGCTCTTGATTGCACATGGTGCATTAGGGAGGCAACATGAAATAGGTGTGGGGAAGCCTGCAGCACACCAGATGTTGCTGGACTCCAACTCCTGAGAGTCCCAGTCAGCATGTTCAATGGTCAGGGATCATTAGAACTGTAGTCCAACAACTTTGGGAGGGCCACAAATTCTCCATCCCTCATGTAAGATATTTGTGCAAGCCTGCCAGCAATCTGGGGACCTAATGATCATGACCAGGGCAGCTGGGTTTCAGTAGGACTTATGCATACCAAACTTTCCCTGCACTGGAGCCTTTAAGTGGGCTTGTTAGCAACATAAACTTGAAAAGGGGTCCTGATTCACCAGCAACTTGGCGGCAGCAATTAATGGTAAGAGCAAAATGGCAGACTGGGTACTGAAAAACTGGGTTGGCCTAAACACATAAATACCAGCTTCAGGCAGAAACATGATTTGTTCTGGGGAGACCAACCACGACTGAATTCAGATGCTGTTATATATCTAAGGCAGTCACCAAAGGCTGAAAAATAAATCCCTGGAATGCTGGGGTCTCTATGCTACCTCCTGCTTGGGGAAATAGAAGCCATTTCCTCTATGCTTTTCCATGAGCAGTTGGTGGGTTCCCATCATCACCATCCTTGCATCCTGCAGGACCCCAAATCTTAGTTATGGTGCTGTCAGTGCCAGTAGATACTCTAGGTCAGGGGTAGCAGCAAGATTCAAATTTCAGATGGTACTGGAGATGTGAGACAAGATGTCCTAGAAAGGTCTGAGGTCTGACCTTGGAAGCATTCAAAATATAATTGCAAATAGCAAAGTATGTTTGCATTGCTTACTTCTTTAGATGTCATGATGACTGGAAACAGATGTGTTCCTGGTAGAAGAGCTACATGTGCGAAACCCAAGCGTATGGAAGTGTCCTCCCCACTCTAAAGGAACACATATCCATATTGATCAGATTTGAGTGAGGGCAAGAAAGGAGCGGAGGAAACAAGAGCTACCTATGACTCCTGGTAAGATTTGTGTGTAGGATATGGCACTCCTGAATTTTGACCACAGATGGTCTGGACACAAAGTGAGGGCGACTGCCACCCTCCATCCAACCCAAACAATCGCTTAGGATACATGACTTGCTTCAGAGAAATCAAACCACCACTTATTTCAGTTTGCTTTCAGATGCAGTAACACACCCAAGGCTTAAGAGACCCAGAACCCGTCTGAGTGCCATACATTCAGTGCTCTGCAGAGCTTTCCCCCTCTCCACCGAATAACTATTGCCAGCTCCCCTTCTCCATCTTTGGGGGGCTACAAAGCGCTTACAGGTCGTGGCTTCCTGTTTGGTCCAGAGCAGCAGCAGAATCTCTACAAATTGATCACTGGACGCTGTGGAGTTGGCTTTGCTGGCCGAATCTTGCCGTCTCTCCCTGTGGGATTTCAGCACCGCAGAGCTGAACAGCTACGTAGGGCCTTGGCCCGGTGAGCGGTTGCTACTGTGAACGCTTGAATGCGAGGTCGCCTTGACTTCCAGATCAGATTTCCGAGGGAACCTTG